>NW_026870958.1:600000-900000 GCF_033118175.1 Dama dama
CACACAGGCGGCCAATCCAGCAGCTGCCTGACAGACTCTGGCTCCCCCAAGCTCTCTGCCGGTGCAGGGGACAGGAACAGACGTGGGCATGTGGTTCTGCCTTGGCCTGGGAGTGTGTTCCCCCTGCCTTGCCCCCACGCTCAGGGACAAGGGCCCGGAGAGAGCACCACCCCAAAGCGCTTTTCTCCCGGGCTTGGGAGCACTGTGCGAGCCTGGCATGAACAGCGGGCGGGAGTGTTTGCAAACAGGACTTTGGAGGCAGCCGGGGAGGTCTACCAGTGGGAGAGGGTCGGTTGTGCTCAGAGGCCCCAGAGGCCAGGGGCAGGACCCAGCATGGCCCCTGCCCCTGGCCAGCCTTGCCCAGACCTTCCTGGCCTCCGGGGGTACTGCCCCACCAAGGGGCAGGCTGCGGGGACTGGGTCCAGACATGCCCGGGCGCCTCCCCAGGCTCATCCCTGCTGGTGCCTTTCCCCTGTGCGTAGGCCTCGGTTGAGGCCTCCTTGGAGAGGAGGTTGCTGGCAGGGGCTGTCTCCACACTGCAAGGTGCTGGAGCTCAGAGGGCCTCGTCAGAGGGAAGGGACAAGCAAGGGGCTGGATGCCCAAGACCTCTTTGGCCCAGCAGCCTCAGGGCAGCAGGGAGAGGAAGAGGCCCATCTTGCCCCTAGGTCGGCTCTGCCCCTTCCCACACAGGCGGCCAGCCCAGCAGCTGCCTGACAGACTCTGGCTCCCCCGAGCTCTCTGCCGGTGCAGGGCTCAGGAACAGACGTGTGCATGTGTTTCTGCCTTGGTCTGGGAGTGTGGACCCACTGCCTGGCCCCCACGCTCAGGGGCAAGGGCCCGGAGAGAGCAACACCCCGAAGCGCTTTTCTCCCGGGCTTGGGAGCATTGTGCGTGCCTGGCGGGAACAGCGGGCGGGAGTGTTGGCAAGCCGGCCTTTGGAGGCAGCCGGGGAGGTCTTCCAGTGGGAGAGGGCCGGTTGTGCTCAGAGGCCCCACAGGCCAGGGGCAGGACCCAGCAGGGCCCCTGCCCCTGGCCAGCCTTGCCCAGACCTTCCTGGTCTCAGGGGGTACTGCCACACCAAGGGGCAGGCTGCGGGGACTGGGTCTAGACATGCCCGGGCGCCTCCCCAGGCTTATCCCCGCTGGTGCCTTTCCCCTGATCCTAGGCCTCGGTTGAGGCCTCCTTGGAGAGGAGGTTGCTGGCAGGGGCTGTCTCCACACTGCAAGGTGCTGGAGCTCAGAGGGCCTCGTCAGAGGGAAGGGACCAGTAAGGGGCTGGATGCCCAAGACGTCTTTGGCCCAGCAGCCTCAGGGCAGCAGGGAGAGCAAGAGGCCCAACTTGCCCCTAGGGCGGCTCTGCCTCTTCCCACACAGGCGGCCAACCCAGCAGCTGCCTGACAGACTCTGGCTCCCCCAAGCTCTCTGCCGGTGCAGGGGACAGGAACAGACGTGGGCATGTGGTTCTGCCTTGGCCTGGGAGTGTGTTCCCCCTGCCTTGCCCCCACGCTCAGGGACAAGGGCCCGGAGAGAGCACCACCCCAAAGCGCTTTTCTCCCGGGCTTGGGAGCACTGTGCGAGCCTGGCATGAACAGCGGGCGGGAGTGTTTGCAAACAGGACTTTGGAGGCAGCCGGGGAGGTCTACCAGTGGGAGAGGGTCGGTTGTGCTCAGAGGCCCCAGAGGCCAGGGGCAGGACTCAGCATGGCCCCTGCCCCTGGCCAGCCTTGCCCAGACCTTCCTGGCCTCCGGGGGTACTGCCCCACCAAGGGGCAGGCTGCGGGGACTGGGTCCAGACATGTCCGTGCGCCTCCCCAGGATCATCCCCGCTGGTGCCTTTCCCTTGGGCGTAGGCCTAGGTTGAGGCCTCTTTGGAGAGGAGGTTGCTGGCAGGGGCTGTATCCACACTGCAAGGTGCTGGAGCTCAGAGGGCATCGTCAGAGGGAAGGGACCAGCAAAGGGCTGGATGCCCAAGACCTCTTTGACCCAGCAGCCTCAGGGCAGCAGGGAGAGCAAGAGGCCCAACTTGCCCCTAGGTCGAGTCTGCCCCTTCCCACACAGGCAGCCAGCCCAGCAGCAGCCTGGCAGTCTCTGGCTCCCCCGAGCTCTCTGCCGGTGTAGGGGGCAGGAACAGACGTGTGCATGTGGTTCTGCCTTGGCCTGGGAGTGTGGACCCCCTGCCTGGCCCCCAGGCTCAGGGGCAAGTGCCCGGAGAGAGCACCACCCTGAAGCGCTTTTCTCCCGGGCTTGGGAGCATTGTGCGTGCCTGGCGGGAACAGCGGGCGGGAGTGTTGGCAAACCGGCCTTTGGAGGCAGCCGGGGAGGTCTTCCAGTGGGAGAGGGCCGGTTGTGCTCAGAGGCCCCACAGGCCAGGGGCAGGACCCAGCAGGGCCCCTGCCCCTGGCCAGCCTTGCCCAGACCTTCCTGGCCTCCGGGGGTACTGCCCCACCAAGGGGCAGGCTGCGGGGCCTGGGTCCAGACATTCCCGTGCGCCTCCACTGGCTCATCCCCGCTGGTGCCTTTCCCCTGGGCCTAGGCCTCGTTTGAGGCCTCCTTGGAGAGTAGGTTGCTGGCAGGGGCTGTCTCCACACTGCAAGGTGCTGGAGCTCAGAGGGCCTCGTCAGAGGGAAGGGACCAGCAAGGGGCTGGATGCCCAAGACCTCTTTGGCCCAGCAGCCTCAGGGCAGCAGGGAGAGCAAGAGGCCGAACTTGCCCCTAGGTCGGCTCTGCACCTTCTTACACAGTCGGCCAGCCCAGCAGGTGCCTGACAGACTCTGGCAACCCCCAGCTCTCTGCCGGGGGAGGGGGCAGGAACAGACGTGTGCATGTGGTCCTGCCTTGGCTTGGGACTGTGGATCCCCTGCCTGGCCCCCAGGCTCAGGGGCAAGGGCCCGGAGAGACCACCACCCCGAAGCGCTTTTCTCCCGGGCTTGGGAGCATTGTGCGCGCCTGGCGGGAACAGTGGGCGGGAGTGCTTGCAAACCGGCCTTTGGAGGCAGCCGGGGAGGTCTTCCAGTGGGAGAGGGCCGGTTGTGCTCAGAGGCCCCACAGGCCAGGGGCAGGACCCAGCAGGGCCCCTGCCCCTGGCCAGCCTTGCCCAGACCTTCCTGGCCTCCGGGGGTACTGCCCCACCAAGGGGCAGGCTGCGGGGACAGGGTCCAGACATGCCCGGGCGCCTCCACTGGCTCAACCCCGCTGGTGCCTTTCCCCTGGGCTTAGGCCTCGGTTGAGGCCTCCTTGGAGAGGAGATTGCTGGCAGGTGCTGTCTCAACACTGCAAGGTGCTGGAGCTCAGAGGGCCTCGTCAGAGGGAAGGGACCAGTAAGGGGCTGGATGCCCAAGACGTCTTTGGCCCAGCAGCCTCAGGGCAGCAGGGAGAGCAAGAGGCCCAACTTGCCCCTAGGTCGGCTCTGCCCCTTCCCACACAGGCGGCCAGCCCAGCACCTGCCTGAGAGACTCTGGCTCCCCCGAGCTCTCTGCCGGTGCAAGGGACAGGAACAAACGTGTGCATGTGGTTCTGCCATGGTCTGGGAGTGTGTTCCCCCTGCCTTGCCCACAGGCTCAGGGGCAAGGGCCCGGAGAGGGCACCACCCCGAAGCGCTTTTCTCCCGGGCTCGGAGCATTGTGCGTGCCTGGCGGGAACAGTGGGCAGGAGTGTTGGCAAACTGGCCTTTGGAGGCAGCTGGGGAGGTCTTCCAGCGGGAGAGGGCCGGTTGTGCTCAGAGGCCCTACAGGCCAGGGGCAGGACCCAGCAGGGCCCCTGCCCCTGGCCAGCCTTGCCCAGACCTTCCTGGCCTCCGGGGGTACTGCCCCACCAAGGGGCAGGCTGCGGGGACTGGGTCCAGACATGCCCGGGCGCCTCCCCAGGCTCATCCCTGCTGGTGCCTTTCCCCTGGGCCTAGGCCTCGGTTGAGGCCTCCTTGGAGAGGAGGTTGCTG
Organism: Dama dama; assembly: GCF_033118175.1. Taxonomy (NCBI): domain Eukaryota; kingdom Metazoa; phylum Chordata; class Mammalia; order Artiodactyla; family Cervidae; genus Dama; species Dama dama. The sequence continues at coordinate 603,933 of NW_026870958.1, forward strand.
GCAGGGGCTGTCTCCACACTGCAAGGTGCTGGAGCTCAGAGGGCCTCGTCAGAGGGAAGGGACAAGCAAGGGGCTGGATGCCCAAGACCTCTTTGGCCCAGCAGCCTCAGGGCAGCAGGGAGAGCAAGAGGCCCAACTTGCCCCTGGGTCGGCTCTGCCCCTTCCCACACAGGCGGCCAGCCCAGCAGCTGCCTGACAGACTCTGGCTAACCCGAGCTCTCTGCCGGTGCAGGGGGCAGGAACAGACGTGTGCATGTGGTTCTGACTTTGCCTGGGAGTGTGGACCCCTGCCTGGCCCCCAGGCACAGGGGCAAGGGCCCGGAGAGAGCACCACCCCAAAATGCTTTCTCCCGGGCTTGGGAGCATTTGCGTGGGTTGCGGGAACAGCAGGCAGGAGTGCTTGCAAACCGGCCTTTGGAGGCAGGCGCGGAGGTCTTCCAAGGGCAAGGAGTGAGCACCACCCCAAAATGCTTTTCTCCCGGGCTTGGGAGCATTGTGCATGGCTGGTGGGAACAGCGGGCATGAGTGCTTGCATACCGGCCATTGGAGGCAGCCGGGGAAGTCTTCAAAGGGCCCTGAGAGAGCACCACCCCGAGCGCTTTTCTCCCGTGATTGGGAGCATTGTGTGCGGCTGGCGGGACAGCGGGAGGGAGTCCTTGCAAACCGGCCTTTGGAGGCAGCCGGGGAAGTCTTTCAAGGGCCCGGAGTGAGCACCACCCCAAAATGCTTTTCTCCCGGGCTTGGGAGCATTGTGCGCAGCTGGCGGGAACAGCGGGCCTGAGTGCTTGCAAACCGGCCTTTTGAGGCAGCCGGGGTGGTCTTCCAAGGGCCCGGAGTGAGCACCACCCCAAAATGCTTTTCTCCCGGGCTTGGGAGCATTGTACGCGGCTGGCGGGAACAGGGGGACTGAGTGCTTGCAAACCGGCCTTTTGAGGCAGCCGGGGTGGTCTTCCAAGGGCCCGGAGAGAGCACCACCCCAAAATGCTTTTCTCCCGGGCTTGGGAGCTTTGTGCGTGCCTGGCGGGAACAGCGGGCGGGAGTGTTGGCAAACCGGCCTTTGGAGGCAGCCGCGGAGGTCTTCCAGTCGGAGAGGGCCGGTTGTGCTCAGAGGCCCCACAGGCCAGGGGAAGGACCCAGCAGGGCCCCTGCCCCTGGCCAGCCTTGCCCAGACCTTCCTGGCCTCCGGGGGTATTGCCCCACCAAGGGGCAGGCTGCGGGGACTTGGTCCAGACATGCCCGGGCGCCTCCCCAGGCTCATCCCCGCTGGTGCCTTTCCCCTGGTCCTAGGATTCGGTTGAGGCCTCCTTGGAGAGGAGGTTGCTGGCAGGGTCTGTCTCCACACTGCAAGGTGCTGGAGCTCAGAGGGCCTCGTCAGAGGGAAGGGACAAGCAAGGGGCTGGATTCCCAAGAGCTCTTTGGCCCAGCAGCCTCAGGGCAGCAGGGAGAGCAAGAGGCCCAACTTGCCCCTAGGTCGGCTCTGCCCCTTCCCACACAGGCAGCCAGCCCAGCAGCTGCCTGACAGACTCTGGCTCCCCCGAGCTCTCGGCCGGTGCAGGGGGCAGGAACAGACGTGTGCATGTGGTTCTGCCTTGGCCTGGGAGTGTGGACCCACTGCCTGGACCCCAGGCTCAGGGGCAAGGGCCCGGAGAGAGCAACACCCCGAAGCGCTTTTCTCCCGGGCTTGGGAGCATTGTGCGTGCCTGGCGGGAACAGAGGGCGGGAGTGTTGGCAAACCGGCCTTTGGAGGCAGCCGGGGAGGTCTTCCAGTGGGAGAGGGCCGGTTGTGCTCAGAGGCCCCACAGGCCAGGGGCAGGACCCAGCAGGGCCCCTGCCCCTGGCCAGCCTTGCCCAGACCTTCCTGGCCTCCGGGGGTACTGCCCCACCAAGGGGCAGGATGCGGGGACTGGGTCCAGACATGCTCGGGCGCCTCCCCAGGCTCATCCCCGCTGGTGCCTTTCCCCTGGGCCTAGGCCTCGGTTGAGGCCTCCTTGGAGAGGAGGTTGCTGGCAGGGGCTGTCTCCACACTGCAAGGTGCTGGAGCTCAGAGGGCCTCGTCAGAGGGAAGGGACCAGTAAGGGGCTGGATGCCCAAGACCTCTTTGGCCCAGCAGCCTCAGGGCAGCAGGGAGAGCAAGAGGCCCAACTTGCCCCTAGGTCGGCTCTGCCCCTTCCCACACAGGCAGCCAGCCCAGCACCTGCCTGAGAGACTCTGGCTCCCCCGAGCTCTCTGCCGGTGCAGGGGGCAGAAACAGACGTGTGCATGTGGTTCTGCCTTGGTCTGGGAGTGTGTTCCCCCTGCCTTGCCCACAGGCTCAGGGGCAAGGGCCCGGAGAGAGCACCACCCCGAAGCGCTTTTCTCCCGGGCTTGGGAGCATTGTGCGTGCCTGGCGGGAACAGCGGGCAGGAGTGTTGGCAAACTGGCCTTTGGAGGCAGCTGGGGAGGTCATCCAGCAGGAGAGGGCCGGTTGTGCTCAGAGGCCCTACAGGCCAGGGGCAGGACCCAGCAGGGCCCCTGCCCCTGGCCAGCCTTGCCCAGACCTTCCTGCCTCCGGGGTTACAGCCCCACCAAGGGGCAAGCTGCGGGGACTGGGTCCAGACATGGCCGGGCGCCTCCCCAGGCTCATCCCCGCTGGTGCCTTTCCCCTGGGCCTAGGCCTCGGTTGAGGCCTCCTTGGAGAGGAGGTTGCTGGCAGGGGCTGTCTCCACACTGCAAGGTGCTGGAGCTCAGAGGGCCTCGTCAGAGGGAAGGGACCAGCAAGGGGCTGGATGCCCAAGACTTCTTTGGCCCAGCAGCCTCAGGGCAGCAGGGAGAGCAAGAGGCCCAACTTGCCCCTAGGTCGGCTCTGCCCCTTCCCACACAGGCGGCCAGCCCAGCTGCTGCCTGACAGACTCTGGCTCCCCCGAGCTCTCTGCCGGTGCAGGGGGCAGATCAGACGTGTGCATGTGGTTCTGCCTTGGCCTGGGAGTGTGGACACCCTTCCTTGCCCCCAGGCTCAGGGGCAAGGGCCCGGAGAGAGCACCACCCTGAAGCGCTTTTCTCCCGGGCTTGGGAGCATTGTGCACGCCTGCTGGGAACAGTGGGCGGGAGCGCTTGCAAACCGGCCTTTGGAGGCAGCCGGGGAGGTCTTCCAGTGGGACAGGGCCGGTTGTGCTCAGAGGCCCTACAGGCCAGGGGCAGGATCCAGCAGGGCCCCTGCCCCTGGGCAGCCTTGCCCAGACCTTCCTGGCCTCCGGGGGTACTGCCCCACCAAGGGGCAGGCAGCGAGGACTGGGTCCAGACATGCCCGGGCACCTCCCCAGGCTCATACCCGCTGGTGCCTTTCCCCTGTTCCTAGGCCTCGGTTGAGGCCTCCTTGGCAAGGAGGTTGCTGGCAGGGGCTGTCTCCACACTGCAAGGTGCTGGAGCTCAGAGGGCCTCGTCAGAGGGAAGGGGCAAGGAAAGGGCTGGATGCCCAAGACCTCTTTGGCCCAGCAGCCTCAGGGCAGCAGGGAGAGCAAGAGGCCCAACTTGCCCCTAGGTCGGCTCTGCCACTTCCCACACAGGCGGCCAGCCCAGCAGCTGCCTGACAGACTCTGGCTCCCTCAAGCTCTCTGCCAGTGCAGGGGACAGGAACAGACGTGGGCATGTGGTTCTGCCTTGGCCTGGGAGTGTGTTCCCCCTGACTTGCCCCCATGCTCAGGGGCAAGGGCCCGGAGAGAGCACCACCCCGAAGCGCTTTTCTCCCGGGATTGGGAGCCTTGTGCGAGCCTGGCGTGAACAGCGGGCGGGAGTGTTTGCAAACAGGACTTTGGAGGCAGCCGGGGAGGTCTTCCAGTGGGAGAGGGCCGGTTGTGCTCAGAGGCCTCACAGGCCAGGGGCAGGACCCAGCAGGTCCCCTGCCCATGGCCAGCATTTCCCAGACCTTCCTGGCCTCCGGGGGTACTGCCCCACCAAGGGGCAGGCTGCGGGGACTGGGTCCAGACATGCCCGGGCGCCTCCCCAGGCTCATCCCCGCTGGTGCCTTTCCCCTGGGCCTAGGCCTCGGTTGAGGCCTCCTTGGAGAGGAGGTTGCTGGCAGGGGCTGTCTCCACACTGCAAGGTGCTGGAGCTCAGAGGGCCTCGTCAGAGGGAAGGGACCAGCAAGGGCCTGGATGCCCAAGACCTCTTTGGCCCAGCAGCCTCAGGGCAGCAGGGAGAGCAAGAGGCCCAACTTGCCCCTCGGTCGGCTCTGCCCCGTCCCACACAGGCGGCCAGCCCAGCAGCTGCCTGAGAGACTCTGGCTCCCCCGAGCTCTCTGCCGGTGCAGGGGGCAGATCAGACGTGTGCATGTGGTTCTGCCTTGGCCTGGGAGTGTGGACACCCTGCCTTGCCCACAGGCTCAGGGGCAAGGGCCCAGAGAGAGCACCACCCTGAAGCGCTTTTCTCCCGGGCGTAGGAGCATTGTGCCCGCCTGCTGGGAACAGTGAGCGGGAGCGCTTGCAAACCGGCCTTTGGAGGCAGCCGGGGAGGTCTTCCAGTGGGAGAGGGCCGGTTGTGCTCAGAGGCCCCACAGGCCAGGGGCAGGACCCAGCAGGGCCCCTGCCCCTGGCCAGCCTTGCCCAGACCATCCTGGCCTCCAGGGGTACGGCCCCACCAAGGGGCAGGCTGCGGGAACTGGGTCCAGACATGCTCGGGCGCCTCCCCTGGCTCATCCCCGCTGGTGCCTTTCCCCTGGGCCTAGGCCTCGGTTGAGGCCTCCTTGGAGAGGAGGTTGCTGGCAGGGGCTGTCTCCACACTGCAAGGTGCTGGAGGTCAGAGGGCCTCATCAGAGGGAATGGACCAGTAAGGGGCTGGATGCCCAAGACCTCTTTGGCCCAGCAGCCTCAGGGCAGCAGGGAGAGCAAGAGGCCCAACTTGCCCCTAGGTCGGCTCTGCCCCTTCCCACACAGGCGGCCAACCCAGCAGCTGCCTGACAGACTCTGGCTCCCTCAAGCTCTCTGCCAGTGCACGGGACAGGAACAGACGTGGGCATGTGGTTCTGCCTTGGCCTGGGAGTGTGTTCTCCCTGACTTGCCCCCATGCTCAGGGGCAAGGGCCCGGAGAGAACACCACCCCGAAGCGCTTTTCTCCCGGGATTGGGAGCATTGTGCGAGCCTGGCGTGAACAGCGGGCGGGAGTGTTTGCAAACAGGACTTTGGAGGCAGCCGGGGAGGTCTTCCAGTGGGAGAGGGCCGGTTGTGCTCAGAGGCCTCACAGGCCAGGGGCAGGACCCAGCAGGGCCCCTGCCCCTGGCCAGCCATGCCCAGGCCTTCCTGGCCTCCGGGGGTACTGCCCCACCAAGGGGCAGGCTGCGGGGACTGGGTCCAGACATTCCCGGGCGCCTCCCCAGGTTCATCCCCGCTGGTGCCTTTCACTGCGACTAGGCTTCGGTTGAGGCCTCCTTGGAGAGTAGGTTGCTGGCAGGGTCTGTCTCCACACAGCAAGGTGCTGGAGCTCAGAGGGCCTCGTCAGATGGAAGGGACCAGCAAAGGGCTGGATGTCCAAGACCTCTTTGGCCCAGCAGCCTCAGGGCAGCACGGAGAGCAAGAGGCCCAACTTGCCCCTAGGTCGGCTCTGCCCCTTCCCACACAGGCCGCCAGCCCAGCAGCTGCCTGACAGACTCTGGCTCCCCCGAGCTCTCTGCCGGTGCAGGGGGCAGGAACAGACGTGTGCATGTGGTTCTGACTTTGCCTGGGAGTGTGGACCCGCTGCCTGGCCCCCAGGCACAGGGGCAAGGGCCCGGAGAGAGCACCACCCCAAAATGCTTTTTTCCCGGGCTTGGGAACATTTGCGTGGTTGGCGAGAACAGCTATTGGGAATGCTTGCAAAGCGGCCTTTGGGGGCAGCCGGGAAGGTCCTCCATGGGCCCGGAGAGAACACCACCCCGATGCGCTTTTCTCCCGGGCTTGGGAGCAGTGTGCGTTGGTGGCGGGAGCAGCAGGCAGGAGTGCTTGCAAACCGGCCTTTGGAGGCAGGCGCGGAGGTCTTCCAAGGTCAAGGAGTGAGCACCACCCCAAAATGCTTTTCTCCCGTGCTTGGGAGCATTGTGCATGGCTGGTGGGAACAGCGGGCATGAGTGCTTGCATACCGGCCATTGGAGGTAGCCGGGGAAGTCTTCAAAGGTCCCTGAGAGAGCACCACCCCGAAGCGCTTTTCTCCCGTCATTGGGAGCATTGTGTGTGGCTGGCGGGACAGCGGGAGGGAGTCCTTGCAAACCGGCCTTTGGAGGAAGCCGGGGAAGTCTTCCAAGGGCCGGGAGACAGCACCACCCCAAAGCGCTTCTCTCCCGTGTTTTGGAGCATGTGCGTGGCTGGCGGGAACAGTGAGTGGGAGTGATTGCAAACCGGCCTTTGGGGGCAGCCGGGGAGGTCCTCCATGGGCACGGAGAGAACACCACCCCGAAGCGCATTTCTCTCGGACTTGGGAGCATTGTGCACGGCTGGCGGGAACAGCGGGCATGAGTTCTTGCAAACCGGACTTTGGAGGCAGCCGGGGAGGTCTTTCAAAGGCCCGGAGTGAGCACCACCCCAAAATGCTTTTCTCCCGGGCTTGGGAGCATTGTACGCGGCTGGCGGGAACAGCGGGCATGAGTGCTTGCAAACCGGCCTTTTGAGGCAGCCAGGGTGGTCTTGCAAAGGCCCGGAGAGAGCACCACCCTAAAATGCTTTTCTCCAGGCCTTGGGAGCATTGTGCGCAGCTGGCGGGAACAGCGGGCCTGAGAGCTTGCAAACCGGCCTTTTGAGGCAGCCGGGGTGGTCTTCCAAGGGCCCGGAGTGAGCACCACCCCAAAATGCTTTTCTCCCGGGCTTGGGAGCATTGTACGCGGCTGGCGGGAACAGCGGGCCTGAGTGCTTGCAAACCGGCCTTTTGAGGCAGCCGGGGTGGTCTTCCAAGGGCCCGGAGAGAGCACCACCCCAAAATGCTTTTCTCCCGGGCTTGGGAGCATTGTACGCGGCTGGCGGGAACAGCGGGCCTGAGTGCTTGCAAACCGGCCTTTTGAGGCAGCCGGGGTGGTCTTCCAAGGGCCCGGAGAGAGCACCACCCCAAAATGCTTTTCTCCCGGAATTGGGAGCATTGTGCGTGGCTGGCGGGAACAGCAGTAAGGAGTCCTTGCAAACCGGCCTTTGGAGGCAGCCGGGGAGGTCTTCCAAGGGCCCGGAGAGAGCACCACCTCGAAGCGCTTTTCTCTCGGGTTTTGGAGCATTGTGTGCGGCTGGTGGGACAGCGGGAGGGAATTCTTGCAAACCGGCCTTTGGAGGCAGCCAGAGAAGTCTTCCAAGGCCCCGGAGAGAGCACCACCCCGAAGCGCTTTTCTCCGGGGTTTTGGAACATTGTGTGTGGCTGGCGGGAACAGCGAGTGGGAGTGCTTGCAAACCGGCCTTTGGGGGCAGCCGGGGAGGTCCTCCATGGTCCCGGAGAGAACACCACCCCGAAGCGCTTTTCTCACGGTCTTAGGAGCATTGTGCACGGCTGGCGGGAACAGCGGGCATGAGTGCTTGCAAACTGTCCTTTGGAGGCAGCCGGGGAGGTCTTCCAAGGGCCCGGACTGATCACCACCCCAAAATGCTTCTCTCCGGGCTGGGGAGCATTGTGCGCGGCTGTCGGGAACAGCGAACATGAGTGCTTGCAAACCGGCCTTTGGAGGCAGCCCGGGAGGTCTTCCAGGGCCCGGAGAGAGCACCACCCCAAAATGCTTTTCTCCCGGGCTTGGGAGCATTGTGCGTGGCTGGCGGAAGCAGCGGGAATGAGTACTTACAAACCGGCCTTTGGAGGCAGCCGGGGAGGTCTTGAAAGTGCCCGGAGAGAGCACCACCCCGAAGCGCTTTTCTCCCGGGCTTGGGAGCATTGTGCGTGGCTGGCGGGAACAGCAGGAAGGAGTCCTTGCAAACCGGCCTTTGGAGGCAGCCGGGGAGGTCTTCCAAGGGCCTGTAGAGAGCACCACCCCGAAGCGCTTTTCTCCCGGGCTTGGGAGCATTGTGCGCAGGTGGCGGGAACAGCAGGCAGGAGTGCTTGAAAACCGGCCTTTGGAGGCAGCCGGGGAGGTCTTCCAGGGCCCGGTGTGAGCACCACCCCAAAAAGCTTTTCTCCCGGGCTTGGGAGCATTGTGCGCGGCTGGTGGGAACAGCGGGCATGAGTGCTTGCAAACTGGCCATTGGAGGCAGCCGGGGAGGTCTTCCAAGGGCCCGGAGTGAGCACCACCCCAAAATGCTTTTCTCCCGGGCTTGGGAGCATTGTGCGTGGCTGGCGGGAACAGCAGGAAGGAGTCCTTGCAAACCGGCCTTTGGAGGCAGCCGGGGAGGTCTTCCAAGGGCCTGTAGAGGGCACCACCCCGAAGCGCTTTTCTCCCGGGCTTGGGAGCATTGTGCGCGTGTGGCGGGAACAGCGGGCAGGAGTGCTTGAAAACCGTCCTTTGGAGGCAGCCGGGGAGGTCTTCCAGGGCCCGGTGTGAGCACCACCCCAAAATGCTTTTCTCCCGGGCTTAGGAGCATTGTGCGTGGCTGGTGGGAGCAGCGGGCGGGAGTGCTTGCAAACCGGCCTTGGGAGGCAGCCGGGGAGGTCTTCCAAGGGCCAGGAGAGAGCACCACACAGAAGCGCTTTTCTCCTGGGTTTGGAACATTTGCGCGGATGGCGGGAACAGCGAGTGGGAGTGCTTCCAAACCGGCCATTGGGGGCACCCCGGGAGGTCTTCCATGGCCACGGAGAGAACACCACCGCGAAGCGCTTTTCTCCGGGGTTTTGGAGGATTGTGCGTGGCTGGCGGGAACAGCGAGTGGGAGTGCTTGCAAACCGGCCTTTGGGGGCAGCCGGGGAGGTCCTCCATGGTCCCGGAGAGAACACCACCCCGAAGCGCTTTTCTCACGGTCTTAGGAGCATTGTGCACGGCTGGCGGGAACAGCGGGCATGAGTGCTTGCAAACTGTCCTTTGGAGGCAGCCGGGGAGGTCTTCCAAGGGCCCGGACTGATCACCACCCCAAAATGCTTCTCTCCCGGGCTGGGGAGCATTGTGCGCGGCTGTCGGGAACAGCGAACATGAGTGCTTGCAAACCGGCCTTTGGAGGCAGCCCGGGAGGTCTTCCAGGGCCCGGAGAGAGCACCACCCCAAAATGCTTTTCTCCCGGGCTTGGGAGCATTGTGCGTGGCTGGCGGAAGCAGCGGGAATGAGTACTTACAAACCGGCCTTTGGAGGCAGCCGGGGAGGTCTTGAAAGTGCCCGGAGAGAGCACCACCCCGAAGCGCTTTTCTCCCGGGCTTGGGAGCATTGTGCGTGGCTGGCGGGAACAGCAGGAAGGAGTCCTTGCAAACCGGCCTTTGGAGGCAGCCGGGGAGGTCTTCCAAGGGCCTGTAGAGAGCACCACCCCGAAGCGCTTTTCTCCCGGGCTTGGGAGCATTGTGCGCAGGTGGCGGGAACAGCAGGCAGGAGTGCTTGAAAACCGGCCTTTGGAGGCAGCCGGGGAGGTCTTCCAGGGCCCGGTGTGAGCACCACCCCAAAAAGCTTTTCTCCCGGGCTTGGGAGCATTGTGCGCGGCTGGTGGGAACAGCGGGCATGAGTGCTTGCAAACTGGCCATTGGAGGCAGCCGGGGAGGTCTTCCAAGGGCCCGGAGTGAGCACCACCCCAAAATGCTTTTCTCCCGGGCTTGGGAGCATTGTGCGTGGCTGGCGGGAACAGCAGGAAGGAGTCCTTGCAAACCGGCCTTTGGAGGCAGCCGGGGAGGTCTTCCAGGGCCCGGTGTGAGCACCACCCCAAAATGCTTTTCTCCCGGGCTTAGGAGCATTGTGCGTGGCTGGTGGGAGCAGCGGGCGGGAGTGCTTGCAAACCGGCCTTGGGAGGCAGCCAGGGAGGTCTTCCAAGGGCCAGGAGAGAGCACCACACAGAAGCGCTTTTCTCCTGGGTTTGGAACATTTGCGCGGATGGCGGGAACAGCGAGTGGGAGTGCTTCCAAACCGGCCATTGGGGGCACCCCGGGAGGTCTTCCATGGCCACGGAGAGAACACCACCGCGAAGCGCTTTTCTCCGGGGTTTTGGAGGATTGTGCGTGGCTGGCGGGAACAGCGAGTGGGAGTGCTTGCAAACCGGCCTTTGGGGGCAGCCAGGGAGGTCCTCCATTGGCACGGAGAGAACACCACCCCGAAGAGCTTTTCTCCCGGTCTTGGGAGCATTGTGCGAGGCTGGCGGGATCAGCGGGCAGGAGTGCTTGCAAACCGGCCTTTGGAGGCAGCTTGGGAGGTCTTCCAAGGGCCCGGAGAGAGCACCATCCCGAAGCACTTTTCTCCCGGAATTGGGAGCATTGTGCGCGGCTGGCGGGAACAGCGGGATTGAGTGCTTGCAAACCGGCCTTTGGAGGCAGCCGGGGAGGTCTTCCAGCGGGAGAGTGCCGGTTGTGCTCAGACGCCCCACAGGCCAGGGGCAGGACCCAGCAGTGTGCCTGCCCCTGGCAGCCTTGCCCAGACCTTCCTGGCCTCCGGGGGTACTACCCCACCAAGGGGCAGGCTGCGGGGACTGGGTCCACAAATGCTCGGGCGCCTCCCCAGGCTCATCCCCGCTGGTGCCTTTCCCCTGGGCCTAGGCCTCGGTTGAGGCCTCCTTGGAGAGGAGGTTGCTGGCAAGGGCTGTCTCCACACTGCAAGGAGCTGGAGCTCAGAGGGCCTCGTCAGCGGGAAGGGACCAGCAAGGGGCTGGATGTCCAAGACCTCTTTGGCACAGCAGCCTCAGGGCAGCAGGGAGAGGAAGAGGCCCAACTTGCCCCTAGGTCGGCTCTGCCCCTTCCCACACAGGCAGCCAACCCAGCAGCTGCCTGACAGACTCTGGCTTCCCGAGCTCTCTGCCGGTGCAGGGGTCAGGAACAGACGTGTGCATGTGGTTCTGCCTTGGTCTGGGAGTGTGGACCCACTGCCTGGACCCCAGGCTCAGGGGCAAGGGCCCGGAGAGAGCAACACCCCGAAGCGCTTTTCTCCCGGGCTTGGGAGCATTGTGCGCGCCTGGCGGGAACAGTGGGCGGGAGTGCTTGCAAACCGGCCTTTGGAGGCAGCCGGGAAGGTCTTCCAGTGGGAGAGGGCCGGTTGTGCTCAGAGGCCCCACAGGCCAGGGGCAGGACCCAGCAGGGCCCCTGCCCCTGGGCAGCCTTGCCCAGACCTTCCTGGCCTCCGGGGATACTGCCCCACCAAGGGGCAGGCTGCGGGGACTGGGTCCAGACATGCCCGGGTGCCTCCCCAGGCTCATCACCGCTGGTGCCTTTCCCCTGGGCCTAGGACTCGGTTGAGGCCTCCTTGGAGAGGAGGTTGCTGGCAGGGGCTGTCTCCACACTGCAAGGTGCTGGAGCTCAGAGGGCCTCGTCAGAGGGAAGGGACAAGCAAGGGGCTGGATGCCCAAGACCTCTTTGGCCCAGCAGCCTCAGGGCAGCAGGGAGAGCAAGAGGCCCAACTTGCCCCTAGGTCGGCTCTGCCCCTTCCCACACAGGCGGCCAGCCCAGCAGCTGCCTGACAGACTCTGGCTCCCCCGAGCTCTCTGCCGGTGCAGGGGGCAGGAACAGACGTGGGCATGTGTTTCTGCCTTGGACTGGGATTGTGTTCCCCCTGCCTTGCCCCCAGGCTCAGGGGCAAGGGCCCGGAGAGAGCACCACCCCAAAGCGCTTTTCTCCCGGGCTTGGGAGCATTGTGCGAGCCTGGCGTGAACAGCGGGCGGGAGTGTTTGCAAACAGGACTTTGGAGGCAGCCGGGGAGGTCTTCCAGTGGGAGAGGGCCGGTTGTGCTCAGAGGCCCCACAGGCCAGGGGCAGGAAACACCAGGGCCCCTGCCCCTGGCCAGCCTTGCCCAGACCTTCCTGGCCTCTGGGGGTACTGCCCCACCAAGGGGCAGGCTGCGGGGACTGGGTCCAGACATGTCCGTGCGCCTCCCCAGGATCATCCGCGCTGGTGCCTTTCCCCTGGGCCTAGGCCTCGGTTGAGGCCTCCTTGGAGAGGAGGTTGCTGGCAGGGGCTGTCTCCACACTGCAAGGTGCTGGAGCTCAGAGGGCCTCGTCAGAGGGAAGGGACCAGCAAAGGGCTGGATGCCCAAGACCTCTTTGACCCAGCAGCCTCAGGGCAGCAGGGAGAGCAAGAGGCCCACCTTGCCCCTAGGTCGGCTCTGCCCCTTCCCACACAGGCGGCCAGCCCAGCAGCTGCCTGAGAGACTCTGGCTCCCCCGAGCTCTCTGCTGGTGCATGGGGCAGGAACAGACGTGTGCATGTGGTTCTGCCTTGGCCTGGGAGTGTGGACCCCCTGCCTGGCCCCCAGGCTCAGGGGCAAGGGCCCGGAGAGAGCACCACCCCGAAGCGCTTTTCTCCCGGGCTTGGGAGCATTGTGCTCGCTTGGTGGGAACAGTGGGCGGGAGTGCTTGCAAACCGGCCTTTGGAGGCAGCCGGGGAGGTCTTCCAGTGGGAGAGGGCCGGTTGTGCTCAGAGGCCCGACAGGCCAGGGGCAGGACCCAGCAGGTCCCCTGCCCCTGGCCAGCCTTGCCCAGACCTTCCTGGCCTCCGGGGGTACTGCCCCACCAAGGGGCAGGCTGCGGGGACTGGGTCCAGACATGCCCGGGCGCCTCCCCAGGCTCATCCCCGCTGGTGCCTTTCCCCTGGGCCTAGGCCTCGGTTTAGGCCTCCTTGGAGAGGAGGTTGCTGGCAGGGGCTGTCTCCACACTGCAAGGTGCTGGAGCTCAGAGGGCCTCGTCAGAGGGAAGGGACCAGCAAGGGGCTGGATGCCCAAGACCTCTTTGGCCCAGCAGCCTCAGGGCAGCAGGGAGAGCAAGAGGCCCAACTTGCCCTTAGGTCGGCTCTGCCACTTCCCACACAGGCGGCCAGCCCAGCAGCTGCCTGACAGACTCTGGCTCCCCCGAGCTCTCTGCCGGTGCAGGGGGCAGATCAGACGTGTGCATGTGTTTCTGCCTTGGCCTGGGAGTGTGTTCCCCCTGCCTTGCCCCCAGGCTCAGGGGCAAGGGCCCGGAGAGAGCACCAACCCGAAGCGCTTTTCTCCCGGGCTTGGGAGCATTGTGCGTGCCTGGCGGGAACAGCGGGCGGGAGTGTTGGCAAACCGGCCTTTGGAGGCAGCCGGGGAGGTCTTCCAGTGGGAGAGGGCCGGTTGTGCTCAGAGGCAACACAGGCCAGGGGCAGGACCCAGCAGGGCCCCTGCCCCTGGCCAGCCTTGACCAGACCTTCCTGGCTTCCGGGGGTACTGCCCCACCAAGGGGCAGGCTGCGGGGACTGGGTCCAGACATGCCCGTGCGCCTCCACTGGCTCTTCCCCGCTGGTGCCTTTCCCCTGGGCCTAGGCCTCGGTTGAGGCCTCCTTGGAGAGGAGGTTGCTGGCAGGGGCTGTCTCCACACTGCAAGGTGCTGGAGCTCAGAGGGTCTCGTCAGAGGGAATGGAGCAGCAAGGGGCTGGATGCCCAAGACCTCTTTGGCCCAGCAGCCTCAGGGCAGCAGGGAGAGGAAGAGGCCCATCTTGCCCCTAGGTCGGCTCTGCCCCTTCCCACACAGGCGGCCAGCCCAGCAGCTGCCTGGCAGACTCTGGCTCCCCCGAGCTCTCTGCCGGTGCAGGGGTCAGGAACCGACGTGTGCATGTGGTTCTGCCTTGGCCTGGGAGTGTGGACCCCCTGCCTGGCCCCCAGGCTCAGGGGCAAAGGCCCGGAGAGAGCACCACCCCGAAGCGCTTTTCTCCCGGGCTTGGGAGCATTGTGCGCGCTTGGTGGGAACAGTGGGCGGGAGTGCTTGCAAACCAGCCTTTGGAGGCAGCCGGGGAGGTCTTCCAGTGGGAGAGGGCCGGTTGTGCTCAGAGGCCCCACAGGCCAGGGGCAGGACCCAGCAGGGCCCCTGCCCCTGGCCAGCCTTGCCCAGACCTTCCTAGCCTCCGGGGGTACTGCCCCACCAAGGGGCAGGCTGCGGGGACTGGGTCCAGACATGCCCGGGCGCCTCCCAAGGCTCATCCCCGCTGGTGCCTTTCCCCTGGGCCTAGGCCTCGGTTGAGGCCTCCTTGGAGAGGAGGTTGCTGGCAGGGGCTGTCTCCACACTGCAAGGTGCTGGAGCTCAGAGGGCCTCGTCAGAGGGAAGGGACCAGCAAGGGGCTGGATGCCCAAGACCTCTTTGGCCCAGCAGCCTCAGGGCAGCAGGGAGAGCAAGAGGCCCAACTTGCCCCTAGGTCGGCTCTGCCACTTCCCACACAGGCGGCCAGCCTAGCAGCCGCCTGACAGACTCTGGCTCCCCCGAGCTCTCTGCCGGTGTAGGGGGCAGGAAAAGACGTGTGCATGTCGTTCTGCCTTGGTCTGGGAGTGTGTTCCCCCTGCCTGGCCCCCAGGCTCAGGGGCAAGGGCCCGGAGAGAGCACCACCCCAAAATGCTTTCTCCCGGGCTGGGGAGCATTTGCGTGGTTGGCGGGAACAGCTAGTGGGAATGCTTGCAAAGCGGCCTTTGGGGGCAGCCGGGGAGGTCCTCCATGGGCCCGGAGAGAACACCACCCCGATACGCTTTTCTCCCGGGCTTGGGAGCAGTGTGCGTGGGTGGCGGGAACAGCAGGCAGGAGTGCTTGCAAACCGGCCTTTGGAGGCAGGCGCGGAGGTCTTCCAAGGGCAAGGAGTGAGCACCACCCCAAAATGCTTTTCTCCCGGGCTTGGGTGCATTGTGCATGGCTGGTGGGAACAGCGGGCATGAGTGCTTGCATACCGGCCATTGGAGGCAGCCGGGGAAGTCTTCAAAGGGCCCTGAGAGAGCACCACCCCGAAGCGCTTTTCTCCCGTGATTGGGAGCATTGTGTGCGGCTGGCGGGACAGCGGGAGGGAGTCCTTGCAAACCGGCCTTTGGAGGCAGCCGGGGAGGTCTTTCAAGGGCCCGGAGTGAGCACCACCCCAAAATGCTTTTCTCCCGGGCTTGGGAGCATTGTGCGCAGCTGGCGGGAACAGCGGGCCTGAGTGCTTGCAAACCGGCCTTTTGAGGCAGCCGGGGTGGTCTTCCAAGGGCCCGGAGTGAGCACCACCCCAAAATGCTTTTCTCCCGGGCTTGGGAGCATTGTACGCGGCTGGCGGGAACAGGGGGACTGAGTGCTTGCAAACCGGACTTTTGAAGCAGCCGGGGTGGTCTTCCAAGGGCCCGGAGAGAGCACCACCCCAAAATGCTTTTCTCCCGGGCTTGGGAGCATTGTGCGTGCCTGGCGGGAACAGCGGGCGGGAGTGTTGGCAAACCGGCCTTTGGAGGCAGCCGCGGAGGTCTTCCAGTCGGAGAGGGCCGGTTGTGCTCAGAGGCCCCACAGGCCAGGGGAAGGACCCAGCAGGGCCCCTGCCCCTGGCCAGCCTTGCCCAGACCTTCCTGGCCTCCGGGGGTATTGCCCCACCAAGGGGCAGGCTGCGGGGACTGGGTCCAGACATGCCCGGGCGCCTCCCCAGGCTCATCCCCGCTGGTGCCTTTCCCCTGGGCCTAGGCCTCGGTTGAGGCCTCCTTGGAGAGGAGGTTGCTGGCAGGGGCTGTCTCCACACTGCAAGGTGCTGGAGCTCAGAGGGCCTCGTCAGAGGGAAGGGACAAGCAAGGGGCTGGATTCCCAAGAGCTCTTTGGCCCAGCAGCCTCAGGGCAGCAGGGAGAGCAAGAGGCCCAACTTGCCCCTAGGTCGGCTCTGCCCCTTCCCACACAGGCAGCCAGCCCAGCAGCTGCCTGACAGACTCTGGCTCCCCCGAGCTCTCGGCCGGTGCAGGGGGCAGGAACAGACGTGTGCATGTGGTTCTGCCTTGGCCTGGGAGTGTGGACCCCCTGCCTGGCCCCCAGGCTCAGGGGCAAGGGCCCGGAGAGAGCACCACCCCGAAGCGCTTTTCTCCCGGGCTTGGGAGCATTGTGCGCGCTTGGTGGGAACAGTGGGCGGGAGTGCTTGCAAACCGGCCTTTGGAGGCAGCCGGGGAGGTCTTCCAGTGGGAGAGGGCCGGTTGTGCTCAGAGGCCCCACAGGCCAGGGGCAGGACCCAGCAGGGCCCCTGCCCCTGGCCAGCCTTGCCCAGACCTTCCTAGCCTCCGGGGGTACTGCCCCACCAAGGGGCAGGCTGCGGGGACTGGGTCCAGACATGCCCGGGCGCCTCCCAAGGCTCATCCCCGCTGGTGCCTTTCCCCGGGGCCTAGGCCTCGGTTGAGGCCTCCTTGGAGAGGAGGTTGCTGGCAGGGGCTGTCTCCACACTGCAAGGTGCTGGAGCTCAGAGGGCCTCGTCAGAGGGAAGGGACCAGCAAGGGGCTGGATGCCCAAGACCTCTTTGGCCCAGCAGCCTCAGGGCTGCAGGGAGAGCAAGAGGCCCAACTTGCCCCTAGGTCGGCTCTGCCCCTTCCCACACAGGCGGCCAGCCCAGCAGCTGCCTGACAGACTCTGGCTCCCCCGAGCTCTCTGCCGGTGCAGGGGTCAGGAACAGACGTGTGCATGTGGTTCTGCCTTGGTCTGGGAGTGTGTTCCCCCTGCCTTGCCCACAGGCTCAGCGGCAAGGGCCCAGAGAGAACACCACCCTGAAGCGCTTTTCTCCCGGGCTTAGGAGCATTGTGCCCGCCTGCTGGGAACAGTGTGCGGGAGCGCTTGCAAACTGGCCTTTGGAGGCAGCCGGGGAGGTCATCCAGTGGGAGAGGGCCGGTTGTGCTCAGAGGCCCCACAGGCCAGCGGCAGGACCCAGCAGGGCCCCTGCCCCTGGCCAGCCTTGCCCAGACCTTCCTGGCCTCCGGGGGTACGGCCCCACCAAGGGGCAGGCTGCGGGGACTGGGTCCAGACATGCTCGGGCACCTCCCCTGGCTCATCCCCGCTGGTGCCTTTCCCCTGGGCCTAGGCCTCGGTGGAGGCCTCCTTGGAGAGGAGGTTGCTGGCAGGGGCTGTCTCCACACTGCAAGGTGCTGGAGCTCAGAGGGCCTCGTCAGCGGGAAGGGACCAGCAAGGGGCTGGATGCCCAAGACCTCTTTGGCCCAGCAGCCTCAGGGCTGCAGGGAGAGCAAGAGGCCCAACTTGCCCCTAGGTCGGCTCTGCCACTTCCCACACAGGCGGCCAGCCCAGCAGCTTCCTGACAGACTCTGGCTCCCCGAAGCTCTCTGCCGGTGCAGGGGACAGGAACAGACGTGGGCATGTGTTTCTGCCTTGGCCTGGGAGTGTGTTCCCCCTGCCTTGCCCCCAGGCTCAGGGGCAAGGGCCCGGAGAGAGCACCACCCCGAAGCGCTTTTCTCCCGGGCTTGGGAGCATTGTGCGTGCCTGGCGGGAACAGCGGGCGGGACGTTGGCAAGCCGGCCTTTGGAGGCAGCCGGGGAGGTCTTCCAGTGGGAGAGGGCCGGTTGTGCTCAGAGGCCCCACAGGCCAGGGGCAGGACACAGCAGGGCCCCTGCCCCTGGCCAGCCTTGACCAGACCTTCCTGGCTTCCGGGGGTACTGCCCCATTAAGGGGCAGGCTGCGGGGACTGGGTCCAGACATGCCCGTGCGCCTCCACTGGCTCTTCCCCGCTGGTGCCTTTCCCCTGGGCCTAGGCCTCGGTTGAGGCCTCCTTGGAGAGGAGGTTGCTGGCAGGGGCTGTCTCCACACTGCAAGGTGCTGGAGCTCAGAGGGCCTCGTCAGAGGGAATGGAGCAGCAAGGGGCTGGATGCCCAAGACCTCTTTGGCCCAGCAGCCTCAGGGCAGCAGGGAGAGGAAGAGGCCCATCTTACCCCTAGGTCGGCTCTGCCCCTTCCCACACAGGCGGCCAGCCCAGCAGCTGCCTGACAGACTCTGGCTCCCCCGAGCTCTCTGCCGGTGCAGGGGTCAGGAACAGACGTGTGCATGTGTTTCTGCCTTGGTCTGGGAGTGTGGACCCACTGCCTGGCCCCCACGCTCAGGGGCAAGGGCCCGGAGAGAGCAACACCCCGAAGCGCTTTTCTCCCGGGCTTGGGAGCATTGTGCGTGCCTGGCGGGAACAGCGGGCGGGAGTGTTGGCAAGCCGGCCTTTGGAGGCAGCCGGGGAGGTCTTCCAGTGGGAGAGGGCCGGTTGTGCTCAGAGGCCCCACAGGCCAGGGGCAGGACCCAGCAGGGCCCCTGCCCCTGGCCAGCCTTGCCCAGACCTTCCTGGTCTCAGGGGGTACTGCCACACCAAGGGGCAGGCTGCGGGGACTGGGTCTAGACATGCCCGGGCGCCTCCCCAGGCTTATCCCCGCTGGTGCCTTTCCCCTGATCCTAGGCCTCGGTTGAGGCCTCCTTGGAGAGGAGGTTGCTGGCAGGGGCTGTCTCCACACTGCAAGGTGCTGGAGCTCAGAGGGCCTCGTCAGAGGGAAGGGACCAGTAAGGGGCTGGATGCCCAAGACGTCTTTGGCCCAGCAGCCTCAGGGCAGCAGGGAGAGCAAGAGGCCCAACTTGCCCCTAGGGCGGCTCTGCCTCTTCCCACACAGGCGGCCAACCCAGCAGCTGCCTGACAGACTCTGGCTCCCCCAAGCTCTCTGCCGGTGCAGGGGACAGGAACAGACGTGGGCATGTGGTTCTGCCTTGGCCTGGGAGTGTGTTCCCCCTGCCTTGCCCCCACGCTCAGGGACAAGGGCCCGGAGAGAGCACCACCCCAAAGCGCTTTTCTCCCGGGCTTGGGAGCACTGTGCGAGCCTGGCATGAACAGCGGGCGGGAGTGTTTGCAA
This sequence comes from Dama dama, assembly GCF_033118175.1. Lineage (NCBI taxonomy): Eukaryota > Metazoa > Chordata > Mammalia > Artiodactyla > Cervidae > Dama > Dama dama. The sequence goes on from NW_026870958.1 coordinate 622,539, forward strand.
ACAGGACTTTGGAGGCAGCCGGGGAGGTCTACCAGTGGGAGAGGGTCGGTTGTGCTCAGAGGCCCCAGAGGCCAGGGGCAGGACCCAGCATGGCCCCTGCCCCTGGCCAGCCTTGCCCAGACCTTCCTGGCCTCCGGGGGTACTGCCCCACCAAGGGGCAGGCTGCGGGGACTGGGTCCAGACATGTCCGTGCGCCTCCCCAGGATCATCCCCGCTGGTGCCTTTCCCCTGGGCGTAGGCCTAGGTTGAGGCCTCTTTGGAGAGGAGGTTGCTGGCAGGGGCTGTATCCACACTGCAAGGTGCTGGAGCTCAGAGGGCATCGTCAGAGGGAAGGGACCAGCAAAGGGCTGGATGCCCAAGACCTCTTTGACCCAGCAGCCTCAGGGCAGCAGGGAGAGCAAGAGGCCCAACTTGCCCCTAGGTCGAGTCTGCCCCTTCCCACACAGGCAGCCAGCCCAGCAGCAGCCTGGCAGTCTCTGGCTCCCCCGAGCTCTCTGCCGGTGTAGGGGGCAGGAACAGACGTGTGCATGTAGTTCTGCCTTGGCCTGGGAGTGTGGACCCCCTGCCTGGCCCCCAGGCTCAGGGGCAAGTGCCCGGAGAGAGCACCACCCTGAAGCGCTTTTCTCCCGGGCTTGGGAGCATTGTGCGTGCCTGGCGGGAACAGCGGGCGGGAGTGTTGGCAAACCGGCCTTTGGAGGCAGCCGGGGAGGTCTTCCAGTGGGAGAGGGCCGGTTGTGCTCAGAGGCCCCACAGGCCAGGGGCAGGACCCAGCAGGGCCCCTGCCCCTGGCCAGCCTTGCCCAGACCTTCCTGGCCTCCGGGGGTACTGCCCCACCAAGGGGCAGGCTGCGGGGCCTGGGTCCAGACATGCCCGTGCGCCTCCACTGGCTCATCCCCGCTGGTGCCTTTCCCCTGGGCCTAGGTCTCGTTTGAGGCCTCCTTGGAGAGTAGGTTGCTGGCAGGGGCTGTCTCCACACTGCAAGGTGCTGGAGCTCAGAGGGCCTCGTCAGAGGGAAGGGACCAGTAAGGGGCTGGATGCCCAAGACCTCTTTGGCCCAGCAGCCTCAGGGCAGCAGGGAGAGCAAGAGGCCGAACTTGCCCCTAGGTCGGCTCTGCCCCTTCTTACACAGTCGGCCAGCCCAGCAGGTGCCTGACAGACTCTGGCAACCCCCAGCTCTCTGCCGGGGGAGGGGGCAGGAACAGACGTGTGCATGTGGTCCTGCCTTGGCTTGGGACTGTTGATCCCCTGCCTGGCCCCCAGGCTCAGGGGCAAGGGCCCGGAGAGACCACCACCCCGAAGCGCTTTTCTCCCGGGCTTGGGAGCAATGTGCGCGCCTGGCGGGAACAGTGGGCGGGAGTGCTTGCAAACCGGCCTTTGGAGGCAGCCGGGGAGGTCTTCCAGTGGGAGAGGGCCGGTTGTGCTCAGAGGCCCCACAGGCCAGGGGCAGGACGCAGCAGGGCCCGTGCCCCTGGCCAGCCTTGCCCAGATCTTCCTGGCCTCCGGGGGTATTGCCCCACCAAGGGGCAGGCTGCGGGGACTGGGTCCAGACATGCCCGGGCGCCTCCCCTGGCTCATCCCCGCTGGTGCCTTACCCCTGGGCCTAGGTCTCGGTTTAGGCCTCCTTGGAGAGGAGGTTGCTGGCAGGGGCTGTCTCCACACTGCAAGGTGCTGGAGCTCAGAGGGCCTCGTCAGAGGGAAGGGACCAGTAAGGGGCTGGATGCCCAAGACGTCTTTGGCCCAGCAGCCTCAGGGCAGCAGGGAGAGCAAGAGGCCCAACTTGCCCCTAGGTCGGCTCTGCCCCTTCCCACACAGGCGGCCAGCCCAGCACCTGCCTGAGAGACTCTGGCTCCCCCGAGCTCTCTGCCGGTGCAGGGGACAGGAACAGACGTGTGCATGTGGTTCTGCCATGGTCTGGGAGTGTGTTCCCCCTGCCTTGCCCACAGGCTCAGGGGCAAGGGCCCGGAGAGGGCACCACCCCGAAGCGCTTTTCTCCCGGGCTTGGGAGCATTGTGCGTGCCTGGCGGGAACAGTGGGCAGGAGTGTTGGCAAACTGGCCTTTGGAGGCAGCTGGGGAGGTCTTCCAGCGGGAGAGGGCCGGTTGTGCTCAGAGGCCCTACAGGCCAGGGGCAGGACCCAGCAGGGCCCCTGCCCCTGGCCAGCCTTGCCCAGACCTTCCTGGCCTCCGGGGGTACTGCCCCACCAAGGGGCAGGCTGCGGGGACTGGGTCCAGACATGCCCGGGCGCCTCCCCAGACTCATCCCTGCTGGTGCCTTTCCCCTGGGCCTAGGCCTCGGTTGAGGCCTCCTTGGAGAGGAGGTTGCTGGCAGGGGCTGTCTCCACACTGCAAGGTGCTGGAGCTCAGAGGGCCTCGTCAGAGGGAAGGGACAAGCAAGGGGCTGGATGCCCAAGACCTCTTTGGCCCAGCAGCCTCAGGGCAGCAGGGAGAGCAAGAGGCCCAACTTGCCCCTGGGTCGGCTCTGCCCCTTCCCACACAGGCGGCCAGCCCAGCAGCTGCCTGACAGACTCTGGCTAACCCGAGCTCTCTGCCGGTGCAGGGGGCAGGAACAGACGTGTGCATGTGGTTCTGACTTTGCCTGGGAGTGTGGACCCCTGCCTGGCCCCCAGGCACAGGGGCAAGGGCCCGGAGAGAGCACCACCCCAAAATGCTTTCTCCCGGGCTTGGGAGCATTTGCGTGGGTTGCGGGAACAGCAGGCAGGAGTGCTTGCAAACCGGCCTTTGGAGGCAGGCGCGGAGGTCTTCCAAGGGCAAGGAGTGAGCACCACCCCAAAATGCTTTTCTCCCGGGCTTGGGAGCATTGTGCATGGCTGGTGGGAACAGCGGGCATGAGTGCTTGCATACCGGCCATTGGAGGCAGCCGGGGAAGTCTTCAAAGGGCCCTGAGAGAGCACCACCCCGAAGCGCTTTTCTCCCGTGATTGGGAGCATTGTGTGCGGCTGGCGGGACAGCGGGAGGGAGTCCTTGCAAACCGGCCTTTGGAGGCAGCCGGGGAAGTCTTTCAAGGGCCCGGAGTGAGCACCACCCCAAAATGCTTTTCTCCCGGGCTTGGGAGCATTGTGCGCAGCTGGCGGGAACAGCGGGCCTGAGTGCTTGCAAACCGGCCTTTTGAGGCAGCCGGGGTGGTCTTCCAAGGGCCCGGAGTGAGCACCACCCCAAAATGCTTTTCTCCCGGGCTTGGGAGCATTGTACGCGGCTGGCGGGAACAGGGGGACTGAGTGCTTGCAAACCGGCCTTTTGAGGCAGCCGGGGTGGTCTTCCAAGGGCCCGGAGAGAGCACCACCCCAAAATGCTTTTCTCCCGGGCTTGGGAGCTTTGTGCGTGCCTGGCGGGAACAGCGGGCGGGAGTGTTGGCAAACCGGCCTTTGGAGGCAGCCGCGGAGGTCTTCCAGTCGGAGAGGGCCGGTTGTGCTCAGAGGCCCCACAGGCCAGGGGAAGGACCCAGCAGGGCCCCTGCCCCTGGCCAGCCTTGCCCAGACCTTCCTGGCCTCCGGGGGTATTGCCCCAGCAAGGGGCAGGCTGCGGGGACTTGGTCCAGACATGCCCGGGCGCCTCCCCAGGCTCATCCCCGCTGGTGCCTTTCCCCTGGTCCTAGGATTCGGTTGAGGCCTCCTTGGAGAGGAGGTTGCTGGCAGGGTCTGTCTCCACACTGCAAGGTGCTGGAGCTCAGAGGGCCTCGTCAGAGGGAAGGGACAAGCAAGGGGCTGGATTCCCAAGAGCTCTTTGGCCCAGCAGCCTCAGGGCAGCAGGGAGAGCAAGAGGCCCAACTTGCCCCTAGGTCGGCTCTGCCCCTTCCCACACAGGCAGCCAGCCCAGCAGCTGCCTGACAGACTCTGGCTCCCCCGAGCTCTCGGCCGGTGCAGGGGGCAGGAACAGACGTGTGCATGTGGTTCTGCCTTGGCCTGGGAGTGTGGACCCCCTGCCTGGCCCCCAGGCTCAGGGGCAAGGGCCCGGAGAGAGCACCACCCCGAAGCGCTTTTCTCCCGGGCTTGGGAGCATTGTGCGCGCTTGGTGGGAACAGTGTGCGGGAGCGCTTGCAAACTGGCCTTTGGAGGCAGCCGGGGAGGTCATCCAGTGGGAGAGGGCCGGTTGTGCTCAGAGGCCCCACAGGCCAGCGGCAGGACCCAGCAGGGCCCCTGCCCCTGGCCAGCCTTGCCCAGACCGTCCTGGCCTCCGGGGGTACGGCCCCACCAAGGGGCAGGCTGCGGGGACTGGGTCCAGACATGCTCGGGCACCTCCCCTGGCTCATACCCGCTGGTGCCTTTCCCCTGGGCCTAGGCCTCGGTGGAGGCCTCCTTGGAGAGGAGGTTGCTGGCAGGGGCTGTCTCCACACTGCAAGGTGCTGGAGCTCAGAGGGCCTCGTCAGCGGGAAGGGACCAGTAAGGGGCTGGATGCCCAAGACGTCTTTGGCCCAGCAGCCTCAGGGCAGCAGGGAGAGGAAGAGGCCCAACTTGCCCCTAGGTCGGCTCTGCCCCTTCCCACACAGGCGGCCAGCCCAGCAGCTGCCTGACAGACTCTGGCTCCCCGAAGCTCTCTGCCGGTGCAGGGGACAGGAACAGACGTGGGCATGTGTTTCTGCCTTGGCCTGGGAGTGTTTTCCCCCTGCCTTGCCCCCAGGCTCAGGGGCAAGGGCCCGGAGAGAACACCACCCCGAAGCGCTTTTCTCCCGGGCTTGGGAGCATTGTGCGTGCCTGGCGGGAACAGCGGGCGGGAGTGTTGGCAAACCGGCCTTTGGAGGCAGCCGGGGAGGTCTTCCAGTGGGAGAGGGCCGGTTGTGCTCAGAGGCCCCACAGGCCAGGGGCAGGACCCAGCAGGGCCCCTGCCCCTGGCCAGCCTTGACCAGACCTTCCTGGCTTCCGGGGGTACTGCCCCACCAAGGGGCAGGCTGCGGGGACTGGGTCCAGACATGCCCGTGCGCCTCCACTGGCTCTTCCCCGCTGGTGCCTTTCCCCTGGGCCTAGGCCTCGGTTGAGGCCTCCTTGGAGAGGAGGTTGCTGGCAGGGGCTGTCTCCACACTGCAAGGTGCTGGAGCTCAGAGGGCCTCGTCAGAGGGAATGGAGCAGCAAGGGGCTGGATGCCCAAGACCTCTTTGGCCCAGCAGCCTCAGGGCAGCAGGGAGAGGAAGAGGCCCTTCTTGCCCCTAGGTCGGCTCTGCCCCTTCCCACACAGGCGGCCAGCCCAGCAGCTGCCTGACAGACTCTGGCTCCCCCGAGCTCTCTGCTGGTGCAGGGGTCAGGAACAGACGTGTGCATGTGTTTCTGCCTTGGTCTGGGAGTGTGGACCCACTGCCTGGCCCCCACGCTCAGGGGCAAGGGCCCGGAGAGAGCAACACCCCGAAGCGCTTTTCTCCCGGGCTTGGGAGCATTGTGCGCGCTTGGTGGGAACAGTGGTCGGGAGTGCTTGGAAACCGGCCTTTGGAGGCAGCCGGGGAGGTCTTCCAGTGGGAGAGGGCCGGTTGTGCTCAGAGGCCCCACAGGCCAGGGGCAGGACCCAGCAGGGCCCCTGCCCCTGGCCAGACTTGCCCAGACCTTCCTAGCCTCCGGGGGTACTGCCCCACCAAGGGGCAGGCTGCGGGGACTGGGTCCAGACATGCCCGGGCGCCTCCCAAGGCTCATCCCCGCTGGTGCCTTTCCCCTGGGCCTAGGCCTCGGTTGAGGCCTCCTTGGAGAGGAGGTTGCTGGCAGGGGCTGTCTCCACACTGCAAGGTGCTGGAGCTCAGAGGGCCTCGTCAGAGGGAAGGGACAAGCAAGGGGCTGGATGCCCAAGACCTCTTTGGCCCAGCAGCCTCAGGGCAGCAGGGAGAGCAAGAGGCCCAACTTGCCCCTAGGTCGGCTCTGCCACTTCCCACACAGGCGGCCAGCCCAGCAGCTGCCTGACAGACTCTGGCTCCCCCGAGCTCTCTGCCGGTGTAGGGGGCAGGAACAGACGTGTGCATGTCGTTCTGCCTTGGTCTGGGAGTGTGTTCCCCCTGCCTGGCCCCCAGGCTCAGGGGCAAGGGCCCGGAGAGAGCACCACCCCGAAGCGCTTTTCTCCCGTGCTTGGGAGCATTGTGCGTGCCTGGCGGGAACAGCGGGCGGGAGTGCTTGCAAACCGGCCTTTGGAGGCAGACGGGGAGGTCTTCCAGCGGGAGAGTGCCGGTTGTGCTCAGACGCCCCACAGGCCAGGGGCAGGACCCAGCAGTGTCCCTGCCCATGGCAGCCTTGCCCTGACATTCCTGGCCCTCGGGGGTACTACCCACCAAGGGGCAGGCTGCGGGGACTGGGTCCAGACATGCCCGGGCGCCTCCCCAGGCTCATCCCCGCTGGTGCCTTTCCCCTGGGCCTAGGCCTCGGTTGAGGCCTCCTTGGAGAGGAGGTTGCTGGCAGGGGCTGTCTCCACACTGCAAGGTGCTGGAGCTCAGAGGGCCTCGTCAGAGGGAAGGGACCAGTAAGGGACTGGATGCCCAAGACGTCTTTCGCCCAGCAGCCTCAAGGCAGCAGGGAGAGCAAGAGGCCCAAATTGACCCTAGGTCGCCTCTGCCCCTTCCCACACAGGCAGCCAACCCAGCAGCTGCCTGACAGACTCTGGCTCCCCCCAGCTCTCTGCCGGTGCAGGGGTCAGGAACAGACATGTGCATGTGGTTCTGCCTTGGCCTGTGACTGTGGATCCCCTGCCTGGCCCCCAGGCTCAGGGGCAAGGGCCCGGAGAGAGCACCACCCCGAAGCGCTTTTCTCCCGGGCTTGGGAGCATTGTGCGCGCCTGGTGGGAACAGTGGGCGGAAGTGCTTCAAACCGGCCTTTGGAGGCAGCCGGGGAGGTCTTCCAGTGGGAGAGGGCCGGTTGTGCTCAGAGGCCCCACAGGCCAGGGGCAGGACCCAGCAGAGCCCCTGCCCCTGGCCAGCCTTGCCCAGACCTTCCTGGCCTCCGGTGGTACTGCCCCACCAAGGGGCAGGCTGCGGGGACAGGGTCCAGACATGCCCGGGCGCCTCCCCTGGCTCATCCCCGCTGGTGCCTTTCCCCTGGGCCTAGGCCTCGGTTGAGGCCTCCTTGGAGAGGAGGTTGCTGGCAGGGGCTGTCTCCACACTGCAAGGTGCTGGAGCTCAGAGGGCCTCGTCAGAGGGAAGGGACCAGCAAGGGGCTGGATGCCCAAGACCTCTTTGGCCCAGCAGCCTCAGGGCAGCAGGGAGAGCAAGAGGCCCAACTTGCCCCTAGGTCGGCTCTGCCCCTTCCCACACAGGCGGCCAACCGAGCAGCTGCATGACAGGCTCTGGCTCCCCCGAGCTCTCTGCCGGTGCAGGGGGCAGATCAGAGGTGTGCATTTGGTTCTGACTTGGCCTGGGAGTGTGGACACCGTGCCTTGCCCCCAGGCTCAGGGGCAAGGGCCTGGAGAGAGCACCACCCCAAAGCGCTTTTCTCCCGGGCTTGGGAGCATTGTGCACGCCTGCTGGGAACAGTGGGCGGGAGCGCTTGCAAACCGGCCTATGGAGGCAGCCGGGGAGGTCTTCCAGTGGGAGAGGGCCGGTTGTGCTCAGAGGCCCCACAGGCCAGGTGCAGGACGCAGCAGGGCCCCTGCCCCTGGCCAGCCTTGCCCAGACCTTCCTGGCCTCCGGGGGTACGGCCCCACCAAGGGGCAGGCTGCGGGGACTGGGTCCAGACATGCTCGGGCGCCTCCCCTGGCTCATCCCCGCTGGTGCCTTTCCCCTGGGCCTAGGCCTCGGTTGAGGCCTCCTTGGAGAGGAGGTTGCTGGCAGGGGCTGTCTCCACACTGCAAGGTGCTAGAGCTCAGAGGGCCTCGTCAGAGGGAAGGGACCAGTAAGGGGCTGGATGCCCAAGACGTCTTTGGCCCAGCAGCCTCAGGGCAGCAGGGAGAGCAAGAGGCCCAACTTGCCCCTAGGGCGGCTCTGCCCCTTCCCACACAGGCGGCCAACCCAGCAGCTGCCTGACAGACTCTGGCTCCCCCAAGCTCTCTGCCGGTGCAGGGGACAGGAACAGACGTGGGCATGTGGTTCTGCCTTGGCCTGGGAGTGTGTTCCCCCTGCCTTGCCCCCACGCTCAGGGACAAGGGCCCGGAGAGAGCACCACCCCAAAGCGCTTTTCTCCCGGGCTTGGGAGCACTGTGCGAGCCTGGCATGAGCAGCGGGCGGGAGTGTTTGCAAACAGGACTTTGGAGGCAGCCGGGGAGGTCTACCAGTGGGAGAGGGTCGGTTGTGCTCAGAGGCCCCAGAGGCCAGGGGCAGGACCCAGCATGGCCCCTGCCCCTGGCCAGCCTTGCCCAGACGTTCCTGGCCTCCGGGGGTACTGCCCCACCAAGGGGCAGGCTGCGGGGACTGGGTCCAGACATGTCCGTGCGCCTCCCCAGGATCATCCCCGCTGGTGCCTTTCCCCTGGGCGTAGGCCTAGGTTGAGGCCTCTTTGGAGAGGAGGTTGCTGGCAGGGGCTGTATCCACACTGCAAGGTGCTGGAGCTCAGAGGGCCTCGTCAGAGGGAAGGGACCAGCAAAGGGCTGGATGCCCAAGACCTCTTTGACCCAGCAGCCTCAGGGCAGCAGGGAGAGCAAGAGGCCCAACTTGCCCCTAGGTCGGCTCTGCCCCTTCCCACACAGGCGGCCAGCCCAGCAACTGCCTGACAGACTCTGGCTCCCCGAAGCTCTCTGCCGGTGCAGGGGACAGGAACAGACGTGGGCATGTGTTTCTGCCTTGGCCTGGGAGTGTGTTCCCCCTGCCTTGCCCCCAGGCTCAGGGGCAAGGGCCCGGAGAGAGCACCACCCCGAAGCGCTTTTCTCCCGGGCTTGGGAGCATTGTGCGTGCCTGGCGGGAACAGCGGGCGGGAGTGTTGGCAAACCGGCCTTTGGAGGCAGCCGGGGAGGTCTTCCAGTGGGAGAGGGCCGGTTGTGCTCAGAGGCCCCACAGGCCAGGGGCAGGACCCAGCAGGGCCCCTGCCCCTGGCCAGCCTTGACCAGACCTTCCTGGCTTCCGGGGGTACTGCCCCACCAAGGGGCAAGCTGCGGGGACTGGGTCCAGACATGCCCGTGCGCCTCACTGGCTCTTCCCCGCTTGTGCCTTTCCCCTGGGCCTAGGCCTCGGTTGAGGCCTCCTTGGAGAGGAGGTTGCTGGCAGGGGCTGTCTCCACACTGCAAGGTGCTGGAGCTCAGAGGGCCTCGTCTGAGGGAATGGAGCAGCAAGGGGCTGGATGCCCAAGACCTCTTTGGCCCAGCAGCCTCAGGGCAGCAGGGAGAGGAAGAGGCCCATCTTGCCCCTAGGTCGGCTCTGCCCCTTCCCACACAGGCGGCCAGCCCAGCAGCTGCCTGACAGACTCTGGCTCCCCCGAGCTCTCTGCCGGTGCAGGGGTCAGGAACAGACGTGTGCATGTGTTTCTGCCTTGGTCTGGGAGTGTGGACCCACTGCCTGGCCCCCACGCTCAGGGGCAAGGGCCCGGAGAGAGCAACACCCCGAAGCGCTTTTCTCCCGGGCTTGGGAGCATTGTGCGTGCCTGGCGGGAACAGCGGGCGGGAGTGTTGGCAAGCCGGCCTTTGGAGGCAGCTGGGGAGGTCTTCCAGTGGGAGAGGGCCGGTTGTGCTCAGAGGCCCCACAGGCCAGGGGCAGGACCCAGCAGGGCCCCTGCCCCTGGCCAGCCTTGCCCAGACCTTCCTGGCCTCCGGGGGTACTGCCCCACCAAGGGGCAGGCTGCGGGGACTGGGTCCAGACATGCTAGGGCGTCTCCCCTGGCTCATCCCCGCTTGTGCCTTTCCCCTGGGCCTAGGCCTCGGTTGAGGCCTCCTTGGAGAGGAGGTTGCTGGCAGGGGCTGTCTCCACACTGCAAGGTGCTGGAACTCAGAGGGCCTCGTCAGAGGGAAGGGACCAGTAAGGGTCTGGAATCCCAAGACCTCTTTTGCCCAGCAGCCTCAGGGCAGCAGGGAGAGCAAGAGGCCCAACTTGCCCCTAGGTCGGCTCTGCCCCTTCCCACACAGGCGGCCAGCCCAGCAGCTGCCTGACAGACTCTGGCTCCCCCGAGCTCTCTGCCGGTGCAGGGGTCAGGAACAGACGTGTGCATGTGGTTCTGCCTTGGTCTGGGAGTGTGGACCCCCTGCCTGGCCCCCAGGCTCAGGGGCAAGGGCCCGGAGAGAGCACCACCCCGAAGCGCTTTTCTCCCGGGCTTGGGAGCATTGTGCGCGCTTGGTGGGAACAGTGGGCGGGAGTGCTTGCAAACCGGCCTTTGGAGGCAGCCGGGGAGGTCTTCCAGTGGTAGAGGGCCGGTTGTGCTCAGAGGCCCCACAGGCCAGGGGCAGGACCCAGCAGGGCCCCTGCCCCTGGCCAGCCTTGCCCAGACCTTCCTAGCCTCCGGGGGTACTGCCCCACCAAGGGGCAGGCTGCGGGGACTGGGTCCAGACATGCCTGGGCGCCTCTCAAGGCTCATCCCCGCTGGTGCCTTTCCCCTGGGCCTAGGCCTCGGTTGAGGCCTCCTTGGAGAGGAGGTTGCTGGCAGGGGCTGTCTCCACACTGCAAGGTGCTGGAGCTCAGAGGGCCTCGTCAGAGGGAAGGGACCAGCAAGGGGCTGGATGCCCAAGACCTCTTTGGCCCAGCAGCCTCAGGGCAGCAGGGAGAGCAAGAGGCCCAACTTGCCCCTAGGTCGGCTCTGCCACTTCCCACACAGGCGGCCAGCCCAGCAGCTGCCTGACAGACTCTGGCTCCCCCGAGCTCTCTGCCGGTGTAGGGGGCAGGAACAGACGTGTGCATGTCGTTCTGCCTTGGTCTGGGAGTGTGTTCCCCCTGCCTGGCCCCCAGGCTCAGGGGCAAGGGCCCGGAGAGAGCACCACCCCGAAGCGCTTTTCTCCCGGGCTTGGGAGCATTGTGCGTGCCTGGCGGGAACAGCGGGCGGGAGTGCTTGCAAACCGGCCTTTGGAGGCAGACGGGGAGGTCTTCCAGCGGGAGAGTGCCGGTTGTGCTCAGACGCCCCACAGGCCAGGGGCAGGACCCAGCAGTGTCCCTGCCCATGGCAGCCTTGCCCTGACCTTCCTGGCCCTCGGGGGTACTACCCCACCAAGGGGCAGGCTGCGGGGACTGGGTCCAGACATGCCCGGGCGCCTCCCCAGGCTCATCCCCGCTGGTGCCTTTCCCCTGGGCCTAGGCCTCGGTTGAGGCCTCCTTGGAGAGGAGGTTGCTGGCAGGGGCTGTCTCCACACTGCAAGGTGCTGGAGCTCAGAGGGCCTCGTCAGAGGGAAGGGACCAGTAAGGGACTGGATGCCCAAGACGTCTTTCGCCCAGCAGCCTCAAGGCAGCAGGGAGAGCAAGAGGCCCAAATTGCCCCTAGGTCGACTCTGCCCCTTCCCACACAGGCAGCCAACCCAGCAGCTGCCTGACAGACTCTGGCTCCCCCCAGCTCTCTGCCGGTGCAGGGGTCAGGAACAGACATGTGCATGTGGTTCTGCCTTGGCCTGTGACTGTGGATCCCCTGCCTGGCCCCCAGGCTCAGGGGCAAGGGCCCGGAGAGAGCACCACCCCGAAGCGCTTTTCTCCCGGGCTTGGGAGCATTGTGCGCGCCTGGTGGGAACAGTGGGCGGAAGTGCTTCAAACCGGCCTTTGGAGGCAGCCGGGGAGGTCTTCCAGTGGGAGAGGGCCGGTTGTGCTCAGAGTCCCCACAGGCCAGGGGCAGGACCCAGCAGGGCCCCTGCCCCTGGCCAGCCTTGCCCAGACCTTCCTGGCCTCCGGGGGTACTGCCCCACTAAGGGGCAGGCTGCGGGGACAGGGTCCAGACATGCCCGGGCGCCTCCCCTGGCTCATCCCCGCTGGTGCCTTTCCCCTGGGCCTAGACCTCGGTTGAGGCCTCCTTGGAGAGGAGATTGCTGGCAGGTGCTGTCTCCACACTGCAAGGTGCTGGAGCTCAGAGGGCCTCGTCAGAGGGAAGGGACCAGTAAGGGGCTGGATGCCCAAGACCTCTTTGGCCCAGCAGCCTCAGGGCAGCAGGGAGAGCAAGAGGCCCAAATTGCCCCTAGGTCGGCTCTGCCCCTTCCCACACATGCGGCCAGCCCAGCACCTTCCTGAGAGACTCTGGCTCCCCCGAGCTCTCTGCCGGTGCAGGGGGCAGGAACAGACGTGTGCATGTGGTTCTGCCTTGGTCTGGGAGTGTGTTCCCCCTGCCTTGCCCACAGGCTCAGGGGCAAGGGCCCGGAGAGAGCACCACCCCAAAATGCTTTTCTCCCGGGCTTGGGAGCATTGTGCGCAGCTGGCGGGAACAGCGGGAATGAGTACTTGCAAACCGGCCTTTGGAGGCAGCCGGGGAGGTCTTCCAAAGGCCCGGAGAGAGCACCACTCCGAAGCACTTTTCTCCCGGGATTGGGAGCATTGTGCGTGGCTGGCGGGAACAGCAGGAAGGAGTCCGTGCAAATCGGCCTTTGGAGGCAGCCGAGGAGGTCTTCCAAAGGCCCGGAGAGAGCACCACCCCGAAGCGCTTTTCTCCCGGGCTTGGGTGCATTGTGCGCGTGTGGCGGGAACAGCAGGCAGGAGTGCTTGCAAACCGGCCTTTGGGGGCAGCCAGGGAGGTCCTCCATGGTCCGGAGAGAACACCACCCCGAAGCGCTTTTCTCACGGTCTTGGGAGCATTGTGCGCGGCTGGCGGGAACAGCGGGCATGAGTGCTTGCAAACTGTCCTTTGGAGGCAGCCGGGGAGGTCTTCCAAGGGCCCGGACTGATCACCACCCCAAAATGCTTTTCTCCCGGGCTTGGCAGCATTGTGCGCGGCTGTCGGGAACAACGGACATGAGTGCTTGCAAACCGGCCTTTGGAGGCAACCGGGGAGGTCTTCCAAGGGCCCGGAGAGAGCACCACCCCAAAATGCTTTTCTCCCGGGCTTGGGAGCATTGTGCGTGGCTGGCGGAAGCAGCGGGAATGAGTACTTACAAACCGGCCTTTGGAGGCAGCCGGGGAGGTCTTGAAAGTGCCCGGAGAGAGCACCACCCCGAAGCGCTTTTCTCCCGGGCTTGGGAGCATTGTGCGCGGCTGGCGGGAACAGCAGGCAGGAGTGCTTGCAAACTGGCCTTTGGAGGCAGCCGGGGAGGTCTTCCAAGGGCCCGGAGTGAGCACCACCCCAAAATGCTTTTCTCCCGGGCTTGGGAGCATTGTGCGTGGCAGGTGGGAACAACGGGCATGAATGCTTGCAAACCGGCCTTTGGAGGCAGCCGGGGACGTCTTCCAAGGGCTGGGAGAGAGCACCACCCCGAAGCACTTTTCTCCCGGGCTTGGGAGCATTGTGCGTGGCTGGCGGGAACAGCAGGAAGCAGTCCTTGCAAAGCGGCCTTTGGAGGCAGCCGGGGAGGTCTTCCAAGGGCCTGTAGAGAGCACCACCCCGAAGCGCTTTTCTCCCGGGCTTGGGAGCATTGTGCGCGGGTGGCGGGAACAGCAGGCAGGAGTGCTTGAAAACCGGCCTTTGGAGGCAGCCGGGGAGGTCTTCCAGGGCCCGGTGTGAGCACCACCCCAAAAAGCTTTTCTCCCGGGCTTGGGAGCATTGTGCGCGGCTGGTGGGAACAGCGGGCATGAGTGCTTGTAAACTGGCCATTGGAGGCAGACGGGGATGTCTTCCAAGGGCCCGGAGAGAGCACCACCCCGAAGCGCTTTTCTCCCGTCATTGGGAGCATTTTGCGCGGCTGGCGGGAACAGCGGGCGGGAGTGCTTGCAAACCGGCCTTTGGAGGCAGCCGGGGAGGTCTTCCAAGGGCCAGGAGAGAGCACCACCCCGAAGCGCTTTTCTCCCGGGCTTGGGAGCATTGTGCACGCCTGCTGGGAACAGTGGGCGGGAGCGCTTGCAAACCGGCCTTTGGAGGCAGCCGGGGAGGTCTTCCAGTGGGAGAGGGCCGGTTGTGCTCAGCGGCCCCACAGGCCAGGGGCAGGACGCAGCAGGGCCCCTGCCCCTGGCCAGCCTTGCCCAGACCTTCCTGGCCTCCGGGGGTACTGCCCCACCAAGGGGCAGGCTGCGGGGACTGGGTCCAGACATGCTCGGGCGCCTCCCCTGGCTCATCCCCGCTGGTGCCTTTCCCCTGGGCCTAGGCCTCGGTTGAGGCCTCCTTGGAGAGGAGGTTGCTGGCAGGGGCTGTCTCCACACTGCAAGGTGCTGGAGCTCAGAGGGCCTCGTCAGAGGGAAGGGACCAGTAAGGGGCTGGATGCCCAAGACATCTTTGGCCCAGCAGCCTCAGGGCAGCAGGGAGAGCAAGAGGCCCAACTTGCCCCTAGGGCGGCTCTGCCCCTTCCCACACAGGCGGCCAACCCAGCAGCTGCCTGACAGACTCTGGCTCCCCCAAGCTCTCTGCCGGGGCAGGGGACAGGAACAGACGTGGGCATGTGTTTCTGCTTGGCCTGGGAGTGTGTTCCCCCTGCCTTGCCCCCAGGCTCAGGGGCAAGGGCCCGGAGAGAACACCACCCCAAAGCGCTTTTCTCCCGGGCTTGGGAGCATTGTGCGAGCCTGGCGTGAACAGCGGGCGAGAGTGCTTGCAAACCGGCCTTTGGAGGCAGCCGGGGAGGTCTTCCAGTGGGAGAGGGCCGGTTGTGCTCAGAGGCCCGACAGGCCAGGGGCAGGACCCAGCAGGTCCCCTGCCCCTGGCCAGCCTTTCCCAGACCTTCCTGGCCTCCGGGGGTACTGCCCCACCAAGGGGCAGGCTGCGGGGACTGGGTCCAGACATGCCCGGGCGCCTCCCCAGGCTCATCCCCGCTGGTGCCTTTCCCCTGGGCCTAGGCCTCGGTTTAGGCCTCCTTGGAGAGGAGGTTGCTGGCAGGGGCTGTCTCCACACTGCAAGGTGCTGGAGCTCAGAGGGCCTCGTCAGAGGGAAGGGACCAGCAAGGGGCTGGATGCCCAAGACCTCTTTGGCCCAGCAGCCTCAGGGCAGCAGGGAGAGCAAGAGGCCCAACTTGCCCCTAGGTCGGCTCTGCCACTTCCCACACAGGCGGCCAGCCCAGCAGCTGCCTGACAGACTCTGGCTCCCCCGAGCTCTCTGCCGGTGCAGGGGGCAGATCAGACGTGTGCATGTGGTTCTGCCTTGGCCTGGGAGTGTGGACACCCTGCCTTGCCCCTGGCTCAGGGGCAAGGTCCCAGAGAGAGCACCACCCTGAAGCGCTTTTCTCCCGGGCTTAGGAGCATTGTGCCCGCCTGCTGGGAACAGTGGGCGGGAGCGCTTGCAAACCGGCCTTTGGAGGCAGCTGGGGAGGTCTTCCAGTGGGAGAGGGCCGGTTGTGCTCAGAGGCCCCACAGGCCAGGGGCAGGACCCAGCAGGGCCCCTGCCCCTGGCAAGCCTTGCCCAGACCTTCCTGGCCTCCGGGGGTACTTCCCCACCAAGGGGCAGGCTGCGGGGACAGGGTCCAGACATGCCCGGGCGCCTCCCCTGGCTCATCCCCGCTGGTGCCTTTCCCCTGGGCCTAGGCCTCGGTTGAGGCCTCCTTGGAGAGGAGATTGCTGGCAGGTGGTGTCTCCACACTGCAAGGTGCTGGAGCTCAGAGGGCCTCGTCAGAGGGAAGGGACCAGTAAGGGGCTGGATGCCCAAGACATCTTTGGCCCAGCAGCCTCAGGGCAGCAGGGAGAGCAAGAGGCCCAACTTGCCCCTAGGGCGGCTCTGCCCCTTCCCACACAGGCGGCCAGCCCAGCAGCTGCCTGACAGACTCTGGCTCCCCCGAGCTCTCTGCCGGTGCAGGGGGCAGGAACAGACGTGTGCATATGGTTCTGCCTTGGTCTGGGAGTGTGTTCCCCCTGCCTTGCCCACAGGCTCAGGGGCAAGGGCCCAGAGACAACACCACCCTGAAGCGCTTTTCTCCCGGGCTTAGGAGCATTGTGCCCGCCTGCTGGGAACAGTGTGCGGGAGCGCTTGCAAACTGGCCTTTGGAGGCAGCCGGGGAGGTCATCCAGTGGGAGAGGGCCGGTTGTGCTCAGAGGCCAAACAGGCCAGGGGCAGGACCCAGCAGGGCCCCTGCCCCTGGCCAGCCTTGCCCAGACCTTCCTGGCCTCCGGGGGTACGGCCCCACCAAGGGGCAGGCTGCGGGGACTGGGTCCAGACATGCTCGGGCACCTCCCCTGGCTCATCCCCGCTGGTGCCTTTCCCCTGGGCCTAGGCCTCGGTGGAGGCCTCCTTGGAGAGGAGGTTGCTGGCAGGGGCTGTCTCCACACTGCAAGGTGCTGGAGCTCAGAGGGCTTCGTCAGCGGGAAGGGACCAGTAAGGGGCTGGATGCCCAAGACGTCTTTGGCCCAGCAGCCTCAGGGCAGCAGGGAGAGGAAGAGGCCCAACTTGCCCCTAGGTCGGCTCTGCCCCTTCCCACACAGGCGGCCAGCCCAGCAACTGCCTGACAGACTCTGGCTCCCCGAAGCTCTCTGCCGGTGCAGGGGACAGGAACAGACGTGGGCATGTGTTTCTGCCTTGGCCTGGGAGTGTGTTCCCCCTGCCTTGCCCCCAGGCTCAGGGGCAAGGGCCCGGAGAGAGCACCACCCCGAAGCGCTTTTCTCCCGGGCTTGGGAGCATTGTGCGTGCCTGGCGGGAACAGCGGGCGGGAGTGTTGGCAAACCGGCCTTTGGAGGCAGCCGGGGAGGTCTTCCAGTGGGAGAGGGCCGGTAGTGCTCAGAGGCCCCACAGGCCAGGGGCAGGACCCAGCAGGGCCCCTGCCCCTGGCCAGCCTTGACCAGACCTTCCTGGCTTCCGGGGGTACTGCCCCACCAAGGGGCAAGCTGCGGGGACTGGGTCCAGACATGCCCGTGCGCCTCACTGGCTCTTCCCCGCTTGTGCCTTTCCCCTGGGCCTAGGCCTCGGTTGAGGCCTCCTTGGAGAGGAGGTTGCTGGCAGGGGCTGTCTCCACACTGCAAGGTGCTGGAGCTCAGAGGGCCTCGTCTGAGGGAATGGAGCAGCAAGGGGCTGGATGCCCAAGACCTCTTTGGCCCAGCAGCCTCAGGGCAGCAGGGAGAGGAAGAGGCCCATCTTGCCCCTAGGTCGGCTCTGCCCCTTCCCACACAGGCGGCCAGCCCAGCAGCTGCCTGACAGACTCTGGCTCCCCCGAGCTCTCTGCCGGTGCAGGGGTCAGGAACAGACGTGTGCATGTGTTTCTGCCTTGGTCTGGGAGTGTGGACCCACTGCCTGGCCCCCACGCTCAGGGGCAAGGGCCCGGAGAGAGCAACACCCCGAAGCGCTTTTCTCCCGGGCTTGGGAGCATTGTGCGTGCCTGGCGGGAACAGCGGGCGGGAGTGTTGGCAAGCCGGCCTTTGGAGGCAGCTGGGGAGGTCTTCCAGTGGGAGAGGGCCGGTTGTGCTCAGAGGCCCCACAGGCCAGGGGCAGGACCCAGCAGGGCCCCTGCCCCTGGCCAGCCTTGCCCAGACCTTCCTGGCCTCCGGGGGTACTGCCCCACCAAGGGGCAGGCTGCGGGGACTGGGTCCAGACATGCTAGGGCGTCTCCCCTGGCTCATCCCCGCTTGTGCCTTTCCCCTGGG
This sequence comes from Dama dama, assembly GCF_033118175.1. Classification (NCBI taxonomy): domain Eukaryota; kingdom Metazoa; phylum Chordata; class Mammalia; order Artiodactyla; family Cervidae; genus Dama; species Dama dama. The sequence continues at coordinate 639,974 of NW_026870958.1, forward strand.
CCTAGGCCTCGGTTGAGGCCTCCTTGGAGAGGAGGTTGCTGGCAGGGGCTGTCTCCACACTGCAAGGTGCTGGAACTCAGAGGGCCTCGTCAGAGGGAAGGGACCAGTAAGGGTCTGGAATCCCAAGACCTCTTTTGCCCAGCAGCCTCAGGGCAGCAGGGAGAGCAAGAGGCCCAACTTGCCCCTAGGTCGGCTCTGCCCCTTCCCACACAGGCGGCCAGCCCAGCAGCTGCCTGACAGACTCTGGCTCCCCCGAGCTCTCTGCCGGTGCAGGGGTCAGGAACAGACGTGTGCATGTGGTTCTGCCTTGGTCTGGGAGTGTGGACCCCCTGCCTGGCCCCCAGGCTCAGGGGCAAGGGCCCGGAGAGAGCACCACCCCGAAGCGCTTTTCTCCCGGGCTTGGGAGCATTGTGCGCGCTTGGTGGGAACAGTGGGCGGGAGTTCTTGCAAACCGGCCTTTGGAGGCAGCCGGGGAGGTCTTCCAGTGGTAGAGGGCCGGTTGTGCTCAGAGGCCCCACAGGCCAGGGGCAGGACCCAGCAGGGCCCCTGCCCCTGGCCAGCCTTGCCCAGACCTTCCTAGCCTCCGGGGGTACTGCCCCACCAAGGGGCAGGCTGCGGGGACTGGGTCCAGACATGCCTGGGCGCCTCTCAAGGCTCATCCCCGCTGGTGCCTTTCCCCTGGGCCTAGGCCTCGGTTGAGGCCTCCTTGGAGAGGAGGTTGCTGGCAGGGGCTGTCTCCACACTGCAAGGTGCTGGAGCTCAGAGGGCCTCGTCAGAGGGAAGGGACCAGCAAGGGGCTGGATGCCCAAGACCTCTTTGGCCCAGCAGCCTCAGGGCAGCAGGGAGAGCAAGAGGCCCAACTTGCCCCTAGGTCGGCTCTGCCACTTCCCACACAGGCGGCCAGCCCAGCAGCTGCCTGACAGACTCTGGCTCCCCCGAGCTCTCTGCCGGTGTAGGGGGCAGGAACAGACGTGTGCATGTCGTTCTGCCTTGGTCTGGGAGTGTGGACCCCCTGCCTGGCCCCCAGGCTCAGGGGCAAGGGCCCGGAGAGAGCACCACCCCGAAGCGCTTTTCTCCCGGGCTTGGGAGCATTGTGCGTGCCTGGCGGGAACAGCGGGCGGGAGTGCTTGCAAACCGGCCTTTGGAGGCAGACGGGGAGGTCTTCCAGCGGGAGAGTGCCGGTTGTGCTCAGACGCCCCACAGGCCAGGGGCAGGACCCAGCAGTGTCCCTGCCCATGGCAGCCTTGCCCTGACCTTCCTGGCCCTCGGGGGTACTACCCCACCAAGGGGCAGGCTGCGGGGACTGGGTCCAGACATGCCCGGGCGCCTCCCCAGGCTCATCCCCGCTGGTGCCTTTCCCCTGGGCCTAGGCCTCGGTTGAGGCCTCCTTGGAGAGGAGGTTGCTGGCAGGGGCTGTCTCCACACTGCAAGGTGCTGGAGCTCAGAGGGCCTCGTCAGAGGGAAGGGACCAGTAAGGGACTGGATGCCCAAGACGTCTTTCGCCCAGCAGCCTCAAGGCAGCAGGGAGAGCAAGAGGCCCAAATTGCCCCTAGGTCGACTCTGCCCCTTCCCACACAGGCAGCCAACCCAGCAGCTGCCTGACAGACTCTGGCTCCCCCCAGCTCTCTGCCGGTGCAGGGGTCAGGAACAGACATGTGCATGTGGTTCTGCCTTGGCCTGTGACTGTGGATCCCCTGCCTGGCCCCCAGGCTCAGGGGCACGGGCCCGGAGAGAGCACCACCCCGAAGCGCTTTTCTCCCGGGCTTGGGAGCATTGTGCGCGCCTGGTGGGAACAGTGGGCGGAAGTGCTTCAAACCGGCCTTTGGAGGCAGCCGGGGAGGTCTTCCAGTGGGAGAGGGCCGGTTGTGCTCAGAGTCCCCACAGGCCAGGGGCAGGACCCAGCAGGGCCCCTGCCCCTGGCCAGCCTTGCCCAGACCTTCCTGGCCTCCGGGGGTACTGCCCCACTAAGGGGCAGGCTGCGGGGACATGGTCCAGACATGCCCGGGCGCCTCCCCTGGCTCATCCCCGCTGGTGCCTTTCCCCTGGGCCTAGACCTCGGTTGAGGCCTCCTTGGAGAGGAGATTGCTGGCAGGTGCTGTCTCCACACTGCAAGGTGCTGGAGCTCAGAGGGCCTCGTCAGAGGGAAGGGACCAGTAAGGGGCTGGATGCCCAAGACCTCTTTGGCCCAGCAGCCTCAGGGCAGCAGGGAGAGCAAGAGGCCCAAATTGCCCCTAGGTCGGCTCTGCCCCTTCCCACACATGCGGCCAGCCCAGCACCTGCCTGAGAGACTCTGGCTCCCCCGAGCTCTCTGCCGGTGCAGGGGGCAGGAACAGACGTGTGCATGTGGTTCTGCCTTGGTCTGGGAGTGTGTTCCCCCTGCCTTGCCCACAGGCTCAGGGGCAAGGGCCCGGAGAGAGCACCACCCCAAAATGCTTTTCTCCCGGGCTTGGGAGCATTGTGCGCAGCTGGCGGGAACAGCGGGAATGAGTACTTGCAAACCGGCCTTTGGAGGCAGCCGGGGAGGTCTTCCAAAGGCCCGGAGAGAGCACCACTCCGAAGCACTTTTCTCCCGGGATTGGGAGCATTGTGCGTGGCTGGCGGGAACAGCAGGAAGGAGTCCGTGCAAATCGGCCTTTGGAGGCAGCCGAGGAGGTCTTCCAAAGGCCCGGAGAGAGCACCACCCCGAAGCGCTTTTCTCCCGGGCTTGGGTGCATTGTGCGCGTGTGGCGGGAACAGCAGGCAGGAGTGCTTGCAAACCGGCCTTTGGGGGCAGCCAGGGAGGTCCTCCATGGTCCGGAGAGAACACCACCCCGAAGCGCTTTTCTCACGGTCTTGGGAGCATTGTGCGCGGCTGGCGGGAACAGCGGGCATGAGTGCTTGCAAACTGTCCTTTGGAGGCAGCCGGGGAGGTCTTCCAAGGGCCCGGACTGATCACCACCCCAAAATGCTTTTCTCCCGGGCTTGGCAGCATTGTGCGCGGCTGTCGGGAACAACGGACATGAGTGCTTGCAAACCGGCCTTTGGAGGCAACCGGGGAGGTCTTCCAAGGGCCCGGAGAGAGCACCACCCCAAAATGCTTTTCTCCCGGGCTTGGGAGCATTGTGCGTGGCTGGCGGAAGCAGCGGGAATGAGTACTTACAAACCGGCCTTTGGAGGCAGCCGGGGAGGTCTTGAAAGTGCCCGGAGAGAGCACCACCCCGAAGCGCTTTTCTCCCGGGCTTGGGAGCATTGTGCGCGGCTGGCGGGAACAGCAGGCAGGAGTGCTTGCAAACTGGCCTTTGGAGGCAGCCGGGGAGGTCTTCCAAGGGCCCGGAGTGAGCACCACCCCAAAATGCTTTTCTCCCGGGCTTGGGAGCATTGTGCGTGGCAGGTGGGAACAACGGGCATGAATGCTTGCAAACCGGCCTTTGGAGGCAGCCGGGGACGTCTTCCAAGGGCTGGGAGAGAGCACCACCCCGAAGCACTTTTCTCCCGGGCTTGGGAGCATTGTGCGTGGCTGGCGGGAACAGCAGGAAGCAGTCCTTGCAAAGCGGCCTTTGGAGGCAGCCGGGGAGGTCTTCCAAGGGCCTGTAGAGAGCACCACCCCGAAGCGCTTTTCTCCCGGGCTTGGGAGCATTGTGCGCGGGTGGCGGGAACAGCAGGCAGGAGTGCTTGAAAACCGGCCTTTGGAGGCAGCCGGGGAGGTCTTCCAGGGCCCGGTGTGAGCACCACCCCAAAAAGCTTTTCTCCCGGGCTTGGGAGCATTGTGCGCGGCTGGTGGGAACAGCGGGCATGAGTGCTTGTAAACTGGCCATTGGAGGCAGACGGGGATGTCTTCCAAGGGCCCGGAGAGAGCACCACCCCGAAGCGCTTTTCTCCCGTCATTGGGAGCATTTTGCGCGGCTGGCGGGAACAGCGGGCGGGAGTGCTTGCAAACCGGCCTTTGGAGGCAGCCGGGGAGGTCTTCCAAGGGCCAGGAGAGAGCACCACCCCGAAGCGCTTTTCTCCCGGGCTTGGGAGCATTGTGCACGCCTGCTGGGAACAGTGGGCGGGAGCGCTTGCAAACCGGCCTTTGGAGGCAGCCGGGGAGGTCTTCCAGTGGGAGAGGGCCGGTTGTGCTCAGCGGCCCCACAGGCCAGGGGCAGGACGCAGCAGGGCCCCTGCCCCTGGCCAGCCTTGCCCAGACCTTCCTGGCCTCCGGGGGTACTGCCCCACCAAGGGGCAGGCTGCGGGGACTGGGTCCAGACATGCTCGGGCGCCTCCCCTGGCTCATCCCCGCTGGTGCCTTTCCCCTGGGCCTAGGCCTCGGTTGAGGCCTCCTTGGAGAGGAGGTTGCTGGCAGGGGCTGTCTCCACACTGCAAGGTGCTGGAGCTCAGAGGGCCTCGTCAGAGGGAAGGGACCAGTAAGGGGCTGGATGCCCAAGACATCTTTGGCCCAGCAGCCTCAGGGCAGCAGGGAGAGCAAGAGGCCCAACTTGCCCCTAGGGCGGCTCTGCCCCTTCCCACACAGGCGGCCAACCCAGCAGCTGCCTGACAGACTCTGGCTCCCCCAAGCTCTCTGCCGGGGCAGGGGACAGGAACAGACGTGGGCATGTGTTTCTGCTTGGCCTGGGAGTGTGTTCCCCCTGCCTTGCCCCCAGGCTCAGGGGCAAGGGCCCGGAGAGAACACCACCCCAAAGCGCTTTTCTCCCGGGCTTGGGAGCATTGTGCGAGCCTGGCGTGAACAGCGGGCGAGAGTGCTTGCAAACCGGCCTTTGGAGGCAGCCGGGGAGGTCTTCCAGTGGGAGAGGGCCGGTTGTGCTCAGAGGCCCGACAGGCCAGGGGCAGGACCCAGCAGGTCCCCTGCCCCTGGCCAGCCTTTCCCAGACCTTCCTGGCCTCCGGGGGTACTGCCCCACCAAGGGGCAGGCTGCGGGGACTGGGTCCAGACATGCCCGGGCGCCTCCCCAGGCTCATCCCCGCTGGTGCCTTTCCCCTGGGCCTAGGCCTCGGTTTAGGCCTCCTTGGAGAGGAGGTTGCTGGCAGGGGCTGTCTCCACACTGCAAGGTGCTGGAGCTCAGAGGGCCTCGTCAGAGGGAAGGGACCAGCAAGGGGCTGGATGCCCAAGACCTCTTTGGCCCAGCAGCCTCAGGGCAGCAGGGAGAGCAAGAGGCCCAACTTGCCCCTAGGTCGGCTCTGCCACTTCCCACACAGGCGGCCAGCCCAGCAGCTGCCTGACAGACTCTGGCTCCCCCGAGCTCTCTGCCGGTGCAGGGGGCAGATCAGACGTGTGCATGTGGTTCTGCCTTGGCCTGGGAGTGTGGACACCCTGCCTTGCCCCTGGCTCAGGGGCAAGGTCCCAGAGAGAGCACCACCCTGAAGCGCTTTTCTCCCGGGCTTAGGAGCATTGTGCCCGCCTGCTGGGAACAGTGGGCGGGAGCGCTTGCAAACCGGCCTTTGGAGGCAGCTGGGGAGGTCTTCCAGTGGGAGAGGGCCGGTTGTGCTCAGAGGCCCCACAGGCCAGGGGCAGGACCCAGCAGGGCCCCTGCCCCTGGCAAGCCTTGCCCAGACCTTCCTGGCCTCCGGGGGTACTTCCCCACCAAGGGGCAGGCTGCGGGGACAGGGTCCAGACATGCCCGGGCGCCTCCCCTGGCTCATCCCCGCTGGTGCCTTTCCCCTGGGCCTAGGCCTCGGTTGAGGCCTCCTTGGAGAGGAGATTGCTGGCAGGTGGTGTCTCCACACTGCAAGGTGCTGGAGCTCAGAGGGCCTCGTCAGAGGGAAGGGACCAGTAAGGGGCTGGATGCCCAAGACATCTTTGGCCCAGCAGCCTCAGGGCAGCAGGGAGAGCAAGAGGCCCAACTTGCCCCTAGGGCGGCTCTGCCCCTTCCCACACAGGCGGCCAGCCCAGCAGCTGCCTGACAGACTCTGGCTCCCCCGAGCTCTCTGCCGGTGCAGGGGTCAGGAACAGACGTGTGCATGTGTTTCTGCCTTGGTCTGTGAGTGTGGACCCACTGCCTGGCCCCCACGCTCAGGGGCAAGGGCCCGGAGAGAGCAACACCCCGAAGCGCTTTTCTCCCGGGCTTGGGAGCATTGTGCGTGCCTGGCGGGAACAGCGGGCGGGAGTGTTGGCAAGCCGGCCTTTGGAGGCAGCCGGGGAGGTCTTCCAGTGGGAGAGGGCCGGTTGTGCTCAGAGGCCCCACAGGCCAGGGGCAGGACCCAGCAGGGCCCCTGCCCCTGGCCAGCCTTGCCCAGACCTTCCTGGCCTCCGGGGGTACTGCCCCACCAAGGGGCAGGCTGCGGGGACTGGGTCCAGACATGCTAGGGCGTCTCCCCTGGCTCATCCCCGCTTGTGCCTTTCCCCTGGGCCTAGGCCTCGGTTGAGGCCTCCTTGGAGAGGAGGTTGCTGGCAGGGGCTGTCTCCACACTGCAAGGTGCTGGAACTCAGAGGGCCTCGTCAGAGGGAAGGGACCAGTAAGGGTCTGGAATCCCAAGACCTCTTTTGCCCAGCAGCCTCAGGGCAGCAGGGAGAGCAAGAGGCCCAACTTGCCCCTAGGTCGGCTCTGCCCCTTCCCACACAGGCGGCCAGCCCAGCAGCTGCCTGACAGACTCTGGCTCCCCCGAGCTCTCTGCCGGTGCAGGGGTCAGGAACAGACGTGTGCATGTGGTTCTGCCTTGGTCTGGGAGTGTGGACCCCCTGCCTGGCCCCCAGGCTCAGGGGCAAGGGCCCGGAGAGAGCACCACCCCGAAGCGCTTTTCTCCCGGGCTTGGGAGCATTGTGCGCGCTTGGTGGGAACAGTGGGCGGGAGTGCTTGCAAACCGGCCTTTGGAGGCAGCCGGGGAGGTCTTCCAGTGGGAGAGGGCCGGTTGTGCTCAGAGGCCCCACAGGCCAGGGGCAGGACCCAGCAGGGCCCCTGCCCCTGGCCAGCCTTGCCCAGACCTTCCTAGCCTCCGGGGGTACTGCCCCACCAAGGGGCAGGCTGCGGGGACTGGGTCCAGACATGCCTGGGCGCCTCTCAAGGCTCATCCCCGCTGGTGCCTTTCCCCTGGGCCTAGGCCTCGGTTGAGGCCTCCTTGGAGAGGAGGTTGCTGGCAGGGGCTGTCTCCACACTGCAAGGTGCTGGAGCTCAGAGGGCCTCGTCAGAGGGAAGGGACCAGCAAGGGGCTGGATGCCCAAGACCTCTTTGGCCCAGCAGCCTCAGGGCAGCATGGAGAGCAAGAGGCCCAACTTGCCCCTAGGTCGGCTCTGCCACTTCCCACACAGGCGGCCAGCCCAGCAGCTGCCTGACAGACTCTGGCTCCCCCGAGCTCTCTGCCGGTGTAGGGGGCAAAAACAGACGTGTGCATGTCGTTCTGCCTTGGTCTGGGAGTGTGTTCCCCCTGCCTGGCCCCCAGGCTCAGGGGCAAGGGCCCGGAGAGAGCACCACCCCGAAGCGCTTTTCTCCCGGGCTTGGGAGCATTGTGCGTGCCTGGCGGGAACAGCGGGCGGGAGTGCTTGCAAACCGGCCATTGGAGGCAGACGGGGAGGTCTTCCAGCGGGAGAGTGCCGGTTGTGCTCAGACGCCCCACAGGCCAGGGGCAGGACCCAGCAGTGTCCCTGCCCATGGCAGCCTTGCCCTGACCTTCCTGGCCCTCGGGGGTACTACCCCACCAAGGGGCAGGCTGCGGGGACTGGGTCCAGACATGCCCGGGCGCCTCCCCAGGCTCATCCCCGCTGGTGCCTTTCCCCTGGGCCTAGGCCTCGGTTGAGGCCTCCTTGGAGAGGAGGTTGCTGGCAGGGGCTGTCTCCACACTGCAAGGTGCTGGAGCTCAGAGGGCCTCGTCAGAGGGAAGGGACCAGCAAGGGGCTGGATGCCCAAGACCTCTTTGGCCCAGCAGCCTCAGGGCAGCATGGAGAGCAAGAGGCCCAACTTGCCCCTAGGTCGGCTCTGCCCCTTCCCACACATGCGGCCAGCCCAGCACCTGCCTGAGAGACTCTGGCTCCCCCGAGCTCTCTGCCGGTGCAGGGGGCAGGAACAGACGTGTGCATGTGGTTCTGCCTTGGTCTGGGAGTGTGTTCCCCCTGCCTTGCCCACAGGCTCAGGGGCAAGGGCCCGGAGAGAGCACCACCCCAAAATGCTTTTCTCCCGGGCTTGGGAGCATTGTGCGCAGCTGGCGGGAACAGCGGGAATGAGTACTTGCAAACCGGCCTTTGGAGGCAGCCGGGGAGGTCTTCCAAAGGCCCGGAGAGAGCACCACTCCGAAGCACTTTTCTCCCGGGATTGGGAGCATTGTGCGTGGCTGGCGGGAACAGCAGGAAGGAGTCCGTGCAAATCGGCCTTTGGAGGCAGCCGAGGAGGTCTTCCAAAGGCCCGGAGAGAGCACCACCCCGAAGCGCTTTTCTCCCGGGCTTGGGTGCATTGTGCGCGTGTGGCGGGAACAGCAGGCAGGAGTGCTTGCAAACCGGCCTTTGGGGACAGCCAGGGAGGTCCTCCATGGTCCGGAGAGAACACCACCCCGAAGCGCTTTTCTCACGGTCTTGGGAGCATTGTGCGCGGCTGGCGGGAACAGCGGGCATGAGTGCTTGCAAACTGTCCTTTGGAGGCAGCCGGGGAGGTCTTCCAAGGGCCCGGACTGATCACCACCCCAAAATGCTTTTCTCCCGGGCTTGGCAGCATTGTGCGCGGCTGTCGGGAACAACGGACATGAGTGCTTGCAAACCGGCCTTTGGAGGCAACCGGGGAGGTCTTCCAAGGGCCCGGAGAGAGCACCACCCCAAAATGCTTTTCTCCCGGGCTTGGGAGCATTGTGCGTGGCTGGCGGAAGCAGCGGGAATGAGTACTTACAAACCGGCCTTTGGAGGCAGCCGGGGAGGTCTTGAAAGTGCCCGGAGAGAGCACCACCCCGAAGCGCTTTTCTCCCGGGCTTGGGAGCATTGTGCGCGGCTGGCGGGAACAGCAGGCAGGAGTGCTTGCAAACTGGCCTTTGGAGGCAGCCGGGGAGGTCTTCCAAGGGCCCGGAGTGAGCACCACCCCAAAATGCTTTTCTCCCGGGCTTCGGAGCATTGTGCATGGCTGGCGGGAACAGCAGGAAGGAGTCCTTGCAAACCGGCCTTTGGAGGCAGCCGGGGAGGTCTTCCAAGGGCCTGTAGAGAGCACCACCCCGAAGCGCTTTTCTCCAGGGCTTGGGAGCATTGTGCGCGGGTGGCGGGAACAGCAGGCAGGAGTGCTTGAAAACCGTCCTTTGGAGGCAGCCGGGGAGGTCTTCCAGGGCCCGGTGTGAGCACCACCCCAAAATGCTTTTCTCCCGGGCTTGGGAGCATTGTGCTTGGCTGGTGGGAACAGCGGGCGGGAGTGCTTGCAAACCGGCCTTTGGAGGCAGCCGGGGAGGTCTTCCAAGGGCCAGGAGAGAGCACCACCCAGAAGCGCTTTTCTCCCGGGCTTGGAACATTTGCGCGAAAGGCGGGAACAGCGAGTGGGAGTGCTTCCAAACCGGCCTTTGGGGGCACCCCGGGAGGTGTTCCAAGGGCACGGAGAGAACAGCACCCCGAAGCGCTTTTCTCCGGGGTTTTGGAGGATTGTGCGTGGCTGGCGGGAACAGCGAGTGGGAGTGCTTGCAAACCGGCCTTTGGGGGCAGCCGGGGAGGTCTTCCAACGGCCCGGAGAGAGCACCACCCCAAAATGCTTTTCTCCCGGGCTTGGGAGCATTGTGTGCGGCTGGCGGGAACAGCGGGAGGGAGTTCTTGAAAACCAGCCTTTGGAGGCAGCCGGGGAGGTCTTCCAAGGGCCCGGAGAGAGCACCACCCCGAAGCGCTTTTCTCCCGGGCTTGGGAGCATTGTGAGAGGCTGGCGGGAACAGCGGGCAGGAGTGCTTGCAAAACGGCCTTTGGAGGCAGCCGGGGAGGTCTTCCAAGGGCCCGGAGAGAGCACCACCCCGAAGCGCTTTTCTCCCGGGCTTGGGAGCATTGTGCACGCCTGCTGGGAACAGTGGGCGGGAGCGCTTGCAAACCGGCCTTTGGAGGCGGCCGGGGAGGTCTTCCAGTGGGAGAGGGCCGGTTGTGCTCAGAGGCCCCACAGGCCAGGGGCAGGACGCAGCAAGGCCCCTGCCCCTGGCCAGCCTTGCCCAGACCTTCCTGGCCTCCGGGGGTACTGCCCCACCTAGGGGCAGGCTGCGGGGACAGGGTCCAGACATGCCCGGGCGCCTCCCCTGGCTCATCCCCGCTGGTGCCTTTCCCCTGGGCCTAGGCCTCGGTTGAGGCCTCCTTGGAGAGGAGGTTGCTGGCAGGGGCTGTCTCCACACTGCAAGGTGCTGGAGCTCAGAGGGCCTCGTCAGAGGGAAGGGACCAGTAAGGGGCTGGATGCCCAAGACGTCTTTGGCCCAGCAGCCTCAGGGCAGCAGGGAAAGCAAGAGGCCCAACTTGCCCTTAGGTCGGCTCTGCCCCTTCCCACACAGGCGGCCAGCCCAGTACCTGCCTGAGAGACTCTGGCTCCCCCGAGCTCTCTGCCGGTGCAGGGGGCAGGAACAGACGTGTGCATGTGGTTCTGCCTTGGTCTGGGAGTGTGTTTCCCCTGCCTTGCCCACAGGCTCAGGGGCAAGGGCCCGGAGAGAGCACCACCCAGAAGCGCTTTTCTCCCGGGCTTGGGAGCATTGTGCGTGCCTGGCGGGAACAGCGGGCAGGAGTGTTGGCAAACTGGCCTTTTTAGGCAGATGGGGAGGTCTTCCAGTGGGAGAGGGCCGGTTGTGCTCAGAGGCCCTACAGGCCAGGGGCAGGACCCAGCAGGGCCCCTGCCCCTGGCCAGCCTTGCCCAGACCTTCCTGGCCTCCGGGGGTACTGCCCCAAAAAGGGGCAGGCTGCGGGGACTGGGTCCAGACATGCCCGGGCGCCTCCACAGGCTCATCCCCGCTGGTGCCTTTCCCCTGGGCCTAGGCCTCGGTTGAGGCCTCCTTGGAGAGGAGGTTGCTGGCAGGGGCTGTCTCCACACTGCAAGGTGCTGGAGCTCAGAGGGCCTCGTCAGAGGGAAGGGACAAGCAAGGGGCTGGATGCCCAAGACCTCTTTGGCCCAGCAGCCTCAGGGCTGCAGGGAGAGCAAGAGGCCCAACTTGCCCCTAGGTCGGCTCTGCCCCTTCCCACACAGGCGGCCAACCCAGCAGTGCCTGACAGACTCTGTCTCGCCCGAGCTCTCTGCCGGTGCAGGGGACAGGAACAGACGTGTGCATGTGGTTCTGCCTTGGCCTGGGACTGTGGATCCCCTGCCTGGCCCCCAGGCTCAGGGGCAAGGGCCGGAGAGAACACCACCCCGAAGCGCTTTTCTCACGGGCTTGGGAGCATTGTGCGCGCCTGGCGGGAACAGTGGGCGGGAGTGCTTGCAAACCGGCCTTTGGAGGCAGCCGGGAAGGTCTTCCAGTGGGAGAGGGCCGGTTGTGCTCAGAGGCCCCACAGGCCAGGGGCAGGACCCAGCAGGGCCCCTGCCCCTGGCCAGCCTTGCCCAAACCTTCCTGGCCTCCGGGGGTACTGCCCCACCAAGGGGCAGGCTGCGGGGACAGGGTCCAGACATGCCCGGGCGCCTCCCCTGGCTCATCCCCGCTGGTGCCTTTCCCCTGGGCCTAGGCCTCGGTTGAGGCCTCCTTGGAGAGGAGGTTGCTGGCAGGGTCTGTCTCCACACTGCAAGGTGCTGGAGCTCAGAGGGCCTCGTCAGAGGGAAGGGACCAGCAAGGGGCTGGATGCCCAAGACCTCTTTGGCCCAGCAGCCTCAGGGCAGCAGGGAGAGCAAGAGGCCCAACTTGCCCCTAGGGCGGCTCTGCCCCTTCCCACACAGGCGGCCAGCCCAGCAGCTGCCTGACAGACTCTGGCTCCCCCGAGCTCTCTGCCGGTGCAGGGGGCAGATCATACGTGTGCATGTGTTTCTGCCTTGGCCTGGGAGTGTGGACACCCTGCCTTGCCCCCAGGCTCAGGGGCAAGGGCCCGGAGAGAGCACCACCCCGAACCGCTTTTCGCCCGGGCTTAGGAGCATTGTGCACGCCTGCTGGGAACAGTGGGCGGGAGCGCTTGCAAACCGGCCTTTGGAGGCAGCCGGGGAGGTCTTCCAGTGGGAGAGGGCCGGTTGTGCTCAGAGGCCCCACAGGCCAGGGGCAGGACCCAGCAGGGCCCCTGCCCCTGGCCAGCCTTGCCCAGACCTTCCTGGCCTCCGGGGGTACTGCCCCACCAAGGGGCAGGCTGCGGGGACTGGGTCCAGACATGCCCGGGCGCCTCCCCAGGCTCATCCCCGCTGGTGCCTTTCCCCTGGGCCTAGGCCTCGGTTGAGGAATCCTTGGAGAGGAGGTTGCTGGCAGGGGCTGTCTCCACACTGCAAGGTGCTGGAGCTCAGAGGGCCTCGTCAGAGGGAAGGGACAAGCAAGGGGCTGGATGCCCAAGACCTCTTTGGCCCAGCAGCCTCAGGGCAGCAGGGAGAGCAAGAGGCCCAACTTGCCCCTAGGTCGGCTCTGCCCCTTCCCACACAGGCGGCCAGCCCAGCAGCTGCCTGACAGACTCTGGCTCCCCCGAGCTCTCTGCCGGTGCAGGGGGCAGGAACAGACGTGTGCATGAGGTTCTGCCTTGGCCTGGGAGTGTGGACCCACTGCCTTGCCCCCAGGCTCAGGGGCAAGGGCCCGGAGAGAGCACCACCCCGAAGCGCTTTTCTCCCGGGCTTGGGAGCATTGTGCGCGCTTGGTGGGAACAGTGGGCGGGAGTGCTTGCAAACCGGCCTTTGGAGGCAGCCGGGGAGGTCTCCCAGTGGGAGAGGGCCGGTTGTGCTGAGAGGCCCCACAGTCCTGGGGCAGGACCCAGCAGGGCCCCTGCCCCTGGCCAGCCTTGCCCAGACCTTCCTGGCCTCCGGGGGTACTGCCCCACCAAGGGGCAGGCTGCGGGGACGGGGTCCAGACATGCCCGGGCGCCTCCCCTGGCTCATCCCCGCTGGTGCCTTTCCCCTGGGCCTAGGCCTCGGTTGAGGCCTCCTTGGAGAGGAGGTTGCTGGCAGGTGCTGACTCCACACTGCAAGGTGCTAGAGCTCAGAGGGCCTCGTCAGAGGGAAGGGACCAGTAAGGGGCTGGATGCCCAAGACGTCTTTGGCCCAGCAGCCTCAGGGCAGCAGGGAGAGCAAGAGGCCCAACTTGCCCCTAGGGCGGCTCTGCCCCTTCCCACACAGCGGCCAACCCAGCAGCTGCCTGACAGACTCTGGCTCCCCCAAGCTCTCTGCCGGTGCAGGGGACAGGAACAGACGTGGGCATGTGGTTCTGCCTTGGCCTGGGAGTGTGTTCCCCCTGCCTTGCCCCCAGGCTCAGGGGCAAGGGCCCGGAGAGAGCACCACCCCAAAGCACTTTTCTCCCGGGCTTGGGAGCATTGTGCGAGCCTGGCGTAAACAGCGGGCGGGAGTGTTTGCAAACAGGACTTTGGAGGCAGCCGGGGAGGTCTACCAGTGGGAGAGGGTCGGTTGTGCTCAGAGGCCCCACAGGCCAGGGGCAGGACCCAGCAGGGCCCCTGCCCCTGGCCAGCCTTGCCCAGACCTTCCTGGCCTCCGGGGGTACTGCCCCACCAAGGGGCAGGCTGCGGGGACTGGGTCCAGACATGTCCGTGCGCCTCCCCAGGATCATCCCCGCTGGTGCCTTTCCCCTGTGCGTAGGCCTAGGTTGAGGCCTCTTTGGAGAGGAGGTTGCTGGCAGGGGCTGTCTCCACACTGCAAGGTGCTGGAGCTCAGAGGGCCTGTTCAGAGGGAAGGGACAAGCAAAGGGCTAGATGCCCAAAACCTCTTTGACCCAGCAGCCTCAGGGCAGCAGGGAGAGCAAGAGGCCCAACTTGCCCCTAGGTCGAGTCTGCCCCTTCCCACACAGGCAGCCAGCCCAGCAGCAGCCTGGCAGTCTCTGGCTCCCCCGAGCTCTCTGCCGGTGTAGGGGGCAGGAACAGACGTGTGCATGTGGTTCTGCCTTGGCCTGGGAGTGTGGACCCCCTGCCTGGCCCCCAGGCTCAGGGGCAAGGGCCCGGAGAGAGCACCACCCCGAAGCGCTTTTCTCCCGGGCTTGGGAGCATTGTGCGCGCCTGGTGGGAACAGTGGGCGGAAGTGCTTGCAAACCGGCCTTTGGAGGCAGCCAGGGAGGTCTTCCAGTGGGAGAGGGCCGGTTGTGCTCAGAGGCCCCACAGGCAAGGGGCAGGACCCAGCAGGGCCCCTGCCCCTGGCCAGCCTTGCCCAGACCTTCCTGCCTCCGGGGTTAAAGCCCCACCAAGGGGCAGGATGCGGGGACTGGGTCCAGACATGCCCGGGCCCCTCCCCAGGCTCATCCCCGCTGGTGCCTTTCCCCTGGGCCTAGGCCTCGGTTGAGGCCTCCTTGGAGAGGAGGTTGCTGGCAGGGGCTGTCTCCACACTGCAAGGTGCTGGAGCTCAGAGGGCCTCGTCAGAAGGAAGGGACCAGCAAGGGGCTGGATGCCCAAGAGCTCTTTGGCCCAGCAGCCTCAGGGCAGCAGGGAGAGCAAGAGGCCCAACTTGCCCCTAGGTCGGCTCTGCCCCTTCCCACACAGGCGGCCAGCCCATCAGCTGCCTGACAGACTCTGGCACCCCCCAGCTCTCTGCCGGGGGAGGGGGCAGGAACAGACGTGTGCATGTGGTCCTGCCTTGGCCTGGGACTGTGGATCCCCTGCCTGGCCCCCAGGCTCAGGGGCAAGGGCCTGGAGAGACCACCACCCCGAAGCGCTTTTCTCCCGGGCTTGGGAGCATTGTGCGCGCCTGGCGGGAACAGTGGGCGGGAGTGCTTGCAAACCGGCCTTTGGAGGCAGCCGGGGAGGTCTTCCAGCGGGAGAGGGCCGGATGTGCTCAGAGGCCCCACAGGCCAGGGGCAGGGCCCAGCAGGTCCCCTGCCCCTGGCCAGCCTTTCCCAGACCTTCCTGGCCTCCGGGGGTACTGCCCCACCAAGGGGCAGGCTGCGGGGACTGGGTCCACAAATGCCCGGGCGCCTCCCCAGGCTCATCCCCGCTGGTGCCTTTCCCCTGGGCCTAGGCCTCGGTTGAGGCCTCCTTGGAGAGGAGGTTGCTGGCAGGGGCTGTCTCCACACTGCAAGGTGCTGGAGCTCAGAGGGCCTCGTCAGAGGGAAGGGACCAGCAAGGGGCTGGATGCCCAAAACATCTTTGGCCCAGCAGCCTCAGGGCAGCAGGGAGAGCAAGAGGCCCAACTTGCCCCTAGGTCGGCTCTGCCCCTTCCCAACCAGGCGGCCAACCGAGCAGCTGCCTGACAGGCTCTGGCTCCCCCGAGCTCTCTGCCGGTGCAGGGGGCAGATCAGAGGTGTGCATTTGGTTCTGACTTGGCCTGGGAGTGTGGACACCGTGCCTTGCCCCCAGGCTCAGGGGCAAGGGCCCGGAGAGAGCACCACCCTGAAGCGCTTTTCTCCCGGGCTTGGGAGCATTGTGTACGCCTGCTGGGAACAGTGGGCGGGAGCGCTTGCAAACCGGCCTATGGAGGCCGCCGGGGAGGTCTTCCAGTGGGAGAGGGCCGGTTGTGCTCAGAGGCCCCACAGGCCAGGGGCAGGACCCAGCAGGGCCCCTGCCCCTGGCCAGCCTTGCCCAGACCTTCCTGGCCTCCGGGGGTACGGCCCCAGCTACGGGCAGGCTGCGGGGACTGGGTCCAGACATGCTCGGGCGCCTCCCCTGGCTCATCCCCGCTGGTGCCTTTCCCCTGGGCCTAGGCCTCGGTTGAGGCCTTCTTGGAGAGGAGGTTGCTGGCAGGTGCTGTCTCCACACTGCAAGGTGCTAGAGCTCAGAGGGCCTCGTCAGAGGGAAGGGACCAATAAGGGGCTGGATGCCCAAGACGTCTTTGGCCCAGCAGCCTCAGGGCAGCAGGGAGAGCAAGAAGCCCAACTTGCCCCTAGGGCGGCTCTGCCCCTTCCCACACAGGCGGCCAACCCAGCAGCTGCCTGACAGACTCTGGCTCCCCCAAGCTCTCTGCCGGTGCAGGGGACAGGAACAGACGTGGGCATGTGGTTCTGCCTTGGCCTGGGAGTGTGTTCCCCCTGTCTTGCCCCCAGGCTCAGGGGCAAGGGCCCGGAGAGAGCACCACCCCAAAGCGCTTTTCTCCCGGGCTTGGGCGAATTGTGCATGCCTGGCAGGAAAAGCGGGCGGGAGTGTTTGCAAACAG
The DNA here is from genome assembly GCF_033118175.1 of Dama dama. Taxonomy (NCBI): domain Eukaryota; kingdom Metazoa; phylum Chordata; class Mammalia; order Artiodactyla; family Cervidae; genus Dama; species Dama dama. The sequence goes on from NW_026870958.1 coordinate 656,058, forward strand.
GACTTTGGTGGCAGCCGGGGAGGTTCCAGTTTGAGAGGGCCGGTTGTGCTCAGAGGCCCCACAGGCCAGGGGCAGGACCCAACAGGGCCCCTGCCCCTGGCCAGCCTTGCCCAGACCTTCCTGGCCTCCGGGGGTACTGCCCCACCAAGGGGCAGGCTGCGGGGACTGGGTCCAGACATGTCCGTGCGCCTCCCCAGGATCATCCCCGCTGGTGCCTTTCCCCTGTGCGTAGGCCTAGGTTGAGGCCTCTTTGGAGAGGAGGTTGCTGGCAGGGGCTGTCTCCACACTGCAAGGTGCTGGAGCTCAGAGGGCCTCGTCAGAGGGAATGGACCAGCAAAGGGCTGGATGCCCAAGACCTCTTTGACCCAGCAGCCTCAGGGCAGCAGGGAGAGCAAGAGGCCCAACTTGCCCCTAGGTCGAGTCTGCCCCTTCCCACACAGGCAGCCAGCCCAGCAGCAGCCTGGCAGTCTCTGGCTCCCCCGAGCTCTCTGCCGGTGCAGGGGGCAGGAACAGACGTGTGCATGTGGTTCTGCCTTGGCCTGGGAGTGTGGACCCCCTGCCTGGCCCCCAGGCTCAGGGGCAAGGGCGCGGTGAGAGCACCACCCCGAAGCGCTTTTCTCCCGGGCTTGGGAGCATTGTGCGCGCCTGGTGGGAACAGTGGGCGGGAGTGTTGGCAAACCGGCCTTTGGAGGCAGCCGGGGAGGTCTTCCAGCGGGAGAGGGCTGGATGTGCTCAGAGGCCCCACAGGCCAGGGGCAGGACCCAGCAGGGCCCCTGCCCCTGGCCAGCCTTTCCCAGACCTTCCTGGCCTCAAGGGTACTGCCCCACCAAGGGGCAGGCTGCGGGGACTGGGTCCAGACATGCCCGGGCGCCTCCCCAGGCTCATCCCCGCTGGGCCTTTCCCCTGGGCCTAGGCCTCGCTTTAGGCCTCCTTGGAGAGGAGGTTGCTGGCAGTGGCTGTCTCCACACTGCAAGGTGCTGGAGCTCAGAGGGCCTCGTCAGAGGGAAGGGACCAGCAAGGGGCTGGATTCCCAAAACCTCTTTGGCCCAGCAGCCTCAGGCAGCAGGGAGAGCAAGAGGCCCAACTTGCCCCTAGGTCGGCTCTGCCCCTTCCCACACAGGCGGCCAGCCCAGCAGCTGCCTGACAGACTGTGGCTCCCCCGAGCTCTCTGCCGGTGCAGGGGGCAGATCAGAGGTGTGCATGTGGTTCTGACTTGGCCTGGGAGTGTGGACACCGTGCCTTGCCCCCAGGCTCAGGGGCAAGGGCCCGGAGAGAGCACCACCCTGAAGCGCTTTTCTCAAGGGCTTGGGAGCATTGTTCACGCCTGCTGGAAACAGTGGGCGGGAGCGCTTGCAAACCGGCCGTTGGAGGCAGCCGGGGAGGTCTTCCAGTGGGCGAGGGCCGGTTGTGCTGAAAGGCCCCACAGGCCAGGGGCAGGACCCAGCAGGGCCCCTGCCCCTGGCCAGCCTTGCCCAGACCTTCCTGGCCTCCGGGGGTACTGCCCCACCAAGGGGCAGGCTGCGGGGACTGGGTCCAGACATGTCCGTGCGCCTCCCCAGGATCATCCCCGCTGGTGCCTTTCCCCTGGGCGTAGGCCTCGGTTGAGGCCTCTTTGGAGAAGAGGTTGCTGGCAGGGGCTGTCTCCACACTGCAAGGTGCTGGAGCTCAGAGGGCCTCGTCAGAGGGAAGGGACCAGCAAAGGGCTGGATGCCCAAGACCTCTTTGACCCAGCAGCCTCAGGGCAGCAGCGAGAGCAAGAGGCCCAACTTGCCCCTAGGTCGGCTCTGCCCCGTCCCACACAGGCAGCCAGCCCAGCAGCAGCCTGGCAGTCTCTGGCTCCCCCGAGCTCTCTGCCGGTGTAGGGGGCAGGAACAGTCGTGTGAATGTCGTTCTGCCTTGGCCTGGGAGTGTGTTCCCCCTGCCTGGCCCCCAGGCTCAGGGGCAAGGGCCCGGAGAGAGCACCACCCCGAACCGCTTTTCTCCCGGGCTTAGGAGCATTGTGCACGCCTGCTGGGAACAGTGGGCGGGAGCGCTTGCAAACCGGCCTTTGGAGGCAGCCGGGGAGGTCTTCCAGTGGGAGAGGGCCGGTTGTGCTCAGAGGCCCCACAGGCCAGGGGCAGGACCCAGCAGGGCCCCTGCCCCTGGCCAGCCTTGCCCAGACCTTCCTGGCCTCCGGGGGTACTGCCCCACCAAGGGGCAGGCTGCGGGGACTGGGTCCAGACATGCCCGGGCGCCTCCCCAGGCTCATCCCCGCTGGTGCCTTTCCCCTGGGCCTTGGCCTCGGTTGAGGCCTCCTTGGAGAGGAGGTTGCTGGCAGGGGCTGTCTCCACACTGCAAGGTGCTGGAGCTCAGAGGGCCTCGTCAGAGGGAAGGGACCAGTAAGGGGCTGGATGCCCAAGACGTCTTTGGCCCAGCAGCCTCAGGGCAGCAGGGAGAGGAAGAGGCCCATCTTGCCCCTAGGTCGGCTCTGCCCCTTCCCACACAGGCGGCCAGCCCAGCAGCTGCCTGACAGACTCAGGCTCCCCCGAGCTCTCTGACGGTGCAGGGGTCAGGAACAGACGTGTGCATGTGGTTCTGCCTTGGTCTGGGTGTGTGGACAAACTGCCTGGCCCCCATGCTCAGGGGCAAGGGCCCAGAGAGAGCAACACCCCGAAGCGCTTTTCTCCCGGACTTAGGAGAATTGTGCGTGCCTGGCGGAAACAGTGGGCGGGAGTGTTGGCAAACCGGCCTTTGGAGGCAGCCGGGGAGGTCTTCCAGTGGGAGAGGGCCGGTTTTGCTCAGAGGCCCCACAGGCCAGGGGCAGGTCCCAGCAGGGCCCCTGCCCCTGGCCAGCCTTGCCCAGACCTTCCTGGCCTCCGGGGGTACTGCCCCACCAAGGGGCAGGCTGCGGGGACTGGGTCCAGACATGCCCGGGCGCCTCCCCAGGCTCATCCCCGCTTGTGCCTTTCCCCTGGTCCTGGGCCTCGGTTGAGGCCTCCTTGGAGAGGAGGTTGCTGGCAGGGGCTGTCTCCACACTGCAAGGTGCTGGAGCTCAGAGGGCCTCGTTAGAGGGAAGGGACAAGCAAGGGGCTGGATGCCCAAGACCTCTTTGGCCCAGCAGCCTCAGGGCAGCAGGGAGAGCAAGAGGCCCAACTTGCCCCTAGGTCGGCTCTGCCCCTTCCCAAACAGGCGGCCAGCCCAGCACCTGCCTGAGAGACTCTGGCTCCCCCGAGCTCTCTGCCGGTGCAGGGGGAAGGAACAGACGTGTGCATGAGGTTCTGCCTTGGCCTGGGAGTGTGGACCCACTGCCTGGCCCCCAGGCTCAGGGGCAAGGGCCCGGAGAGAGCACCACCCCGAAGCGCTTTTCTCCCGGGCTTGGGAGCATTGTGCCTGCCTGCTGGGAACAGTGGGCGGGAGCGCTTGCAAACCGGCCTTTGGAGGCAGACGGGGAGGTCTTCCAGCGGGAGAGTGCCGGTTGTGCTCAGACGCCCCACAGGCCAGGGGCAGGACCCAGCAGTGTCCCTGCCCCTGGCAGCCTTGCCCAGACCTTCCTGGCCTCCGGGGGTACTACCCCACCAAGGGGCAGGCTGCGGGGACTGGGTCCAGACATGCCCGGGCGCCTCCCCAGGCTCATCCCCGCTGGTGCCTTTCCCCTGGGCCTAGGCCTCGGTTGAGGCCTCCTTGGAGAGGAGGTTGCTGGCAGGGGCTGTCTCCACACTGCAAGGTGCTGGAGCTCAGAGGGCCTCGTCAGAGGGAAGGGACCAGCAAGGGGCTGGATGCCCAAGACTTCTTTGGCCCAGCAGCCTCAGGGCAGCAGGGAGAGGAAGAGGCCCAACTTGCCCCTGGGTCGGCTCTGCCCCTTCCCACACAGGCAGCCAACCCAGCAGCTGCCTGACAGACTCTGGCTCCCCCGAGCTCTCTGCTGGTGCAGGGGTCAGGAACAGACGTGTGCATGTGGTTCTGCCTTGGTCTGGGAGTGTGGACCCACTGCCTGGACTCCAGGCTCAGGGGCAAGGGCCCGGAGAGAGCAACACCCCGAAGCGCTTTTCTCCCGGGCTTGGGAGCATTGTGCGTGCCTGGCGGGAACAGTGGGCGGGAGCGCTTGCAAACTGGCCTATGGAGGCAGCCGGGGAGGTCTTCCAGTGGGAGAGGGACGGTTGTGCTCAGAGGCCCCACAGGCCAGGGGCAGGACGCAGCAGGGCCCCTGCCCCTGGCCAGCCTTGCCCAGACCTTCCTGGCCTCCGGGGGTACGGCCCCACCAAGGGGCAGGCTGCGGGGACTGGGTCCAGACATGCTCGGGCGCCTCCCCTGGCTCATCCCCGCTGGTGCCTTTCCCCTGGGCCTAGGCCTCGGTTGAGGCCTCCTTGGAGAGGAGGTTGCTGGCAGGGGCTGTCTCCACACTGCAAGATGCTGGAGCTCAGAGGGCCTCGTCAGAGGGAAGGGACCAGCAAGGGGCTGGATGCCCAAGACCTCTTTGGCCCAGCAGCCTCAGGGCAGCAGGGAGAGCAAGAGGCCCAACTTGCCCCTAGGTCGGCTCTGCCGCTTCCCACACAGGCGGCCAGCCCATCAGCTGCCTGACAGACTCTGGCACCCCCCAGCTCTCTGCCGGGGGAGGGGGCAGGAACAGACGTGTGCATGTGGTCCTGCCTTGGCCTGGGACTGTGGATCCCCTGCCTGGCCCCCAGGCTCAGGGGCAAGGGCCTGGAGAGACCACCACCCCGAAGCGCTTTTCTCCCGGGCTTGGGAGCATTGTGCGCGCCTGGTGGGAACAGTGGGCGGGAGTGCTTGCAAACCGGCCTTTGGAGGCAGCCGGGGAGGTCTTCCAGCGGGAGAGGGCCGGATGTACTCAGAGGCCCCACAGGCCAGGGGCAGGGCCCTGCAGGTCCCCTGCCCCTGGCCAGGCTTTCCCAGACCTTCCTGGCCTCCGGGGGTACTGCCCCACCAAGGGGCAGGCTGCGGGGACTGGGTCCACAAATGCCCGGGCGCCTCCCAAGGCTCATCCCCGCTGGTGCCTTTCCCCTGGGCCTAGGCCTCGGTTGAGGCCTCCTTGGAGAGGAGGTTGCTGGCAGGTGCTGTCTCCACACTGCAAGGTGCTGGAGCTCAGAGGGCCTCGTCAGAGGGAAGGGACCAGCAAGGGGCTGGATGCCCAAGACCTCTTTGGCGCAGCAGCCTCAGGGCCGCAGGGAGAGCAAGAGGCCCAACTTGCCCCTAGGTCGGCTCTGCCCCTTCCCACACAGGCGGCCAACCGAGCAGCTGTCTGACTCTGGCTCCCCCGAGCTCTCTGCCGGTGCAGGGGGCAGATCAGAGGTGTGCATGTGGTTCTGACTTGGCCTGGGAGTGTGGACACCGTTCCTTGCACCCAGGCTCAGGGGCAAGGGCCCGGAGAGAGCACCACCCTGAAGCGCTTTTCTCCCGGGCTTGGGAGCATTGTTCACGCCTGCTGGAAACAGTGGGCTGGAGCGCTTGCAAACCGGCCGTTGGAGGCAGCCGGGGAGGTCTTCCAGTGGGCGAGGGCCGGTTGTGCTGAAAGGCCCCACAGGCCAGGGGCAGGACGCAGCAGGGCCCCTGCCCCTGGCCAGCCTTTCCCAGACCTTCCTGGCCTCCGGGGGTACTGCCCCACCAAGGGGCAGGCTGCGGGGACTGGGTCCAGACATGCTCGGGCGCCTCCCCAGGATCATCCCCGCTGGTGCCTTTCCCCTGGGCGTAGGCCTCGGTTGAGGCCTCTTTCGAGAAGAGGTTGCTGGCAGGGGCTGTCTCCACACTGCAAGGTGCTGGAGCTCAGAGGGCCTCGTCAGAGGGAAGGGACCAGTAAGGGGCTGGAATCCCAAGACCTCTTTTGCCCAGGAGCCTCAGGGCAGCAGGGATAGCAAGAGGCCCAACTTGCCCCTAGGTCGACTCTGCCCCTTCCCACACAGGCGGCCAACCCAGCAGCTGCCTGACAGACTCTGGCTCCCCCGAGCTCTCTGCCGGTGCAGGGGACAGGAACAGACGTGGGCATGTGTTTCTGCCTTGGCCTGGGAGTGTGTTCCCCCTGCCTTGCCCCCAGGCTCAGGGGCAATGGCCCGGAGAGAGCATCACCCCAAAGCGCTTTTCTCCCGGGCTTGGGAGCATTGTGCGAGCCTGGCGTGAACAGCGGGCGGGAGTGCCTGCAAACCGGCCTTTGGAGGCAGACGGGGAGGTCTTACAGCGGGAGAGTGCCGGTTGTGCTCAGACGCCCCACAGGCCAGGGGCAGGACACAGCAGTGTCCCTGCCCCTGGCAGCCTTGCCCAGACCTTCCTGGCCTCCGGGGGTACTGCCCCACCAAGGGGCAAGCTGCGGTTACTGGGTCCAGACATGCCCGGGCGCCTCCCCAGGCTCATCCCCGCTGGTGCCTTTCCCCTGGGCCTAGGCCTCGGTTGAGGCCTCCTTGGAGAGGAGGTTGCTGGCAGGGGCTGTCTCCACACTGCAAGGTGCTCGAGCACAGAGGGCCTCGTCAGAGGGAAGGTACCAGCAAGGGGCTGGATGCCCAAGACCTCTTTGGCCCAGCAGCCTCAGGGCAGCAGGGAGAGGAAGAGGCCCATCTTGCCCCTAGGTCGGCTCTGCCCCTTCCCACACAGGCGGCCAGCCCAGCAGCTGCCTGACAGACTCTGGCTCCCCCGAGCTCTCTGCCGGTGCAGGGGGCAGGAACAGACGTGTGCATGTGGTTCTGCCTTGGCCTGGGAGTGTGGAGCCCCTGCCTGGCCCCCAGGCTCAGGGGCAAGGGCCCGGAGAGAGCACCACCCCGAAGCGCTTTTCTCCCGGGCTTGGGAGCATTGTGCGCGCTTGGTGGGAACAGTGGGCGGGAGTGCTTGCAAACCGGCCTTTGGAGGCAGCCGGGGAGGTCTTCCAGTGGGAGAGGGCCGGTTGTGCTCAGAGGCCCCACAGGCCAGGGGCAGGACGCAGCAGGGCCCCTGCCCCTGGCCAGCCTTGCCCAGACCTTCCTAGCCTCCGGGGGTACTGCCCCACCAAGGGGCAGGCTGCGGGGACTGGGTCCAGACATGCCCGGGCGCCTCCCCAGGCTCATCCCCGCTGGTGCCTTTCCCCTGGGCCTAGGCCTCGGTTGAGGCCTCCTTGGAGAGGAGGTTGCTGGCAGGGGCTGTCTCCACACTGCAAGGTGCTGGAGCTCAGAGGGCCTCGTCAGAGGGAAGGGACCAGCAAGGGGCTGGATGCCCAAGACCTCTTTGGCCCAGCAGCCTCAGGGCAGCAGGGAGAGCAAGAGGCCCAACTTGCCCCTAGGTCGGCTCTGCCACTTCCCACACAGGCGGCCAGCCCAGCAGCTGCCTGACAGACTCTGGCTCCCCCGAGCTCTCTGCCGGTGCAGGGGGCAGGAACAGACGTGTGCATGTGTTTCTGCCTTGGTCTGGGAGTGTGTTCCCCCTGCCTTGCCCACTAGCTCAGGGGCAAGGGCCCAGAGAGAACACCACCCTGAAGCGCTTTTCTCCCGGGCTTAGGAGCATTGTGCCCGCCTGCTGGGAACAGTGTGCGGGAGCGCTTGCAAACTGGCCTTTGGAGGCAGCCGGGGAGGTCATCCAGTGGGAGAGGGCCGGTTGTGCTCAGAGGCCCCACAGGCCAGGGGCAGGACCCAGCAGGGCCCCTGCCCCTGGCCAGCCTTGCCCAGACCTTCCTGGCCTCCGGGGGTACTGCCCCACCAAGGGGCAGGCTGCGGGGCCTGGGTCCAGACATGCCCGTGCGCCTCCACTGGCTCATCCCCGCTGGTGCCTTTCCCCTGGGCCTAGGCCTCGGTTGAGGCCTCCTTGGAGAGGAGGTTGCTGGCAGGGGCTGTCCCACACTGCAAGGTGCTGGAGCTCAGAGGGCCTCGTCAGAGGGAAGGGACCAGCAAGGGGCTGGATGCCCAAGACCTCTTTGGCCGAGCAGCCTCAGGGCAGCAGGGAGAGCAAGAGGCCCAACTTGCCGCTAGGTCGGCTCTGCCCCTTCCCACACAGGCGGCCAGCCCAGCAGCTGCCTGACAGACTCTGGCACCCCCCAGCTCTCTGCCAGGGGAGGGGGCAGGAACAGACGTGTGCATGTGGTCCTGCCTTGGCCTGGGACTGTGGATCCCCTGCCTGGCCCCCAGGCTCAGGGGCAAGGGCCCGGAGAGACCACCACCCCGAAGCGCTTTTCTCCCGGGCTTGGGAGCATTGTGCGTGCCTGGCGGCAACAGTGGGCGGGAGTGCTTGCAAACCGGCCTTTGGAGGCAGCCGGGGAGGTCTTCCAGTGGGAGAGGGCCGGTTGTGCTCAGAGGCCCCACAGGCCAGGGGCAGGACCCAGCAGGCCCCCTGCCCCTGGCCAGCCTTGCCCAGACCTTCCTGGCCTCCGGGGTTACTGCCCCACCAAGGGGCAGGCTGCGGGGACAGGGTCCAGACATGCCCGGGCGCCTCCCCTGGCTCAACCCCGCTGGTGCCTTTCCCCTGGGCCTAGGCCTCGGTTGAGGCCTCCTTGGAGAGGAGATTGCTGGCAGGTGCTGTCTCCACACTGCAAGGTGCTGGAGCTCAGAGGGCCTCGTCAGAGGGAAGGGATCAGTAAGGGGCTGGATGCCCAAGACGTCTTTGGCCCAGCAGCCTCTGGGCAGCAGGGAGAGCAAGAGGCCCAACTTGCCCCTAGGTCGGCTCTGCCCCTTCCCACACAGGTGGCCAGCCCAGCACCTGCCTGAGAGACTCTGGCTCCCCCGAGCTCTCTGCCGGTGCAGGGGACAGGAACAGACGTGTGCATGTGGTTCTGCCTTGGTCTGGGAATGTGTTCCCCCTGCCTTGCCCACAGGCTCAGGGGCAAGGGCCCGGAGAGAGCACCACCCCGAAGCACTTTTCTCCCGGTCTTGGGAGCATTGTGCGTGCCTGGCGGGAACAGTGGGCGGGAGTGTTGGTAAACCTGCCTTTGGAGGCAGCCGGGGAGGTCTTCCAGTGGGAGAGGGCCGGTTGTGCTCAGAGGCCCCACAGGCCAGGGGCAGGACCCAGCAGGGCCCCTGTCCCTGGCCAGCCTTGCCCAGACCTTCCTGGCCTCCGGGGGTACTGCCCCACCAAGGGGCAGGCTGCGGGGACTGGGTCCAGACATACCCGGGCGCCTCCCCAGGCTCATCCCCGCTGGTGCCTTTCCCCTGGTCCTAGGCCTCGGTTGAGGCCTCCTTGGCGAGGAGGTTGCTGGCAGGGGCTGTCTCCACACTGCAAGGTGCTAGAGCTCAGAGGGCCTCGTCAGATGGAAGGGACAAGCAAGGGGCTGGGTGCCCAAGACGTCTTTTGCCCAGCAGCCTCAGGGCAGCAGGGAGAGGAAGAGGCCCAACTTGCCCCTAGGTCGGCTCTGCCCCTTCCCACACAGGCGGCCAGACCAGCAGATGCCTGACAGTCTCTGGCTCCCCCGAGCTCTCTGCCGGTGCAGGGGGCAGGAACAGACGTGTGCATGTCGTTCTGCCTTGGCCTGGGAGTGTGGACCCCCTGCCTGGCCCCCAGGCTCAGGGGCAAGGGCCCGGAGAGAGCAACACCCCGAAGCGCTTTTCTCCCGGGCTTGGGAGCATTGTTCGCGCTTGGTGGGAACAGTGGGCGGGAGTGCTTGCAAACCGGCCTTGGGAGGCAGCCGGGGTGGTCTTCCAGTGGGAGAGGGCCGGTTGTGCTCAGAGGCCCCACAGGCCAGGGGCAGGACCCAGCAGGTCCCCTGCCCCTGGCCAGCCTTTCCCAGACCTTCCTGGCCTCCGGGGGTACTGCCCCACCAAGGGGCAGGATGCGGGGACTGGGTCCAGACATGCCCGGGCGCCTCCCCAGGCTCATTCCCGCTGGTGCCTTTCCCCTGGGCCTAGGCCTCGGCTGAGACCTCCTTGGAGAGTAGGTTGCTGGCAGGGGCTGTCTCCACACTGCAAGGTGCTGGAGCTCAGATGGCTTCGTCAGAGGGAAGGGACCAGCAAGGGGCTGGATACCCAAGACGTCTTTGGCCCAGCAGCCTCAGGGCAGCAGGGAGAGCAAGAGGCCCAAATTGCCCCTAGGTCGGCTCTGCCACTTCCCACACAGGCGGCCAGCCCAGCAGCTGCCTGACAGACTCTGGCTCCCCTGAGCTCTCTGCCGGTGGAGGGGGCAGATCAGATGTGTGCATGTGGTTCTGCCTTGGCCTGGGAGTGTGTTCCCCCTGCCTTTCCCCCAGGTTCAGGGGCAAGGGCCCAGAGAGAGCACCACCCTGAAGCGCTTTTCTCCCGGGCTTAGGAGCATTGTGCCCGCCTGCTGGGAACAGTGGGCAGGAGTGCTTGCAAACCGGCCTTTGGAGGCAGCCGGGGAGGTCTTCCAGTGGGAGAGGGCCGGTTGTGCTCAGAGGCCCCACAGGCCAGGGGCAGGACCAAGCAGGGCCCCTGACCCTGGCCAGCCTTGCCCAGACCTTCCTGGCCTCTGGGGGTACGGCCCCACCAAGGGGCAGGCTGCGGGGACTGGGTCCAGACATGCCCGGGCGCCTCCCCTGGCTCAACCCCGCTGGTGCCTTTCCCCTGGGCCTAGGCCTCGGTTGAGGCCTCCTTGGAGAGGAGGTTGCTGGCAGGGGCTGTCTCCACACTGCAAGGTGCTGGAGCTCAGAGGGCCTCGTCAGAGGGAAGGGACTAGCAAGGGGCTGGATGCCCAAGACCTCTTTGGCCCAGCAGCCTCAGGGCAGCAGGGAGAGTAAGAGGCCCATCTTGCCCCTAGGTCGGCTCTGCCCCTTCCCACACAGGCGGCCAGCCCAGCAGCTGCCTGACAGACTCTGGCTCCCCCGAGCTCTCTGCCGGTGCAGGGGTCAGGAACAGACGTGTGCATGTGGTTCTGCCTTGGTCTGGGAGTGTGGACCCACTGCCTGGCCCCCTCGCTCAGGGGCAAGGGCCCGGAGAGAGCAACACCCTGAAGCGCTTTTCTCCCGGGCTTGGGAGCATTGTGCGTGCCTGGCGGGAACAGCGGGCGGGAGTGTTGGCAAGCCGGCCTTTGGAGGCAGCCGGAGAGGTCTTCCAGTGGGAGAGGGCCGGTTGTGCTCAGAGGCCCCACAGGCCAGGGGCAGGACCCAGCAGGGCCCCTGCCCCTGGCCAGCCTTGCCCAGACCTTCCTGGCCTCCGGGGGTACTGCCACACCAAGGGGCAGGCTGCGGGGACTGGGTCTAGACATGCCCGGGCGCCTCCCCAGGCTTATCCCCGCTGGTGCCTTTCCCCTGATCCTAGGCCTCGGTTGAGGCCTCCTTGGAGAGGAGGTTGCTGGCAGGGGCTGTCTCCACACTGCAAGGTGCTGGAGCTCAGAGGGCCTCGTCAGAGGGAAGGGACCAGCAAGGAGCTGGATGCCCAAGACCTCTTTGGCCCAGCAGCCTCTGGGCAGCAGGGAGAGCAAGAGGCCCAACTTGCCCCTAGGTCGGCTCTGCCCCTTCCCACACAGGCGGCCAGCCCAGCAGCTGCCTGACAGACTCTGGCTCCCCGAAGCTCTCTGCCGGTGCAGGGGACAGGAACAGACGTGGGCATGTGTTTCTGCCTTGGCCTGGGAGTGTGTTCCCCCTGCCTTGCCCCCAGGCTCAGGGGCAAGGGCCCGGAGAGAGCACCACCCCGAAGCGCTTTTCTCCCGGGCTTGGGAGCATTGTGCGTGCCTGGCGGGAACAGTGGGCGGGAGTGTTGGCAAACCGGCCTTTGGAGGCAGCCGGGGAGGTCTTCCAGTGGGAGAGGGCCGGTTGTGCTCAGAGGCCCCACAGGCCAGGGGCAGGACCCAGCAGGGCCCCTGCCCCTGGCCAGCCTTGACCAGACCTTCCTGGCTTCCGGGGGTACTGCCCCACCAAGGGGCAGGCTGCGGGGACTGGGTCCAGAGATGCCCGAGCGCCTCCACTGGCTCTTCCCCGCTGGTGCCTTTCCCCTGGGCCTAGGCGTCGGTTGAGGCCTCCTTGGAGAGGAGGTGGCTGGCAGGGGATGTCTCCACACTGCAAGGTGCTGGAGCTCAGAGGGCCTCGTCAGAGGGAATGGACCAGCAAGGGGCTGGATGCCCAAGACCTCTTTTGCCCAGCAGCCTCAGGGCAGCACGGAGAGCAAGAGGCCCAACTTGCCCCTGGGTCGGCTCTGCCCCTTCCCACACAGGCGGACAGCCCAGCCCCTGCCTGAGAGACTCTGGCTCCCCCGAGCTCTCTGCCGGTGCAGGGGGCAGGAACAGACGTGTGCATGTGGTTCTGCCTTGGTCTGTGAGTGTGTTCCACCTGCCTTGCCCACAGGCTCAGGGGCAAGGGCCCGGAGAGAGCACCACCCCGAAGCGCTTTTCTCCCGGGCTTGGGAGCATTGTGCGTGCCTGGCGGGAACAGCAGTCAGGAGTGTTGACAAACTGGCCTTTGGAGGCAGCCGGGGAGGTCTTACAGCGGGAGAGGGCCGGTTGTGCTCAGAGGCCCTACAGGCCAGGGGCAGGACCCAGCAGGGCCCCTGCCCCTGGCCAGCCTTGCCCAGACCTTCCTGGCCTCCGGGGGTACTGCCCCACCAAGGGGCAGGCTGCGGGGACTGGGTCCAGACATGCCCGGGCGCCTCCCCAGGCTCATCCCCGCTGGTGCCTTTCCCCTGGGCCTAGGCCTCGGTTGAGGCCTCCTTGGAGAGAAGGTTGCTGGCAGGGGCTGTCTCCACACTGCAAGGTGCTCGAGCTCAGAGGGCCTCGTCAGAGGGAAGGGACCAGCAAGGGGCTGGATGCCCAAGACCTCTTTGGCCCAGCAGCCTCAGGGCAGCAGGGAGAGCAAGAGGCCCAACTTGCCCCTAGGTCGTCTCTGCCCCTTCCCACACAGGCGGCCAGCCCAGCAGCTGCCTGACAGACTCTGGCTCCCCCGAGCTCTCTGCCGGTGCAGGGGGCAGATCAGACGTGTGCATGTGGTTCTGCCTTGGCCTGGGAGTGTGGACACCCTGCCTTGCCCCCAGGCTCAGGGGCAAGGGCCCGGAGAGAGCACCACCCCGAAGCGCTTTTCTCCCGGGCTTAGGAGCATTGTGCTCGCCTGCTGGGAACAGTGGGCGGGAGTGCTTGCAAACCGGCCTTTGGAGGCAGCCGGGGAGGTCTTCCAGTGGGAGAGGGCCGGTTGTGCTCAGAGGCCCCACAGGCCAGGGGCAGGACCCAGCAGGCCCCCTGCCCCTGGCCAGCCTTGCGCAGACCTTCCTGGCCTCCGGGGGTACTGCCCCACCAAGGGGCAGGCTGCGGGGACTGGGTCCAGACATGCTCGGGCGCCTCCCCTGGCTCATCCCCGCTTGTGCCTTTCCCCTGGGCCTAGGCCTCGGTTGAGGCCTCCTTGGAGAGGAGGTTGCTGGCAGGGGCTGTCTCCACACTGCAAGGTGCTGGAGCTCAGAGGGCCTCGTCAGAGGGAAGGGACCAGTAAGGGGCTGGAATCCCAAGACCTCTTTTGCCCAGGAGCCTCAGGGCAGCAGGGATAGCAAGAGGCCCAACTTGCCCCTAGGTCGACTCTGCCCCTTCCCACACAGGCGGCCAACCCAGCAGCTGCCTGACAGACTCTGGCTCCCCCGAGCTCTCTGCCGGTGCAGGGGACAGGAACAGACGTGGGCATGTGTTTCTGCCTTGGCCTGGGAGTGTGTTCCCCCTGCCTTGCCCCCAGGCTCAGGGGCAAGGGCCCGGAGAGAGCATCACCCCAAAGCGCTTTTCTCCCGGGCTTGGGAGCATTGTGCGAGCCTGGCGTGAACAGCGGGCGGGAGTGCCTGCAAACCGGCCTTTGGAGGCAGACGGGGAGGTCTTACAGCGGGAGAGTGCCGGTTGTGCTCAGACGCCCCACAGGCCAGGTGCAGGACACAGCAGTGTCCCTGCGCCTGGCAGCCTTGCCCAGACCTTCCTGGCCTCCGGGGGTACTGCCCCACCAAGGGGCAAGCTGCGGTTACTGGGTCCAGACATGCCCAGGCGCCTCCCCAGGCTCATCCCCGCTGGTGCCTTTCCCCTGGGCCTAGGACTCGGTTGAGGCCTCCTTGGAGAGGAGGTTGCTGGCAGGGGCTGTCTCCACACTGCAAGGTGCTCGAGCACAGAGGGCCTCGTCAGAGGGAAGGGACCAGCAAGGGGCTGGATGCCCAAGACCTCTTTGGCCCAGCAGCCTCAGGGCAGCAGGGAGAGCAAGAGGCCCAACTTGCCCCTAGGTCGTCTCTGCCCCTTCCCACACAGGCGGCCAGCCCAGCAGCTGCCTGACAGACTCTGGCTCCCCCGAGCTCTCTGCCGGTGCAGGGGGCAGATCAGACGTGTGCATGTGGTTCTGCCTTGGCCTGGGAGTGTGGACACCCTGCCTTGCCCCCAGGCTCAGGGGCAAGGGCCCGGAGAGAGCACCACCCCGAAGCGCTTTTCTCCCGGGCTTAGGAGCATTGTGCTCGCCTGCTGGGAACAGTGGGCGGGAGTGCTTGCAAACCGGCCTTTGGAGGCAGCCGGGGAGGTCTTCCAGTGGGAGAGGGCCGGTTGTGCTCAGAGGCCCCACAGGCCAGGGGCAGGACCCAGCAGGCCCCCTGCCCCTGGCCAGCCTTGCCCAGACCTTCCTGGCCTCCGGGGGTACTGCCCCACCAAGGGGCAGGCTGCGGGGACTGGGTCCAGACATGCTCGGGCGCCTCCCCTGGCTCATCCCCGCTTGTGCCTTTCCCCTGGGCCTAGGCCTCGGTTGAGGCCTCCTTGGAGAGGAGGTTGCTGGCAGGGGCTGTCTCCACACTGCAAGGTGCTGGAGCTCAGAGGGCCTCGTCAGAGGGAAGGGACCAGTAAGGGGCTGGAATCCCAAGACCTCTTTTGCCCAGGAGCCTCAGGGCAGCAGGGATAGCAAGAGGCCCAACTTGCCCCTAGGTCGACTCTGCCCCTTCCCACACAGGCGGCCAACCCAGCAGCTGCCTGACAGACTCTGGCTCCCCCGAGCTCTCTGCCGGTGCAGGGGACAGGAACAGACGTGGGCATGTGTTTCTGCCTTGGCCTGGGAGTGTGTTCCCCCTGCCTTGCCCCAAGGCTCAGGGGCAAGGGCCCGGAGAGAGCATCACCCCAAAGCGCTTTTCTCCCGGGCTTGGGAGCATTGTGCGAGCCTGGCGTGAACAGCGGGCGGGAGTGCCTGCAAACCGGCCTTTGGAGGCAGACGGGGAGGTCTTACAGCGGGAGAGTGCCGGTTGTGCTCAGACGCCCCACAGGCCAGGTGCAGGACACAGCAGTGTCCCTGCGCCTGGCAGCCTTGCCCAGACCTTCCTGGCCTCCGGGGGTACTGCCCCACCAAGGGGCAAGCTGCGGTTACTGGGTCCAGACATGCCCGGGCGCCTCCCCAGGCTCATCCCCGCTGGTGCCTTTCCCCTGGGCCTAGGACTCGGTTGAGGCCTCCTTGGAGAGGAGGTTGCTGGCAGGGGCTGTCTCCACACTGCAAGGTGCTCGAGCACAGAGGGCCTCGTCAGAGGGAAGGGACCAGCAAGGGGCTGGATGCCCAAGACCTCTTTGGCCCAGCAGCCTCAGGGCAGCAGGGAGAGGAAGAGGCCCATCTTGCCCCTAGGTCGGCTCTGCCCCTTCCCACACAGGCGGCCAGCCCAGCAGCTGCCTGACAGACTCTGGCTCCTCCGAGCTCTCTGCCGGTGCAGGGGGCAGGAACAGACGTGTGCATGTGGTTCTGCCTTGGCCTGGGAGTGTGGAGCCCCTGCCTGGCCCCCAGGCTCAGGGGCAAGGGCCCGGAGAGAGCACCACCCCGAAGCGCTTTTCTCCCGGGCTTGGGAGCATTGTGCGCGCTTGGTGGGAACAGTGGGCGGGAGTGCTTGCAAACCGGCCTTTGGAGGCAGCCGGGGAGGTCTTCCAGTGGGAGAGGGCCGGTTGTGCTCAGAGGCCCCACAGGCCACGGGCAGGACCCAGCAGGGCCCCTGCCCCTGGCCAGCCTTGCCCAGACCTTCCTAGCCTCCGGGGGTACTGCCCCACCAAGGGGCAGGCTGCGGGGACTGGGTCCAGACATGCCCGGGCGCCTCCCAAGGCTCATCCCCGCTGGTGCCTTTCCCCTGGGCCTAGGCCTCGGTTGAGGCCTCCTTGGAGAGGAGGTTGCTGGCAGGGGTTGTCTCCACACTGCAAGGTGCTGGAGCTCAGAGGGCCTCTTCAGAGGGAAGGGACCAGCAAGGGGCTGGATGCCCAAGACCTCTTTGGCCCAGCAGCCTCAGGGCAGCAGGGAGAGCAAGAGGCCCAACTTGCCCCTAGGTCGGCTCTGCCACTTCCCACACAGGCGGCCAGCCCAGCAGCTGCCTGACAGACTCTGGCTCCCCCGAGCTCTCTGCCGGTGCAGTGGGCAGGAACAGACGTGTGCATGTGTTTCTGCCTTGGTCTGGGAGTGTGTTCCCCCTGCCTTGCCCACTAGCTCAGGGGCAAGGGCCCAGAGAGAACACCACCCTGAAGCGCTTTTCTCCCGGGCTTAGGAGCATTGTGCCCGCCTGCTGGGAACAGTGTGCGGGAGCGCTTGCAAACTGGCCTTTGGAGGCAGCCGGGGAGGTCATCCAGTGGGAGAGGGCCGGTTGTGCTCAGAGGCCCCACAGGCCAGCGGCAGGACCCAGCAGGGCCCCTGCCCCTGGCCAGCCTTGCCCAGACCTTCCTGGCCTCCGGGGGTACGGCCCCACCAAGGGGCAGGCTGCGGGGACTGGGTCCAGACATGCTCGGGCACCTCCCCTGGCTCATCCCCGCTGGTGCCTTTCCCCTGGGCCTAGGCCTCGGTGGAGGCATCCTTGGAGAGGAGGTTGCTGGCAGGGGCTGTCTCCACACTGCAAGGTGCTGGAGCTCAGAGGGCCTCGTCAGAGGGAAGGGACCAGTAAGGGGCTGGATGTCCAAGACGTCTTTGGCCCAGCAGCCTCAGGGCAGCAGGGAGAGCAAGAGGCCCAACTTGCCCCTAGGGCGGCTCTGCCCCTTCCCACACAGGCGGCCAACCCAGCAGCTACCTGACAGACTCTGGCTCCCCCAAGCTCTCTGCCGGTGCAGGGGACAGGAACAGACGTGGGCATGTGGTTCTGCCTTGGCCTGGGAGTGTGTTCCCCCTGCCTTGCACCCAGGTTCAGGGGCAAGGGCCCGGAGAGAGCAGCACCCCGAAGCGCTTTTCTCCCGGGCTTGGGAGCATTGTGCGAGCCTGGCGTGAACAGCGGGCGGGAGTGTTTGCAAACAGGACTTTGGAGGCAGCCGGGGGGGTCTTCCAGTGGGAGAGGGCCGGTTGTGCTCAGAGGCCTCACAGGCCAGGGGCAGGACCCAGCAGGGACCCTGCCCCTGGCCAGCCTTGCCCAGACCTTCCTGGCCTCCGGGGGTACTGCCCGACCAAGGGGCAGGCTGCGGGGACTGGGTCCAGACATGTCCGTGCGCCTCCCCAGGATCATCCCCGCTGGTGCTTTTCCCCTGGGCGTAGGCCTCGGTTGAGGCCTCTTTGGAGAGGAGGTTGCTGGCAGGGGTTGTCTCCACACTGCAAGGTGCTGGAGCTCAGAGGGCCTCGTCAGAGGGAAGGGACCAGCAAAGGGCTGGATGCCCAAGCCCTCTTTGACCCAGCAGCCTCAGGGCAGCAGGGAGAGCAAGAGGCCCAACTTGCCCCTGGGTCGGCTCTGCCCCGTCCCACACAGGCAGCCAGCCCAGCAGCAGCCTGGCAGTCTCTGGCTCGCCCGAGCTCTCTGCCGGTGTAGGGGGCAGGAACAGACGTGTGCATTACGTTCTGCCTTGGTCTGGGAGTGTGTTCCCCCTGCCTGGCCCCCAGGCTCAGGGGCAAGGGCCCGGAGAGAGCACCACCCCGAAGCGCTTTTCTCCCGGGCTTGGGAGCATTGTGCGTGCCTGGCGGGAACAGCGGGCGGGAGTGCTTGCAAACCGGCCTTTGGAGGCAGACGGGGAGGTCTTCCAGCGGGAGAGTGCCGGTTGTGCTCAGACGCCCCACAGGCCAGGGGCAGGACCCAGCAGTGTCCCTGCCCATGGCAGCCTTGCCCTGACCTTCCTGGCCCTCGGGGGTACTACCCCACCAAGTGGCAGGCTGCGGGGACTGGGTCCAGACATGCCCGGGCGCCTCCCCAGGCTCATCCCCGCTGGTGCCTTTCCCCTGGGCCTAGGCCTCGGTTGAGGCCTCCTTGGAGAGGAGGTTGCTGGCAGGGGCTGTCTCCACACTGCAAGGTGCTGGAGCTCAGAGGGCCTCGTCAGAGGGAAGGGACCAGTAAGGGACTGGATGCCCAAGACGTCTTTGGCCCAGCAGCCTCAAGGCAGCAGGGAGAGCAAGAGGCCCAAATTGCCCCTAGGTCGGCTCTGCCCCTTCCCACACAGGCAGCCAACCCAGCAGCTGCCTGACAGACTCAGGCTCCCCCAAGCTCTCTGCCGGTGCAGGGGACAGGAACAGACGTGGGCATGTGTTTCTGCCTTGGCCTGGGAGTGTGTTCCCCCTGCCTTGCCCCCAGGCTCAGGGGCAAGGGCCCGGAGAGAGCACCACCCCAAAGCGCTTTTCTCCCGGGCTTGGGAGCATTGTGCGAGCCTGGCGTGAACAGCGGGCGGGAGTGCTTGCAAACCGGCCTTTGGAGGCAGCCGGGGAGGTCTTCCAGTGGGAGAGGGCCGGTTGTGCTCAGAGGACCTACAGGCCAGGGGCAGGACCCAGCAGGTCCCCTGCCCCTGGCCAGCCTTTCCCAGACCTTCCTGGCCTCCGGGGGTACTGCCCCACCAAGGGGCAGGCTGCGGGGACTGGGTCCAGGCATGCCCGGGCGCTTCCCCAGGCTCAACCCCGCTGGTGCCTTTCCCCTGGGCCTAGGCCTCAGTTTAGGCCTCCTTGGAGAGGAGGTTGCTGGCAGGGGCTGTCTCCACACTGCAAGGTGCTGGAGCTCAGAGGGCCTCGTCAGAGGGAAGGGACCAGCAAGGGGCTGGATGCCCAAGACCTCTTTGGCCCAGCAGCCTCAGGGCAGCAGGGAGAGCAAGAGGCCCAACTTGCCCCTAGGTCGGCTCTGCCACTTCCCACACAGGCGGCCAGCCCAGCAGCTGCCTGACAGACTCTAGCTCCCCCGAGCTCTCTGCCGGTGCAGGGGGGCAGGAACAGACGTCTGCATGTGGTTCTGCATTGGCCTGGGCGTGTGTTCCCCCTGCCTTGCCCATAGGCTCAGTGGCAAGGGCCCGGAGAGAGCAACACCCCGAAGCGCTTTTCTCCCGGGCTTGGGAGCATTGTGCGTGCCTGGCGTGAACAGCGGGCGGGAGTGTTTGCAAACCGGCCTTTGGAGGCAGCCGGGGAGGTCTTCCAGTGGGAGAGGGCCGGTTGTGCTGAGAGGCCCCACAGCCAGGGGCAGGACCCAGCAGTGTCCCTGCCCCTGGCATCCTTGCCCAGACCTTCCTGGCCTCCGGGGGTACTACACCACCAAGGAGCAGGCTGCGGGGACTGGGTCCAGACATGCCCGGGCGCCTCCCCTGGCTCATCCCCGCTGGTGCCTTACCCCTGGGCCTAGGCCTCGGTTGAGGCCTCCTTGGAGAGGAGGTTGCTGGCAGGGGCTGTCTCCACACTGCAAGGTGCTGGAGCTCAGAGGGCCTCGTCAGCGGGAAGGGACCAGCAAGGGGCTGGATGCCCAAGACCTCTTTGGCCCAGCAGCCTCAGGGCAGCAGGGAGAGGAAGAGGCCCAACTTGCCCCTAGGTCGGCTCTGCCCCTTCCCACACAGGCAGCCAACCCAGCAGCTGCCTGACAGACTCTGGCACCCCCGAGCTCTCTGCCGGTGCAGGGGTCAGGAACAGACGTGTGCATGTGGTTCTGCCTTGGTCTGGGAGTGTGGACCCACTGCCTGGACCCCAGGCTCAGGGGCAAGGGCCCGGAGAGAGCACCACCCCGAAGCGCATTTCTCCCGGGCTTGGGAGCATTGTGCGTGCCTGGCGGGAACAGCGGGCGGGAGTGCTTGTAACCGGCCTTTGGAGGCAGACGGGGAGGTCTTCCAGCGGGAGAGTGCCGGTTGTGCTCAGACACCCCACAGGCCAGGGGCAGGACCCAGCAGTGTCCCTGCCCCTGGCAGCCTTGCCCAGACCTTCCTGGCCTCCGAGGGTACTACCACACCAAGGGGCAGGCTGCGGGGACTGGGTCCAGACATGCCCGGGCGCCTCCCCAGGCTCATCCCCGCTGGTGCCTTTCCCCTGGGCCTAGGCCTCGGTTGAGGCCTCCTTGGAGAGGAGGTTGCTGGCAGGGGCTGTCTCCACACTGCAAGGTGCTGGAGCTCAGAGGGCCTCGTCAGAGGGAAGGGACAAGCAAGGGGCTGGATGCCCAAGACCTCTTTGGCCCAGCAGCCTCAGGGCAGCAGGGAGAGCAAGAGGCCCAACTTGCCCCTAGGTCAGCTCTGCCCCTTCCCCTACAGGCAGCCAACCCAGAAGCTGCCTGACAGACTCTGGCTCCCCCGAGCTCTCTTCCGGTGCAGGGGTCAGGAACAGACTTGTGAATGTGGTTCTGCCTTGGTCTGGGATTGTGGACCCACTGCCTGGACCCCAGGCTCAGGGGCAAGGGCCCGGAGAGAGAAACACCCCGAAGCGCTTTTCTCCCGGGCTTGGGAGCATTGTGCGTGCCTGGCGGGAACAGTGGGCGGGAGTGCTTGCAACCGGCCATTGGAGGCAGCCGGGAAGGTCTTCCATTGGGAGAGGGCCGGTTGTGCTCAGAGGCCCCACAGGCCAGGGGCAGGACCCAGCAGGGCCCCTGCCCCTGGGCAGCCTTGCCCAGACCTTCCTGGCCTCCGGGGGTACTGCCCCACCAAGGGGCAGGCTGTGGGGACTGGGTCCAGACATGCCCGGGCGCCTCCCCTGGCTCATCCCCGCTGGTGCCTTTCCCCTGGTCCTAGGCCTCGGTTGAGGCCTCCTTGGAGAGGAGGTTGCTGGCAGGGGCTGTCTCCACACTGCAAGGTGCTGGAGCTCAGAGGGCCTCGTCAGAGGGAAGGGACCAGCAAGGGGCTGGATGCCCAAGAACTCTTTGGCCCAGCAGCCTCAGGGCAGCAGGGAGAGCAAGAGGCCCAACTTGCCCTTAGGTCGGCTCTGCCCCTTCCCACACAGGCGGCCAGCCCAGTACCTGCCTGAGAGACTCTGGCTCCCCCGAGCTCTCTGCCGGTGCAGCGGGCAGGAACAGACGTGTGCATGTGGTTCTGCCTTGGTCTGGGAGTGTGTTCCCCCTGCCTTGCCCAAAGGCTCAGGGGCAAGGGCCCGGAGAGAGCACCACCCAGAAGCGCTTTTCTCCCGGGCTTGGGAGCATTGTGCGTGCCTGGCGGGAACAGCGGGCAGGAGTGTTGGCACACTGGCCTTTGTAGGCAGCTGGGGAGGTCTTCCAGCTGGAGAGGGCCGGTTGTGCTCAGAGGCCTACAGGCCAGGGGCAGGACCCAGCAGGGCCCCTGCCCCTGGCCAGCCTTGCCCAGACCTTCCTGGCCTCCGGGGGTACTGCCCCAAAAAGGGGCAGGCTGCGGGGACTGGGTCCAGACATGCCCGGGCGCCTCCCCAGGCTCATCCCCGCTGGTGCCTTTCCCCTGGGCCTAGGCCTCGGTTGAGGCCTCCTTGGAGAGGAGGTTGCTGGCAGGGGCTGTCTCCACACTGCAAGGTGCTGGAGCTCAGAGGGCCTCGTCAGAGGGAAGGGACAAGCAAGGGGCTGGATGCCCAAGACCTCTTTGGCCCAGCAGCCTCAGGGCAGCAGGGAGAGCAAGAGGCCCAACTTGCCCCTAGGTCGGCTCTGCCCCTTCTCACACAGGCGGCCAACTCAGCAGTGCCTGACAGACTCTGTCTCCCCCGAGCTCTCTGCCGGTGCAGGGGACAGGAACAGACGTGGGCATGTGGTTCTGCCTTGGCCTGGGACTGTGGATCCCCTGCCTGGCCCCCAGGCTCAGGGGCAAGGGCCGGAGAGACCACCACCCCGAAGCGCTTTTCTCACGGGCTTGGGAGCATTGTGCGCGCCTGGCGGGAACAGTGGGCGGGAGTGCTTGCAAACCGGCCTTTGGAGGCAGCCGGGAAGGTCTTCCAGTGGGAGAGGGCCGGTTGTGCTCAGAGGCCCCACAGGCCAGGGGCAGGACCCAGCAGGGCCCCTGCCCCTGGCCAGCCTTGCCCAGACCTTCCTGGCCTCCGGGGCTACTGCCCCACCAAGGGGCAGGCTGCGGGGACAGGGTCCAGACATGCCCGGGCACCTCCCCTGGCTCATCGCCGCTGGTGCCTTTCCTCTGGGCCTAGGCCTCGGTTGAGGCCTCCTTGGAGAGGAGGTTGCTGGCAGGGGCTGTCTCCACACTGCAAGGTGCTGGAGCTCAGAGGGCCTCGTCAGAGGGAAGGGACCAGCAAGGGGCTGGATGCCCAAGACCTCTTTGGCCCAGCAGCCTCAGGGCAGCAGGGAGAGCAAGAGGCCCAACTTGCCCCTAGGTCGGCTCTGCCCCTTCCCACACAGGCGGCTAGCCCAGCACCTGCCTGACAGACTCTGGCTCCCCCGAGCTCTCTGCCGGTGCAGGGGGCAGATCATACGTGTGCATGTGTTTCTGCCTTGGCCTGGGAGTGTGGATCCCCTGCCTGGCCCCCAGGCTCAGGGGCAAGGGCCCGGAGAGAGCACCACCCCGAACCGCTTTTCTCCCGGGCTTAGGAGCATTGTGCTCGCCTGCTGGGAACAGTGGGCGGGAGCGCTTGCAAACCGGCCTTTGGAGGCAGCCGGGGAGGTCTTCCATTGGGAGAGGGCCGGTTGTGCTCAGAGGCCCCACAGGCAGGGGCAGGACCCAGCAGGGCCCCTGCCCCTGGCCAGCCTTGCCCAGACCTTCCTGGCCTCCGGGGGTACTGCCCCACCAAGGGGCAGGCTGCGGGGACTGGGTCCAGACATGCCCGGCGCCTCCCCAGGCTCATCCCCGCTGGTGCCTTTCCCCTGGGCCTAGGCCTCGGTTGAGGCCTCCTTGGAGAGGAGGTTGCTGGCAGGGGCTGTCTCCACACTGCAAGGTGCTGGAGCTCAGAGGGCCTCGTCAGAGGGAAGGGACCAGTAAGGGGCTGGATGCCCAAGACCTCTTTGGCCCAGCAGCCTCAGGGCAGCAGGGAGAGGAAGAGGCCCATCTTGCCCCTAGGTCGGCTCTGCCCCTTCCCACACAGGCGGCCAGCCCAGCAGCTGCCTGACAGACTCATGCTCCCCCGAGCTATCTGCCGGTGCAGGGGTCAGGAACAGACGTGTGCATGTGGTTCTGCCTTGGTCTGGGTGTGTGGACCCACTGCCTGGCCCCCATGCTCAGGGGCAAGGGCCCAGAGAGAGCAAAACCCCGAATCGCTTTTCTCCCGGGCTTAGGAGAATTGTGCGTGCCTGGCGGGAACAGTGGGCGGGAGTGTTGGCAAACCGGCCTTTGGAGGCAGCCGGGGAGGTCTTCCAGTGGGAGAGGGCCTGTTGTGCTCAGAGGCCCCACAGGCCAGGGGCAGGACCCAGCAGGGCCCCTGCCCCTGGCCAGCCTTGCCCAGACCTTCCTGGCCTCCGGGGGTACTGCCCCACCAAGGGGCAGGCTGCGGGGACTGGGTCCAGACATGCCCGGGCGCCTCCCCAGGCTCATCCCCGCTGGTGCCTTTCCCCTGGTCCTGGGCCTCGGTTGAGGCCTCCTTGGCGAGGAGGTTGCTGGCAGGGGCTGTCTCCACACTGCAAGGTGCTGGAGCTCAGAGGGCCTCGTTAGAGGGAAGGGACAAGCAAGGGGCTGGATGCCCAAGACCTCTTTGGCCCAGCAGCCTCAGGGCAGCAGGGAGAGCAAGAGGCCCAACTTGCCCCTAGGTCGGCTCTGCCCCTTCCCACACAGGCGGCCAGCCCAGCACCTGCCTGAGAGACTCTGGCTCCCCCGAGCTCTCTGCCGGTGCAGGGGTCAGGAACAGACGTGTGCATGTGGTTCTGCCTTGGTCTGAAATTGTGTTCCCCCTGCCTTGCCCACAGGCCCAGGGGCAAGGGCCCAGAGAGAGCACCACCCCGAAGCGCTTTTCTCCCGGGCTTGGGAGCATTGTGCGTGCCTGGCGGGAACAGCGGGCAGGAGTGTTGGCAAACTGGCCTTTGGAGGCAGCCGGGGAGGTCTTCCAGCGGGAGAGGGCCGGTTGTGCTCAGAGGCCCTACAGGCCAGGGGCAGGACCCAGCAGGGCCCCTGCCCCTGGCCAGCCTTTCCCAGACCTTCCTGGCCTCCGGGGGTACTGCCCCACCAAGGGGCAGGCTGCGGGGACTGGGTCCAGACATGCCCGGCGCCTCCCCAGGCTCATCCCCGCTGGTGCCTTTCCCCTGGGCCTAGGCCTCGGTTGAGGCCTCCTTGGAGAGGAGGTTGCTGGCAGGGGCTGTCTCGACACTGCAAGGTGCTGGAGCTCAGAGGGCCTCGTCAGAGGGAAGGGACCAGTAAGGGGCTGGATGCCCAAGACCTCTTTGGCCCAGCAGCCTCAGGGCAGCAGGGAGAGCAAGAGGCCCAACTTGCCCCTAGGTCGGCTCTGCCCCTTCCCACACAGGCGGCCAGCCCAGCAGCTGCCTGACAGACTCTGGCTCCCCCGAGCTCTCTGCCGGTGCAGGGGGCAGGAACAGACGTGTGCATGAGGTTCTGCCTTGGCCTGGGAGTGTAGACCCACTGCCTGGCCCCCAGGCTCAGGGGCAAGGGCTGGGAGAGAGCAACACCCCGAAGCGCTTTTCTCCCGGGCTTGGGAGCATTGTGCGTGCCTGGCGGGAACAGCGGGCGGGAGTGTTGGCAAACCAGCCTTTGGAGGCAGCCGGGGAGGTCTTCCAGTGGGAGAGGGCCGGTTGTGCTCAGAGGCCCCACAGGCCAGGGGCAGGACCCAGCAGGGCCCCTGCCCCTGGCCAGCCTTGCCCAGACCTTCCTGGCCTCCGGGGGTACTGCCCCACCAAGGGGCAGGCTGCGGGGCCTGGGTCCAGACATGCCCGTGCGCCTCCACTGGCTCATCCCCGCTGGTGCCTTTCCCCTGGGCCTAGGCCTCGTTTGAGGCCTCCTTGGAGAGGAGGTTGCTGGCAGGGGCTGTCTCCACACTGCAAGGTGCTGGAGCTCAGAGGGCCTTGTCAGAGGGATGGGACCAGCAAGGGGCTGGATGCCCAAGACCTCTTTGGCCCAGCAGCCTCAGGGCAGGAGGGAGAGCAAGAGGCCCAACTTGCCCCTATTTCGGCTCTGCCCCTTCCCACACAGGCGGCCAGCCCATCAGCTGCCTGACAGACTCTGGCACCCCCCAGCTCTCTGCCGGGGGAGGGGGCAGGAATAGACGTGTGCATGTGGTCCTGCCTTGGCCTGGGACTGTCGACCCCTGCCTGACCCCCAGGCTCAGGGGCAAGGGCCTGGAGAGACCACCACCCTGAAGCGCTTTTCTCCCGGGCTTGGGAGCATTGTGCGCGCCTGGCGGGAACAGTGGGCGGGAGGGCTTGCAAACCGGCCTTTGGAGGCAGCCGGGGAGGTCTTCCAGTGGGAGAGGGCCGGTTGTGCTCAGAGGCCCCACAGGCCAGGGGCAGGACCCAGCAGGGCCCCTGCCCCTGGGCAGCCTTGCCCAGACCTTCCTGGCCTCCGGGGGTACTGCCCCACCAAGGGGCAGGCTGCGGGGACAGGGTCCAGACATGCCCGGGCGCCTCCCCTGGCTCAACCCCGCTGGTGCCTTTCCCCTCGGTCTAGGCCTCTCTTGAGGCCTCCTTGGAGAGGAGATTGCTGGCAGGGGCTGTCTCCACACTGCAAGTTGCTGGAGCTCAGAGGGCCTCGTCAGAGGGAAGGGACAAGCAAGGGGCTGGATGCCCAAGACCTCTTTGGCCCAGCAGCCTCAGGGCAGCAGGGAGAGCAAGAGGCCCAACTTGCCCCTAGGTCGGCTCTGCCCCTTCCCACACAGGCGGCCAGCCCAGCAGCTGCCTGACAGACTCTGGCTCCCCCGATCTCTCTGCCGGTGCAGGGGGCAGGAACAGACGTGTGCATGTCGTTCTGCCTTGGCCTGGGAGTGTGGACCCACTGCCTGGCCCCCAGGCTCAGGGGCAAGGGCCCGGAGAGAGCACCACCCCGAAGCGCTTTTCTCCCGGGCTTGGGAGCATTGTGCGCGCTTTTTGGGAACAGTGGGCGGGAGTGCTTGCAAACCGGCCTTTGGAGGCAGCCGGTGAAGTCTTCCAGTGGGAGAGGGCCGGTTGTGCTCAGAGGCCCCACAGGCCAGGGGCAGGACCCAGCAGGTCCCCTGCCCCTGGCCAGCATTTCCCAGACCTTCCTGGCCTCCGGGGGTACTGCCCCACCAAGGGGCAGGCTGCGGGGACTGGGTCCAGACATGCCCGGGCGCCTCCCCAGGCTCATCCCCGCTGGTGCCTTTCCCCTGGGCCTTGGCCTCGGTTTAGGCATCCTTGGAGAGGAGGTTGCTGGCAGGGGCTGTCTCCACACTGCAAGGTGCTGGAGCTCAGAGGGCCTCGTCAGGGGGAAGGGACCAGCAAGGGGCTGGATGCCCAAGACCTCTTTGGCCCAGCAGCCTCAGGGCAGCAGGGAGAGCAAGAGGCCCAACTTGCCCCTAGGTCGGCTCTGCCACTTCCCACACAGGCGGCCAGCCCAGCAGCTGCCTGACAGACTCTGGCTCCCTCAAGCTCTCTGCCGGTGCAGGGGACAGGAACAGACGTGGGCATGTGGTTCTGCCTTGGCCTGGGAGTGTGTTCCCCCTGACTTGCCCCCAGGCTCAGGGGCAAGGGCCCGGAGAGAGCACCACCCCGAAGCGCTTTTCTCCCGGGCTTGGGAGCATTGTGCGAGCCTGGCGTGAACAGCGGGCGGGAGTGTTTGCAAACAGGACTTTGGAGGCAGCCGGGGAGGTCTTCCAGTGGGAGAGGGCCGGTTGTGCTCAAAGGCCTCACAGGCCAGGGGCAGGACCCAGCAGGGCCCCTGCCCCTGGCCAGCCTTGCCCAGGCCTTCCTGGCCTCCGGGGGTACTGCCCCACCAAGGGGCAGGCTGCGGGGATTGGGTCCAGGCATTCCCGGGCGCCTCCCCAGGTTCATCCCCGCTGGTGCCTTTCCCTGGGCCTAGGCCTCGGTTGAGGCCTCCTTGGAGAGTAGGTTGCTGGCAGGGTCTGTCTCCACACTGCAAGGTGCTGGAGCTCAGAGGGCCTCGTCAGATGGAAGGGACCAGCAAAGGGCTGGATGTCCAAGACCTCTTTGGCCCAGCAGCCTCAGGGCAGCAGGGAGAGCAAGAGGCCCAACTTGCCCCTAGGTCGGCTCTGCCCCTTTCCACACAGGCCGCCAGCCCAGCAGCTGCCTGACAGACTCTGGCTAACCCGAGCTCTCTGCCGGTGCAGGGGGCAGGAACAGACGTGTGCATGTGGTTCTGACTTTGCCTGGGACTGTGGACTCCCTGCCTGGACCCCAGGCACAGGGGCAAGGGCCCGGAATGAGCACCACCCCAAAATGCTTTTCTCCCGGGCTTGGGAGCATTTGCGTGGTTGGCGGGAACAGCTAGTGGGAATGCTTGCAAAGCGGCCTTTGGGGGCAGCCGTGGAGGTCCTCCATGGGCCCGGAGAGAACTCCACCCCGATGCGCTTTTCTCCCGGGCTTGGGAGCAGTGTGCGTGGGTGGCGGGAACAGCAGGCAGGAGTGCTTGCAAACCGGCCTTTGGAGGCAGGCGCGGAGGTCTTCCAAGGGCAAGGAGTGAGCACCACCCCAAAATGCTTTTCTCCCGTGCTTGGGAGCATTGTGCATGGCTGGTGGGAACAGCGGGCATGAGTGCTTGCATACCGGCCATTGGAGGCAGCCGGGGAAGTCTTCAAAGGGCCCTGAGAGAGCACCACCCCGAAGCGCTTTTCTCCCTTGATTGGGAGCATTGTGTGCGGCTGGCGGGACAGCAGGAGGGAGTCCTTGCAAACCGGCCTTTGGAGGCAGCCGGGGTGGTCTTCCAAGGGCCCGGAGAGAGCACCACCCCAAAATGCTTCTCTCCCGGGCTTGGGAGCATTGTACGCGGCTGGCGGGAACAGCGGGCCTGAGTGCTTGCAAACCGGCCTTTTGAGGCAGCCGGGGTGGTCTTCCAAGGGCCCGGAGAGAGCACCACCCCAAAATGCTTTTCTCCCGGGATTGGGAGCATTGTGCGTGGCTGGCGGGAACAGCAGGAAGGAGTCCTTGCAAACCGGCCTTTGGAGGCAGCCGGGGAGGTCTTCCAAGGGCCTGTAGAGAGCACCACCCCGAAGCGCTTTTCTCCCGGGCTTGGGAACATTGTGCCCGGGTGGCGGGAACAGCAGGCAGGAGTGCTTGAAAACCGTCCTTTGGAGGCAGCCGGGGAGGTCTTCCAGGGCCCGGTGTGAGCACCACCCCGAAGCGCTTTTATCCCGGGCTTGGGAGCATTGTGCGCGGCTGGCGGGAACAGCAGGCAGGAGTGCTTGCAAACTGGCCTTTGGAGGCAGCCGGGGAGGTCTTCCAAGGGCCCGGAGTGAGCACCACCCCGAAGCGCTTTTCTCCCGGGCTTGGGAGCATTGTGCGCGGCTGGTGGGAACAACGGGCATGAGTGCTTGCAATCCGGCCTTTGGAGGCAGCCGGGGACGTCTTCCAAGGACCCGGAGAGAGCACCACCCCGAAGCACTTTTCTCCCGGGCTTGGGAGCATTGTGCCCGGCTGGCGGGAACAGCAGGAAGGAGTCCTTGCAAACCGGCCTTTGGAGGCAGCCGGGGAGGTCTTCCAAGGGCCTGTAGAGAGCACCACCCCGAAGCGCTTTTCTCCCGGGCTTGGGAGCATTGTGCCCGGGTGGCGGGAACAGCAGGCAGGAGTGCTTGAAAACCGGCCTTTGGAGGCAGCCGGGGAGGTCTTCCAGGGCCCGGTGTGAGCACCACCCCAAAAAGCTTTTCTCCCGGGCTTGGGAGCATTGTGCGCGGCTGGTGGGAACAGCGGGCATGAGTGCTTGCAAACTGGCCATTGGAGGCAGCCGGGGAGGTGTTCCAAGGGCCTCTAGAGAGCACCACCCCAAAATGCTTTTCTCCCGGGCTTGGGAGCATTGTGCGTGGCTGGCGGGAACAGCAGGAAGGAGTCCTTGCAAACCGGCCTTTGGAGGCAGCCGGGGAGGTCTTCCAAGGGCCTGTAGAGAGCACCACCCCGAAGCGCTTTTCTCCCGGGCTTGGGAGCATTGTGCGCGTGTGGCGGGAACAGCAGGCAGGAGTGCTTGAAAACCGGCCTTTGGAGGCAGCCGGGGAGGTCTTCCAGGGCCCGGTGTGAGCACCACCCCAAAATGCTTTTCTCCCGGGATTGGGAGCATTGTGCGCAGCTGGTGGGAACAGCGGGCATGAGTGCTTGCAAACTGGCCATGGGAGGCAGCCGGGGAGGTCTTCCAAGGGCCCGGAGTGAGCACCACCCCAAAATGCTTTTCTCCCGGGCTTGGGAGCATTGTGCGTGGCTGGCGGGAACAGCAGGAAGGAGTCCTTGCAAACCGGCCTTTGGAGGCAGCCGGGGAGGTCTTCCAAGGGCCTGTAGAGGGCACCACCCCGAAGCGCTTTTCTCCCGGGCTTGGGAGCATTGTGCGCGTGTGGCGCGAACAGCGGGCAGGAGTGCTTGAAAACCGGCCTTTGGAGGCAGCCGGGGAGGTCTTCCAGGGCCCGGTGTGAGCACCACCCCAAAATGCTTTTCTGCCGGGCTTGGGAGCATTGTGCGTGGCTGGTGGGAACAGCGGGCGGGAGTGCTTGCAAACCGGCCTTTGGAGGCAGCAGGGGAGGTCTTCCAAGGGCCAGGAGAGAGCACCACCCAGAAGCGCTTTTCTCCCGGGCTTGGAACATTTGCGCGGATGGCGGGAACAGCGAGTGGGAGTGCTTCCAAACCGGCCTTTGGGGGCACCCCGGGAGGTCTTCCATGGGCACGGAGAGAACACCACCCCGAAGCGCTTTTCTCCGGGGTTTTGGAGGATTGTGCGTGGCTGGCGTGAACAGCGAGTGGGAGTGCTTGCAAACCGGCCTTTGGGGGCAGCCAGGGAGGTCCTCCATGGGCACGGAGAGAACACCACCCCGAAGCGCTTTTCTCCCGTCTTGGGAGCATTGTGCGAGGCTGGCGGGAACAGCGGGCGGGAGTGCTTGCAAACCGGCCTTTGGAGGCAGCTTGGGAGGTCTTCCAAGGGCCGGGAGAGAGCACCACCCCGAACCGCTTTTCTCCCGGGCTTAGGAGCATTGTGCACGCCTGCTGGGAACAGTGGGCGGGAGCGCTTGCAAACCGGCCTTTGGAGGCAGCCGGGGAGGTCTTCCATTGGGAGAGGGCCGGTTGTGCTCAGAGGCCCCACAGGCCAGGGGCAGGACCCAGCAGGGCCCCTGCCCCTGGCCAGCCTTGCCCAGACCTTCCTGGCCTCCGGGGGTACTGCCCCACCAAGGGGCAGGCTGCGGGGACTGGGTCCAGACATGCCCGGGCGCCTCCCCAGGCTCATCCCCACTGGTGCCTTTCCCCTGGGCCTAGGCCTCGGTTGAGGCCTCCTTGGAGAGGAGGTTGCTGGCAGGGGCTGTCTCCACACTGCAAGGTGCTGGAGCTCAGAGGGCCTCGTCAGAGGGAAGGGACCAGTAAGGGGCTGGATGCCCAAGATGTCTTTGGCCCAGCAGCCTCAGGGCAGCAGGGAGAGGAAGAGGCCCATCTTGCCCCTAGGTCGGCTCTGCCCCTTCCCACACATGCGGCCAGCCCAGCAGCTGCCTGACAGACTCAGGCTCCCCCGAGCTCTCTGCCGGTGCAGGGTTCATGAACAGACGTGTGCATGTGGTTCTGCCTTGGTCTGGGTGTGTGTACCCACTGCCTGGCCCCCACGCTCAGGGGCAAGGGCCCAGAGAGAGCAGCACCCCGAAGCGCTTTTCTCCCGGGCTTAGGAGAATTGTGCGTGCCTGGCGAGAACAGTGGGCGGGAGTGTTGGCAAACCGGCCTTTGGAGGCAGCCGGGGAGGTCTTCCAGTGGGAGAGGGCCGGTTGTGCTCAGAGGCCCCACAGGCCAGGGGCAGGACCCAGCAGGGCCCCTGCCCCTGGCCAGCCTTGCCCAGACCTTCCTGGCCTCCGGGGGTACTGCCCCACCAAGGGGCAGGCTGCGGGGACTGGGTCCACAAATGCCCGGGCGCCTCCCCAGGCTCATCCCCGCTGGTGCCTTTCCCCTGGTCCTGGGCCTCGTTGAGGCCTCCTTGGAGAGGAGGTTGCTGGCAGGGGCTGTCTCCACACTGCAAGGTGCTGGAGCTCAGAGGGCCTCGTCAGAGGGAATGGACCAGCAAAGGGCTGGATGCCCAAGACCTCTTTGACCCAGCAGACTCAGGGCAGCAGGGAGAGCAAGAGGCCCATCTTGCCCCTATGTCGGCTCTGCCACGTCCCACACAGGCAGCCAGCCCAGAAGCAGCCTGGCAGTCTCTGGCTCCCCCGAGCTCTCTGCCGGTGTAGGGGGCAGCAACAGACGTGTGCATGTCGTTCTGCCTTGGCCTGGGAGTGTGTTCCCCCTGCCTGGCCCTAGGCTCAGGGGCAAGGGCCCGGAGACAGCACCACCCCGAAGCTCTTTTCTCCCGGGCTTGGGAGCATTGTGCGTGCCTGCCGGGGACAGCGGGTGGGAGTGCTTGCAAACCGGCCTTTGGAGGCAGACGGGGAGGTCTTCCAGCGGGAGAGTGCCGGTTGTGCTCAGACGCCCCACAGGCCAGGGGCAGGACCCAGCAGTGTTCCTGCCCCTGGCAGCCTTGCCCAGACCTTCCTGGCCTCCGGGGGTACTGCCCCACCAAGGGGCAGGCTGCGGGGACTGGGTCCAGACATGCCCGGGCGCCTCCCCTGGCTCATCCCCGCTGGTGCCTTTCCCCTGGGCCTAGGCCTCGGTTGAGGCCTCCTTGGAGAGGAGATTGCTGGCAAGGGCTGTCTCCACACTGCAAGGTGCTGGAGCTCAGAGGGCCTCGTCAGAGGGAAGGGACCAGTAAGTGGCTGGATGCCCAAGACGTCTTTGGCCCAGCAGCCTCAGGGCAGCAGGGAGAGCAAGAGGCCCATCTTGCCCTTAGGTCGGCTCTGCCCCTTCCCACACAGGCGGCCAGCCCAGTACCTGCCTGAGAGACTCTGGCTCCCCCGAGCTCTCTGCCGGTGCAGCGGGCAGGAACAGACGTGTGCATGTGGTTCTGCCTTGGTCTGGGAGTGTGTTCCCCCTGCCTTGCCCACAGGCTCAGGGGCAAGGGCCCGGAGAGAGCACCACCCCGAAGCGCTTTTCTCCCGGGCTTGGGAGCATTGTGCGTGCCTGGCGGGAACAGTGGGCAGGAGTGTTGGCAAACTGGCCTTTGGAGGCAGCTGGGGAGGTCTTCCAGCGGGAGAGGGCCGGTTGTGCTAAGAGGCCCTACAGGCCAGGGGCAGGACCCAGCAGGGCCCCTGCCCCTGGCCAGGCTTGCCCAGACCTTCCTGGCCTCCGCGGGTACTGCCCCAAAAAGGGGCAGGCTGCGGGGACTGGGTCCAGACATGCCCGGGCGCCTCTCCAGGCTCATCCCCGCTGGTGCCTTTCCCCTGGGCCTAGGCCTCGGTTGAGGCCTCCTTGGAGAGGAGGTTGCTGGCAGGGGCTGTCTCCACACTGCAAGGTGCTGGAGCTCAGAGAGCCTCGTCAGAGGGAAGGGACAAGCAAGGGGCTGGATGCCCAAGACTTCTTTGGCCCAGCAGCCTCAGGGCAGCAGGGAGAGCAAGAGGCCCAACTTGCCCCTAGGTCGGCTCTGCCCCTTCCCACACAGGCGGCCAACCCAGCAGCTGCCTGAAGACTCTGGCTCCCCCGAGCTCTCTGCCGGTGCAGGGGACAGGAACAGACGTGGGCATGTGGTTCTGCCTTGGCCTGGGAGTGTGTTCCCCCTGACTTGCCCCCAGGCTCAGGGGCAAGGGTCCGGAGAGAGCACCACCCCGAAGCGCTTTTCTCCCGGGCTTGGGAGCATTGTGCGAGCCTGGCGTGAACAGCGGGCGGGAGTGTTTGCAATCAGGACTTTGGAGGCAGCCGGGGAGGTCTTCCAGTGGGAGAGGGCCGGTTGTGCTCAGAGGCCCTACAGGCCAGGGGCAGGACCCAGCAGGGCCCCTGCCCCTGGCCAGCCTTGCCCAGACCTTCCTGGCCTCCGGGGGTACTGCCCCACCAAGGGGCAGGCTGCGGGGACTGGGTCCAGACATGCCCGGGCGCCTCCCCAGGCTCATCCCCGCTGGAGCCTTTCCCCTGGTCCTAGGCCTCGGTTGAGGCCTCCTTGGCGAGTAGGTTGCTGGCAGGGGCTGTCTCCACACTGCAAGGTGCTGGAGCTCAGAGGGCCTCGTCAGAGGGAAGGGGCAAGCAAGGGGCTGGATGCCCAAGACCTCTTTGGCCCAGCAGCCTCAGGGCAGCAGGGAGAGCAAGAGGCCCAACTTGCCGCTAGGTCGGCTCTGCCCCTTCCCACACAGGCGGCCAGCCCAGCAGCTGCCTGACAGACTCTGGCTCCCCCGAGCTCTCTGCCGGTGCAGGGGGCAGGAACAGACGTGTGCATGTGGTTCTGCCTTGGCCTGTGAGTGTGGACCCCCTGCCTGGCCCCCAGGCTCAGGGGCAAGGGCCCGAAGAGAGCACCACCCTGAAGCGCTTTTCTCCCGGGCTTGGGAGCATTGTGCGCGCTTGGTGGGAACAGTGGGCGGGAGTGCTTGCAAACCGGGCTTTGGAGGCAGCCGGGAAGGTCTTCCAGTGGGAGAGGGCCGGTTGTGCTCAGAGGCCCCACAGGCCATGGGCAGGACCCAGCAGGGCCCCTGCCCCTGGCCAGCCTTTCCCAGAACTTCCTGGCTTCCGGGGGTACTGCCCCACCAAGGGGCAGGCTGCGGGGACAGGGTCCAGACATGCCCGGGCGCCTCCCCTGGCTCATACCCGCTGGTGCCTTTCCCCTGGGCCTAGGCCTCGGTTGAGGCCTCCTTGGAGAGGAGATTGCTGGCAGGTGCTGTCTCCACACTGCAAGGTGCTGGAGCTCAGAGGGCCTCGTCAGAGGGAAGGGACCAGTAAGGGGCTGGATGCCCAAGATGGCTTTGGCCCTGCAGACTCAGGGCAGCAGGGAGAGCAAGAGGCCCAACTTGCCCCTAGGTCGGCTCTGCCCCTTCCCACACAGGCGGTCAGCCCAGCAGCTGCCTGACAGACTCTGGCTCCCCTGAGCTCTCTGCCGGTGCAGGGTGCAGGAACAGACGTGTGCATGTGGTTCTGCCTTGGCCTGGGAGTGTGTTCCCCCTGCATTGCCCCCAGGCTCAGGGGCAAGGGCCCGGTGAGAGCACCACCCCGAAGCGCTTTTCTCCCGGGCTTGGGAGCATTGTTCGCACCTGGTGGGAACAGTGTGCGGGAGCGCTTGCAAACCGGCCTTTGGAGGCAGCCGGGGAGGTCTTCCAGTGGGAGAGGGCCGGTTGTGCTCAGAGGCCCCACAGGCCAGGGGCAGGACCCAGCAGGGCCCCTGCCCCTGGCCAGCCTTGCCCAGACCTTCCTGGCCTCCGGGGGTACTGCCCCACCAAGATGCAGGCTGCGGGGACTGGGTCCAGACATGCCCGGGCGCCTCCCCAGGCTCATCCCCGCTGGTGCCTTTCCCCTGGGCCTAGGCCTCGGTTGAGGCCTCCTTGGAGAGGAGGTTGCTGGCAGGGGCTGTCTCCACACTGCAAGGTGCTGGAGCTCAGAGGGCCTCGTCAGAGGGAAGGGACCAGTAAGGGGCTGGATGCCCAAGACCTCTTTGGCCCAGCAGCCTCAGGGCAGCAGGGAGAGCAAGAGGCCCAACTTGCCCCTAGGTCGGCTCTGCCCCTTCCCACACAGGCGGCCAACCGAGCAGCTGCCTGACAGACTCTGGCTCCCCCGAGCTCTCTGCCGGTGCAGGGGGCAGATCAGAGGTGTGCATTTGGTTCTGCCTTGGCCTGGGAGTGTGGACACCGTGCCTTGCCCCCAGGCTCAGGGTCAAGGGCCCGGAGAGAGCACCACCCTGAAGCGCATTTCTCCCGGGCTTGTGAGCATTGTGTTCGCCTGCTGGGAACAGTGGGCGGGAGCGCTTGCAAACCGGCCTATGGAGGCAGCCAGGGAGGTCTTCCAGTGGGAGAGGGCCGGTTGTGCTCAGAGGCCCCACAGGCCAGGGGCAGGACCCAGCAGGGCCCCTGCCCCTGGCCAGCCTTGCCCAGACCTTCCTGGCCTCCGGGGGTACGGCCCCACCTACGGGCAGGCTGCGGGGACTGGGTCCAGACATGCTCGGGCGCCTCCCCTGGCTCATCCCCGCTGGTGCCTTTCCCCTGGGCCTAGGCCTCGGTTGAGGCCTCCTTGGAGAGGAGGATGCTGGCAGGTGCTGTCTCCACACTGCAAGGTGCTAGAGCTAAGAGGGCCTCGTCAGAGGGAAGGGACCAATAAGGGGCTGGATGCCCAAGACGTCTTTGGCCCAGCAGCCTCAGGGCAGCAGGGAGAGCAAGAGGCCCAACTTGCCCCTAGGGCGGCTGCCCCTTCCCACACAGGCGGCCAACCCAGCAGCTGCCTGACATACTCTGGCTCCCACAAGCTCTCTGCCGGTGCAGGGGACAGGAACAGACGTGGGCATGTGGTTCTGCCTTGGCCTGGGAGTGTGTTCCCCCTGCCTTGCCCCCAGGCTCAGGGGCAAGGGCCCGGAGAGAGCACCACCCCAAAGCGCTTTTCTCCCGGGCTTGGGCGAATTGTGCATGCCTGGCAGGAACAGCGGGCGGGAGTGTTTGCAAACAGGACTTTGGAGGCAGCCGGGGAGGTCTTCCAGTGGGAGAGGGCCGGTTGTGCTCAGAGGCCCCACAGGCCAGGGGCAGGACCCAGCAGGGCCCCTGCCCCTGGCCAGCCTTGCCCAGACCTTCCTGGCCTCCGGGGGTACTGCCCCACCAAGGGGCAGGCTGCGGGGACTGGGTCCAGACATGTCCGTGCGCCTCCCCAGGATCATCCCCGCTGGTGCCTTTCCCCTGTGCGTAGGCCTAGGTTGAGGCCTCTTTGGAGAGGAGGTTGCTGGCAGGGGCTGTCTCCACACTGCAAGGTGCTGGAGCTCAGAGGGCCTCGTCAGAGGGAATGGACCAGCAAAGGGCTGGATGCCCAAGACCTCTTTGACCCAGCAGCCTCAGGGCAGCAGGGAGAGAAAGAGGCCCAACTTGCCCCTAGGTCGAGTCTGCCCCTTCCCACACAGGCAGCCAGCCCAGCAGCAGCCTGGCAGTCTCTGGCTCCCCCGAGCTCTCTGCCGGTGCAGGGGGCAGGAACAGACGTGTGCATGTGGTTCTGCCTTGGCCTGGGAGTGTGGACACCCTGCCTGGCCCCCAGGCTCAGGGGCAAGGGCCAGGTGAGAACACCACCCCGAAGCGCTTTTCTCCCGGGCTTGGGAGCATTGTGCGCGCCTGGTGGGAACAGTGGGCGGGAGTGTTGGCAAACCGGCCTTTGGAGGCAGACGGGGAGGTCTCCAGCGGGAGAGGGCCGGATGTGCTCAGAGGCCCCACAGGCCAGGGGCAGGACCCAGCAGGGCCCCTGCCCCTGGCCAGCCTTTCCCAGACCTTCCTGGCCTCAGGGGGTACTGCCCCACCAAGGGGCAGGTTGCGGGGACTGGGTCCAGACATGCCCGGGCGCCTCCCCAGGCTCATCCCCGCTGGTGCCTTTCCCCTGGGCCTAGGCCTCGGTTGAGGCCTCCTTGGAGAGGAGGTTGCTGGCAGGGGCTGTCTCCACACTGCAAGGTGCTGGAGCTCAGAGGGCCTCGTCAGAGGGAAGGGACCAGCAAGGGGCTGGATGCCCAAGACCTCTTTGGCCCAGCAGCCTCAGGGCAGCAGGGAGAGGAAGAGGCCCAACTTGCCCCTAGGTCGGCTCTGCCCCTTCCCACACAGGCAGCCAACCCAGCAGCTGCCTGACAGACTCTGGCTCCCCCGTGCTCTCTGCCGGTGCAGGGGTCAGGAACAGACGTGTCCATGTGGATCTGCCTTGGTCTGAAAATGTGTTCCCCCTGCCTTGCCCACAGGCCCAGGGGCAAGGGCACGGAGAGAGCACCACCCCGAAGCGCTTTTCTCCCGGGCTTGGGAGCATTGTGCGTGCCTGGCGGGAACAGCGGGCAGGAGTGTTGGCAAACTGGCCTTTGGAGGCTGCCGGGGAGGTCTTCCAGCGGGAGAGGGCAGGTTGTGCTCAGAGGCCCTACAGGCCAGGGGCAGGACCCAGCAGGGCCCCTGCCCCTGGCCAGCCTTTCCCAGACCTTCCTGGCCTCCGGGGGTATGGCCCCACCAAGGGGCAGGCTGCGTGGACGGGGTCCAGACATGCCCGGGCGCCACCCCAGGCTCAACCCCGCTGGTGCCTTTCCCCTGGGCCTAGGCCTCGGTTGAGGCCTCCTTGGAGAGGAGGTTGCTGGCAGGGGCTGTCTCCACACTGCAAGGTGCTGGAGCTCAGAGGGCCTCGTTAGAGGGAAGGGACCAGTAAGGGGCTGGATGCCCAAGACCTCTTTGGCCCAGCAGCCTCAGGGCAGCAGGGAGAGCAAGAGGCCCAACTTGCCCCTAGGTCGGCTCTGCCCCTTCCCACACAGGCGGCCAGCCCAGCAGCTGCCTGACAGACTCTGGCTCCCCCGAGCTCTCTACTGGTGCAGGGGGCAGGAACAGACGTGTGCATGAGGTTCTGCCTTGGCCTGGGAGTGTGGACCCACTGCCTGGCCCCCAGGCTCAGGGGCAAGGGCCCGGAGAGAGCACCACCCTGAAGCGCTTTTCTCCCGGGCTTGGGAGCATTGTGCGCGCTTGGTGGGAACAGTGGGCGGGAGACTTGCAAACCGGCCTTTGGAGGCAGCCGGGGAGGTCTCCCAGTGGGAGAGGGCCGGTTGTGCTCAGAGGCCCCACAGGCCAGGGGCAGGACCCAGCAGGTCCCCTGTCCTGGGCCAGCATTTCCCAGACCTTCCTGGCATCCGGGGGTACTGCCCCACCAAGGGGCAGGCTGCGGGGCCTGGGTCCAGACATGCTCGGGCGCCTCCCCTGGCTCATCCCCGCTGGTGCCTTTCCCCTGGGCCTAGGCCTTGGTTGAGGCCTCCTTGGAGAGGAGGTTGCTGGCAGGGGCTGTCTCCACACTGCAAGGTGCTGGAGCTCAGAGGGCCTCGTCAGAGGGAAGGGACCAGTAAGGGGCTGGATGCCCAAGACGTCTTTGGCCCAGCAGCCTCAGGGCAGCAGGGAGAGCAAGAGGCCCAACTTGCCCCTAGGGCGGCTCTGCCCCTTCCCACACAGGCGGCCAACCCAGCAGCTGCCTGACAGACTCTGGCTCCCCCAAGCTCTCTGCCGGTGCAGGGGACAGGAACAGACTTGGGCATATATTTCTGCCTTGGCCTGGGAGTGTGTTCCCCCTGCCTTGCCCACAGGCTCAGGGGCAAGGGCCCGGAGAGAGCACCACCCCGAAGCGCTTTTCTCCCGGGCTTGGGAGCATTGTTCGAGCCTGGCGTGAACAGCGGGCGGGAGTGTTGGCAAACCGGCCTTTGGAGGCAGCCGCGGAGGTCTTCAAGTGCGAGAGGGCCGGTTGTGCTCAGAAGCCCCACAGGCCAGGGGCAGGACCCAGTAGGGCCCCTGCCCCTGGCCAGCCTTGCCCAGACCTTCCTGGCCTCCGGGGGTACTGCCCCACCAAGGGGCAGGCTGCGGGGACTGGGTCCAGACATGCCCGGGCGCCTCCCTAGGCTCATCCCCGCTGGTGCCTTTCCCCTGGGCCTAGGCCTCGGTTGAGGCCTCCTTGGAGAGGAGGTTGCTGGCAGGGGCTGTCTCCACACTGCAAGGTGCTGGAGCTCAGAGGGCCTCGTCAGAGGGAAGGGACAAGCAAGGGGCTGGATGCCCAAGACCTCTTTGGCCCAGCAGCCTCAGGGCAGCAGGGAGAGCAAGAGGCCCAACTTGCCCCTAGGTCGGCTCTGCCCCTTCCCACACAGGCGGCCAGCCCAGCAGCTGCCTGACAGACTCTGGCTCCCCTGAGCTCTCTGCCGGTGCAGGGGGCAGGAACAGACGTGTGCATGTCGTTCTGCCTTGGCCTCGGAGTGTGGACCCCCTGCCTGGCCCCCAGGCTCAGGGGCAAGGGCCCGGTGAGAGCACCACCCCGAAGCGCTTTTCTCCCGGGCTTGGGAGCATTGTGCTGCCTGCTGGGAACAGTGGGCGGGAGCGCTTGCAAACCGGCCTTTGGAGGCAGACGGGGAGGTCTTCCAGCGGGAGAGTGCCGGTTGTGCTCAGACGCCCCACAGGCCAGGGGCAGGACCCAGCAGTGTCCCTGCCCCTGGCAGCCTTGCCCAGACTTTCCTGGCCTCCGGGGGTACTACCCCACCAAGGGGCAGGCTGCGGGGACTGGGTCCAGACATGCCCGGGCGCCTCCCCAGGCTCATCCCCGCTGGTGCCTTTCCCCTGGGCCTAGGCCTCGGTTGAGGCCTCCTTGGAGAGGAGGTTGCTGGCAGGGGCTGTCTCCACACTGCAAGGTGCTGGAGCTCAGAGGGCCTCGTCAGAGGGAAGGGACCAGCAAGGGGCTGGATGCCCAAGACTTCTTTGGCCCAGCAGCCTCAGGGCAGCAGGGAGAGGAAGAGGCCCAACTTGCCCCTGGGTCGGCTCTGCCCCTTCCCACACAGGCAGCCAACCCAGCAGCTGCCTGACAGACTCTGGCTCCCCCGAGCTCTCTGCCGGTGCAGGGGACAGGAACAGAAGTGTGCATGTGGTTCTGCCTTGGTCTGGGAGTGTGTTCCCCCTGCCTTGCCCACAGGCTCAGGGGCAAGGGCCCGGAGAGAGCACCACCCCGAAGCGATTTTCTCCCGGGCTTGGGCGCATTGTGCGTGCCTGGCGGGAACAGTGGGCAGGAGTGTTGGCAAACTGGCCTTTGGAGGCAGCTGGGGAGGTCTTCCAACGGGAGAGGGCCGGTTGTGCTCAGAGGACCCACAGGCCAGGGGCAGGGCCCAGCAGGGCCCCTGCCCCTGGCCAGCCTTGCCCAGACCTTCCTGGCCTCCGGGGGTACTGCCCCACCAAGGGGCAGGCTGCGGGGACTGGGTCCAGACATACCCGGGCGCCTCCCCAGGCTCATCCCCGCTGGTGCCTTTCCCCTGGGCCTAGGCCTCGGTTGAGGCCTCCTTGGAGAGAAGGTTGCTGGCAGGGGCTGTCTCCACACTGCAAGGTGCTGGAGCTCAG
Source organism: Dama dama (assembly GCF_033118175.1). Taxonomy (NCBI): domain Eukaryota; kingdom Metazoa; phylum Chordata; class Mammalia; order Artiodactyla; family Cervidae; genus Dama; species Dama dama. The sequence continues at coordinate 695,905 of NW_026870958.1, forward strand.
AGGGCCTCGTCAGAAGGAAGGGACAAGCAAGGGGCTGGATGCCCAAGACCTCTTTGGCCCAGCAGCCTCAGGGCAGCAGGGAGAGCAAGAGGCCCAACTTGCCCCTAGGTCGGCTCTGCCCCTTCCCACACAGGCGGCCAGCCCAGCAGCTGCCTGACAGACTCTGGCTCCCCCGAGCTCTCTGCCGGTGCAGAGGGCAGATCAGAGGTGTGCATGTGGTTCTGACTTGGCCTGGGAGTGTGGACACCGTGCCTTTCACCCAGGCTCAGGGGCAAGGGCCCGGAGAGAGCACCACCCTGAAGCGCTTTTCTCCCGAGCTTGGGAGCATTGTGCACGCCTGCTGGGAACAGTGGGCCGGAGCGCATGCAAACCGGCCTTAGGAGGCAGCCGGGGAGGTCTTCCAGTGGGAGAGGGCCGGTTGTGCTCAGAGGCCCCACAGGCCAGGGGCAGGACCCAGCAGGGCCCCTGCCCCTGGCCAGCCTTGCCCAGACCTTCCTGGCCTCCGGGGGTACTGCCCCACCAAGGGGCAGGCTGCGGGGACTGGGTCCAGACATGTCCGTGCGCCTCCCCAGGATCATCCCCGCTGGTGCCTTTCCCCTGTGCGTAGGCCTAGGTTGAGGCCTCTTTGGAGAGGAGGTTGCTGGCAGGGGCTGTCTCCACACTGCAAGGTGCTGGAGCTCAGAGGGCCTCGTCAGAGGGAATGGACCAGCAAAGGGCTGGATGCCCAAGACCTCTTTTACCCAGCAGCCTCAGGGCAGCAGGGAGAGAAAGAGGCCCAACTTGCCCCTAGGTCGAGTCTGCCCCTTCCCACACAGGCAGCCAGCCCAGCAGCAGCCTGGCAGTCTCTGGCTCCCCCGAGCTCTCTGCCGGTGCAGGGGGCAGGAACAGACGTGTGCATGTGGTTCTGCCTTGGCCTGGGAGTGTGGACACCCTGCCTGGCCCCCAGGCTCAGGGGCAAGGGCCAGGTGAGAACACCACCCCGAAGCGCTTTTCTCCCGGGCTTGGGAGCATTGTGCGCGCCTGGTGGGAACAGTGGGCGGGAGTGTTGGCAAACCGGCCTTTGGAGGCAGACGGGGAGGTCTCCAGCGGGAGAGGGCCGGATGTGCTCAGAGGCCCCACAGGCCAGGGGCAGGACCCAGCAGGGCCCCTGCCCCTGGCCAGCCTTTCCCAGACCTTCCTGGCCTCAGGGGGTACTGCCCCACCAAGGGGCAGGTTGCGGGGTCTGGGTCCAGACATGCCCGGGCGCCTCCCCAGGCTCATCCCCGCTGGTGCCTTTCCCCTGGGCCTAGGCCTCGGTTGAGGCCTCCTTGGAGAGGAGGTTGCTGGCAGGGGCTGTCTCCACACTGCAAGGTGCTGGAGCTCAGAGGGCCTCGTCAGAGGGAAGGGACCAGCAAGGGGCTGGATGCCCAAGACCTCTTTGGCCCAGCAGCCTCAGGGCAGCAGGGAGAGGAAGAGGCCCAACTTGCCCCTAGGTCGGCTCTGCCCCTTCCCACACAGGCAGCCAACCCAGCAGCTGCCTGACAGACTCTGGCTCCCCCGTGCTCTCTGCCGGTGCAGGGGTCAGGAACAGACGTGTCCATGTGGATCTGCCTTGGTCTGAAAATGTGTTCCCCCTGCCTTGCCCACAGGCCCAGGGGCAAGGGCACGGAGAGAGTACCACCCCGAAGCGCTTTTCTCCCGGGCTTGGGAGCATTGTGCGTGCCTGGCGGGAACAGCGGGCAGGAGTGTTGGCAAACTGGCCTTTGGAGGCTGCCGGGGAGGTCTTCCAGCGGGAGAGGGCAGGTTGTGCTCAGAGGCCCTACAGGCCAGGGGCAGGACCCAGCAGGGCCCCTGCCCCTGGCCAGCCTTTCCCAGACCTTCCTGGCCTCCGGGGGTATGGCCCCACCAAGGGGCAGGCTGCGTGGACGGGGTCCAGACATGCCCGGGCGCCACCCCAGGCTCAACCCCGCTGGTGCCTTTCCCCTGGGCCTAGGCCTCGGTTGAGGCCTCCTTGGAGAGGAGGTTGCTGGCAGGGGCTGTCTCCACACTGCAAGGTGCTGGAGCTCAGAGGGCCTCGTTAGAGGGAAGGGACCAGTAAGGGGCTGGATGCCCAAGACCTCTTTGGCCCAGCAGCCTCAGGGCAGCAGGGAGAGCAAGAGGCCCAACTTGCCCCTAGGTCGGCTCTGCCCCTTCCCACACAGGCGGCCAGCCCAGCAGCTGCCTGACAGACTCTGGCTCCCCCGAGCTCTCTACTGGTGCAGGGGGCAGGAACAGACGTGTGCATGAGGTTCTGCCTTGGCCTGGGAGTGTGGACCCACTGCCTGGCCCCCAGGCTCAGGGGCAAGGGCCCGGAGAGAGCACCACCCTGAAGCGCTTTTCTCCCGGGCTTGGGAGCATTGTGCGCGCTTGGTGGGAACAGTGGGCGGGAGACTTGCAAACCGGCCTTTGGAGGCAGCCGGGGAGGTCTCCCATTGGGAGAGGGCCGGTTGTGCTCAGAGGCCCCACAGGCCAGGGGCAGGACCCAGCAGGTCCCCTGTCCTGGGCCAGCATTTCCCAGACCTTCCTGGCCTCCGGGGGTACTGCCCCACCAAGGGGCAGGCTGCGGGGCCTGGGTCCAGACATGCTCGGGCGCCTCCCCTGGCTCATCCCCGCTGGTGCCTTTCCCCTGGGCCTAGGCCTTGGTTGAGGCCTCCTTGGAGAGGAGGTTGCTGGCAGGGGCTGTCTCCACACTGCAAGGTGCTGGAGCTCAGAGGGCCTCGTCAGAGGGAAGGGACCAGTAAGGGGCTGGATGCCCAAGACCTTTTTGGCCCAGCAGCCTCAGGGCAGCAGGGAGAGCAAGAGGCCCAACTTGCCCCTAGGGCGGCTCTGCCCCTTCCCACACAGGCGGCCAACCCAGCAGCTGCCTGACAGACTCTGGCTCCCCCAAGCTCTCTGCCGGTGCAGGGGACAGGAACAGACTTGGGCATATATTTCTGCCTTGGCCTGGGAGTGTGTTCCCCCTGCCTTGCCCACAGGCTCAGGGGCAAGGGCCCGGAGAGAGCACCACCCCGAAGCGCTTTTCTCCCGGGCTTGGGAGCATTGTTCGAGCCTGGCGTGAACAGCGGGCGGGAGTGTTGGCAAACCGGCCTTTGGAGGCAGCCGCGGAGGTCTTCAAGTGCGAGAGGGCCGGTTGTGCTCAGAAGCCCCACAGGCCAGGGGCAGGACCCAGTAGGGCCCCTGCCCCTGGCCAGCCTTGCCCAGACCTTCCTGGCCTCCGGGGGTACTGCCCCACCAAGGGGCAGGCTGCGGGGACTGGGTCCAGACATGCCCGGGCGCCTCCCTAGGCTCATCCCCGCTGGTGCCTTTCCCCTGGGCCTAGGCCTCGGTTGAGGCCTCCTTGGAGAGGAGGTTGCTGGCAGGGGCTGTCTCCACACTGCAAGGTGCTGGAGCTCAGAGGGCCTCGTCAGAGGGAAGGGACAAGCAAGGGGCTGGATGCCCAAGACCTCTTTGGCCCAGCAGCCTCAGGGCAGCAGGGAGAGCAAGAGGCCCAACTTGCCCCTAGGTCGGCTCTGCCCCTTCCCACACAGGCGGCCAGCCCAGCAGCTGCCTGACAGACTCTGGCTCCCCTGAGCTCTCTGCCGGTGCAGGGGGCAGGAACAGACGTGTGCATGTCGTTCTGCCTTGGCCTCGGAGTGTGGACCCCCTGCCTGGCCCCCAGGCTCAGGGGCAAGGGCCCGGTGAGAGCACCACCCCGAAGCGCTTTTCTCTCGGGCTTGGGAGCATTGTGCTGCCTGCTGGGAACAGTGGGCGGGAGCGCTTGCAAACCGGCCTTTGGAGGCAGACGGGGAGGTCTTCCAGCGGGAGAGTGCCGGTTGTGCTCAGACGCCCCACAGGCCAGGGGCAGGACCCAGCAGTGTCCCTGCCCCTGGCAGCCTTGCCCAGACTTTCCTGGCCTCCGGGGGTACTACCCCACCAAGGGGCAGGCTGCGGGCACTGGGTCCAGACATGCCCGGGCGCCTCCCCAGGCTCATCCCCGCTGGTGCCTTTCCCCTGGGCCTAGGCCTCGGTTGAGGCCTCCTTGGAGAGGAGGTTGCTGGCAGGGGCTGTCTCCACACTGCAAGGTGCTGGAGCTCAGAGGGCCTCGTCAGAGGGAAGGGACCAGCAAGGGGCTGGATGCCCAAGACTTCTTTGGCCCAGCAGCCTCAGGGCAGCAGGGAGAGCAAGAGGCCCAACTTGCCCCTGGGTCGGCTCTGCCCCTTCCCACACAGGCAGCCAACCCAGCAGCTGCCTGACAGACTCTGGCTCCCCCGAGCTCTCTGCCGGTGCAGGGGACAGGAACAGAAGTGTGCATGTGGTTCTGCCTTGGTCTGGGAGTGTGTTCCCCCTGCCTTGCCCACAGGCTCAGGGGCAAGGGCCCGGAGAGAGCACCACCCCGAAGCGCTTTTCTCCCGGGCTTGGGCGCATTGTGCGTGCCTGGCGGGAACAGTGGGCAGGAGTGTTGGCAAACTGGCCTTTGGAGGCAGCTGGGGAGGTCTTCCAACGGGAGAGGGCCGGTTGTGCTCAGAGGACCCACAGGCCAGGGGCAGGGCCCAGCAGGGCCCCTGCCCCTGGCCAGCCTTGCCCAGACCTTCCTGGCCTCCGGCGGTACTGCCCCACCAAGGGGCAGGCTGCGGGGACTGGGTCCAGACATACCCGGGCGCCTCCCCAGGCTCATCCCCGCTGGTGCCTTTCCCCTGGGCCTAGGCCTCGGTTGAGGCCTCCTTGGAGAGAAGGTTGCTGGCAGGGGCTGTCTCCACACTGCAAGGTGCTGGAGCTCAGAGGGCCTCGTCAGAAGGAAGGGACAAGCAAGGGGCTGGATGCCCAAGACCTCTTTGGCCCAGCAGCCTCAGGGCAGCAGGGAGAGCAAGAGGCCCAACTTGCCCCTAGGTCGGCTCTGCCCCTTCCCACACAGGCGGCCAGCCCAGCAGCTGCCTGACAGACTCTGGCTCCCCCGAGCTCTCTGCCGGTGCAGAGGGCAGATCAGAGGTGTGCATGTGGTTCTGACTTGGCCTGGGAGTGTGGACACCGTGCCTTTCACCCAGGCTCAGGGGCAAGGGCCCGGAGAGAGCACCACCCTGAAGCGCTTTTCTCCCGAGCTTGGGAGCATTGTGCACGCCTGCTGGGAACAGTGGGCCGGAGCGCATGCAAACCGGCCTTAGGAGGCAGCCGGGGAGGTCTTCCAGTGGGAGAGGGCCGGTTGTGCTCAGAGGCCCCACAGGCCAGGGGCAGGACACAGCAGGGCCCCTGCTCCTGGCCAGCCTTGCCGAGACCTTCCTGGCCTCCAGGGGTACTGCCCCACCAAGGGGCACCCTGCGGGGACTGTGTCCAGACATGCTCGGGCGCCTCCCCATGCTCATCCCCGCTGGTGCCTTTCCCCTGGGCCTAGGCCTTGGTTGAGGCCTCCTTGGAGAGGAGGTTGCTGGCAGGGGCTGTCTCCACCCTGCAAGGTGCTGGAGCTCAGAGAGCCTCGTCAGAGGGAAGGGACCAGTAAGGGGCCGGAGGCCCAAGACCTCTTTGGCCCAGCAGCCTCAGGGCAGCAGGGAGAGCAAGAGGCCCAACTTGCCCCTATGGCGGCTCTGCCCATTCCCACACAGGCGGCCAGCCCAGCAGCTACCTGACAGACTCTGGCTCCCCCGAGGTCTCTGCCGGTGCAGGGGACAGGAACAGACGTGGGCATGTTTTTCTGCCTTGGCCTGGGAGTGTGTTCCCCCTGCCTTGCCCCCAGGCTCAGGGGCAAGGGCCCGGAGAGAGCACCACCCCAAAGCGCTTTTCTCCCGGGCTTGGGAGCATTGTGCGAGCCTGGCGTGAACAGCGGGCGGGAGTGTTTGCAAACAGGACTTTGGAGGCAGCCGGGGAGGTCTTCCAGTGGGAGAGGGCCGGTTGTGCTCAGAGGCCCAACAGGCCAGGGGCAGGACTCAGCAGGGCCCCTGCCCCTGGCCAGCCTTGCCCAGACCTTCCTGGCCTCCGGGGGTACTGCCCCACCAAGGGGCAGGCTGCGGGGACTGGGTCCAGACGTGTCCGTGCGCCTCCCCAGGATCATCCCCGCTGGTGCCTTTTCCCTGGGCCTAGGCCTCGGTTGAGGCCTCTTTGGAGAGGAGGTTGCTGGCAGGGGCTGTCTCCACACTGCAAGGTGCTGGAGCTCAGAGGGCCGCGTCAGAGGGAAGGGACCAGCAAAGGGCTGGATGCCCAAGACCTCTTTGACCCAGCAGACTCAGGGCAGCAGGGAGAGCAAGAGGCCCATCTTGCCCCTATGTCGGCTCTGCCTCGTCCCACACAGGCAGCCAGCCCAGAAGCAGCCTGGCAGTCTCTGGCTCCCCCGAGCTCTCTGCCCGTGTAGGGGGCAGCAACAGACGTGTGCATGTCATTCTGCCTTGGCCTGGGAGTGTGTTCCCCCTGCCTGGCCCCCAGGCTGAGGGGCAAGGGCCCGGAGAGAGCACCACCCCAAAGCGCTTTTCTCCCGGGCTTGGGAGCATTGTGCACGCCTGCTGGGAACAGTGGGCGGGAGCGCTTGCAAACCGGCCTATGGAGGCAGCCGGGGAGGTCTTCCAGTGGGAGAGGGCCGGTTGTGCTCAGAGGCCCCACAGGCCAGGTGCAGGACGCAGCAGGGCCCCTGCCCCTGGCCAGCCTTGCCCAGACCTTCCTGGCCTCCGGGGGTACGGCCCCACCAAGGGGCAGGCTGCGGGGACTGGGTCCAGACATGCTCGGGCGCCTCCCCTGGCTCATCCCCGCTGGTGCCTTTCCCCTGGGCCTAGGCCTCGGTTGAGGCCTCCTTGGAGAGGAGGTTGCTGGCAGGGGCTGTCTCCACACTGCAAGGTGCTAGAGCTCAGAGGGCCTCGTCAGAGGGAAGGGACCAGTAAGGGGCTGGATGCCCAAGACGTCTTTGGCCCAGCAGCCTCAGGGCAGCAGGGAGAGCAAGAGGCCCAACTTGCCCCTAGGGCGGCTCTGCCCCTTCCCACACAGGCGGCCAACCCAGCAGCTGCCTGACAGACTCTGGCTCCCCCAAGCTCTCTGCCGGTGCAGGGGACAGGAACAGACGTGGGCATGTGGTTCTGCCTTGGCCTGGGAGTGTGTTCCCCCTGCCTTGCCCCCACGCTCAGGGACAAGGGCCCGGAGAGAGCACCACCCCAAAGCGCTTTTCTCCCGGGCTTGGGAGCACTGTGCGAGCCTGGCATGAACAGCGGGCGGGAGTGTTTGCAAACAGGACTTTGGAGGCAGCCGGGGAGGTCTACCAGTGGGAGAGGGTCGGTTGTGCTCAGAGGCCCCAGAGGCCAGGGGCAGGACCCAGCATGGCCCCTGCCCCTGGCCAGCCTTGCCCAGACGTTCCTGGCCTCCGGGGGTACTGCCCCACCAAGGGGCAGGCTGCGGGGACTGGGTCCAGACATGTCCGTGCGCCTCCCCAGGATCATCCCCGCTGGTGCCTTTCCCCTGGGCGTAGGCCTAGGTTGAGGCCTCTTTGGAGAGGAGGTTGCTGGCAGGGGCTGTATCCACACTGCAAGGTGCTGGAGCTCAGAGGGCCTCGTCAGAGGGAAGGGACCAGCAAAGGGCTGGATGCCCAAGACCTCTTTGACCCAGCAGCCTCAGGGCAGCAGGGAGAGCAAGAGGCCCAACTTGCCCCTAGGTCGAGTCTGCCCCTTCCCACACAGGCAGCCAGCCCAGCAGCAGCCTGGCAGTCTCTGGCTCCCCCGAGCTCTCTCCCGGTGTAGGGGGCAGGAACAGACGTGTGCATGTAGTTCTGCCGTGGCCTGGGAGTGTGGACCCCCTGCCTGGCCCCAGGCTCAGGGGCAAGGGCCCGGAGAGAGCACCACCCTGAAGCGCTTTTCTCCCGGGCTTAGGCGCATTGTGCCCGCCTGCTGGGAACAGTGGGCAGGAGTGTTGGCAAACTGGCCTTTGGAGGCAGCTGGGGAGGTCTTCCAGCGGGAGAGGGCCGGTTGTGCTCAGAGGCCCTACAGGCCAGGGGCAGTACCCAGCAGGGCCCCTGCCCCTGGCCAGCCTTGCCCAGACCTTCCTGGCCTCCGGGGGTACTGCCCCACCAAGGGGCAGTCTGCGGGGACTGGGTCCAGACATGCCCGGGCGCCTCCCCAGGCTCATCCCTGCTGGTGCCTTTCCCCTGGGCCTAGGCCTCGGTTGAGGCCTCCTTGGAGAGGAGGTTGCTGGCAGGGGCTGTCTCCACACTGCAAGGTGCTGGAGCTCAGAGGGCCTCGTCAGAGGGAAGGGACAAGCAAGGGGCTGGATGCCCAAGACCTCTTTGGCCCAGCAGCCTCAGGGCAGCAGGGAGAGCAAGAGGCCCAACTTGCCCCTGGGTCGGCTCTGCCCCTTCCCACACAGGCGGCCAGCCCAGCAGCTGCCTGACAGACTCTGGCTAACCCGAGCTCTCTGCCGGTGCAGGGGGCAGGAACAGACGTGTGCATGTGGTTCTGACTTTGCCTGGGAGTGTGGACCCCTGCCTGGCCCCCAGGCACAGGGGCAAGGGCCCGGAGAGAGCACCACCCCAAAATGCTTTCTCCCGGGCTTGGGAGCATTTGCGTGGTTGGCGGGAACAGCAGGCAGGAGTGCTTGCAAACCGGCCTTTGGAGGCAGGCGCGGAGGTCTTCCAAGGGCAAGGAGTGAGCACCACCCCAAAATGCTTTTCTCCCGGGCTTGGGAGCATTGTGCATGGCTGGTGGGAACAGCGGGCATGAGTGCTTGCATACCGGCCATTGGAGGCAGCCGGGGAAGTCTTCAAAGGGCCCTGAGAGAGCACCACCCCGAAGCGCTTTTCTCCCATGATTGGAAGCATTGTGTGCGGCTGGCGGGACAGCGGGAGGGAGTCCTTGCAAACCGGCCTTTGGAGGCAGCCGGGGAGGTCTTTCAAGGGCCCGGAGTGAGCACCACCCCAAAATGCTTTTCTCCCGGGCTTGGGAGCATTGTACGCGGCTGGAGGGAACAGCGGGCCTGAGTGCTTGCAAACCAGCCTTTTGAGGCAGCCGGGGTGGTCTTCCAAGGGCCCGGAGTGAGCACCACCCCAAAATGCTTTTCTCCCGGGCTTGGGAGCATTGTACGCGGCTGGCGGGAACAGGGGGACTGAGTGCTTGCAAACCGGCCTTTTGAGGCAGCCGGGGTGGTCTTCCAAGGGCCCGGAGAGAGCACCACCCCAAAATGCTTTTCTCCCGGGCTTGGGAGCATTGTGCGTGCCTGGCGGGAACAGCGGGCGGGAGTGTTGGCAAACCGGCCTTTGGAGGCAGCCGCGGAGGTCTTCCAGTCGGAGAGGGCCGGTTGTGCTCAGAGGCCCCACAGGCCAGGGGAAGGACCCAGCAGGGCCCCTGCCCCTGGGCAGCCTTGCCCAGACCTTCCTGGCCTCCGGGGGTATTGCCCCACCAAGGGGCAGGCTGCGGGGACTGGGTCCAGACATGCCCGGGCGCCTCCCCAGGCTCTTCCCCGCTGGTGCCTTTCCCCTGGTCCTAGGATTCGGTTGAGGCCTCCTTGGAGAGGAGGTTGCTGGCAGGGGCTGTCTCCACACTGCAAGGTGCTGGAGCTCAGAGGGCCTCGTCAGAGGGAAGGGACAAGCAAGGGGCTGGATTCCCAAGAGCTCTTTGGCCCAGCAGCCTCAGGGCAGCAGGGAGAGCAAGAGGCCCAACTTGCCCCTAGGTCGGCTCTGCCCCTTCCCACACAGGCAGCCAGCCCAGCAGCTGCCTGACAGACTCTGGCTCCCCCGAGCTCTCTGCCGGTGCAGGGGGCCGGCACAGACGTGTGCATGTGGTTCTGCCTTGGCCTGGGAGTGTGGACCCCCTGCCTGGCCCCCAGGCTCAGGGGCAAGGGCCCGGAGAGAGCACCACCCCGAAGCGCTTTTCTCCCGGGCTTGGGAGCATTGTGCGCGCTTGGTGGGAACAGTGGGCGGGAGTGCTTGCAAACCGGCCTTTGGAGGCAGCCGGGGAGGTCTTCCAGTGGGAGAGGGCCGGTTGTGCTCAGAGGCCCCACAGGCCAGGGGCAGGACCCAGCAGGGCCCCTGCCCCTGGCCAGCCTTGCCCAGACCTTCCTAGCCTCCGGGGGTACTGCCCCACCAAGGGGCAGGCTGCGGGGACTGGGTCCAGACATGCCCGGGCGCCTCCCAAGGCTCATCCCCGCTGGTGCCTTTCCCCTGGGCCTAGGCCTCGGTTGAGGCCTCCTTGGAGAGGAGGTTGCTGGCAGGGGCTGTCTCCACACTGCAAGGTGCTGGAGCTCAGAGGGCCTCGTCAGAGGGAAGGGACCAGCAAGGGGCTGGATGCCCAAGACCTCTTTGGCCCAGCAGCCTCAGGGCTGCAGGGAGAGCAAGAGGCCCAACTTGCCCCTAGGTCGGCTCTGCCACTTCCCACACCGGCGGCCAGCCCAGCAGCTGCCTGACAGACTCTGGCTCCCCCGAGCTCTCTGCCGGTGCAGGGTGCAGGAACAGACGTGTGCATGTGGTTCTGCCTTGGTCTGGGAGTGTGTTCCCCCTGCCTTGCCCAAAGGCTCAGGGGCAAGGGCCAAGAGAGAACACCACCCTGAAGCGCTTTTCTCCCGGGCTTAGGAGCATTGTGCCCGCCTGCTGGGAACAGTGTGCGGGAGCGCTTGCAAACTGGCCTTTGGAGGCAGCCGGGGAGGTCATCCAGTGGGAGAGGGCCGGTTGTGCTCAGAGGCCCCACAGGCCAGGGGCAGGACCCAGCAGGGCCCCTGCCCCTGGCCAGCCTTGCCCAGACTTTCCTGGCCTCCGGGGGTACGGCCCCACCAAGGGGCAGGCTGCGGGGACTGGGTCCAGACATGCTCGGGCACCTCCCCTGGCTCATCCCCGCTGGTGCCTTTCCCCTGGGCCTAGGCCTCGGTGGAGGCCTCCTTGGAGAGGAGGTTGCTGGCAGGGGCTGTCTCCACACTGCAAGGTGCTGGAGCTCAGAGGGCCTCGTCAGCGGGAAGGGACCAGTAAGGGGCTGGATGCCCAAGACGTCTTTGGCCCAGCAGCCTCAGGGCAGCAGGGAGAGGAAGAGGCCCAACTTGCCCCTAGGTCGGCTCTGCCCCTTCCCACACAGGCGGCCAGCCCAGCAGCTGCCTGACAGACTCTGGCTCCCCGAAGCTCTCTGCCGGTGCAGGGGACAGGAACAGACGTGGGCATGTGTTTCTGCCTTGGCCTGGGAGTGTGTTCCCCCTGCCTTGCCCCCAGGCTCAGGGGCAAGGGCCCGGAGAGAGCACCACCCCGAAGCGCTTTTCTCCCGGTCTTGGGAGCATTGTGCGTGCCTGGCGGGAACAGCGGGCGGGAGTGTTGGCAAACCGGCCTTTGGAGGCAGCCGGGGAGGTCTTCCAGTGGGAGAGGGCCGGTTGTGCTCAGAGGCCCCACAGGCCAGGGGCAGGACCCAGCAGGGCCCCTGCCCCTGGCCAGCCTTGACCAGACCTTCCTGGCTTCCGGGGGTACTGCCCCACCAAGGGGCAGGCTGCGGGGACTGGGTCCAGACATGCCCGTGCGCCTCCACTGGCTCTTCCCCGCTTGTGCCTTTCCCCTGGGCCTAGGCCTCGGTTGAGGCCTCCTTGGAGAGGAGGTTGCTGGCAGGGGCTGTCTCCACACTGCAAGGTGCTGGAGCTCAGAGGGCCTCGTCAGAGGGAATGGAGCAGCAAGGGGCTGGATGCCCAAGACCTCTTTGGCCCAGCAGCCTCAGGGCAGCAGGGAGAGGAAGAGGCCCATCTTGCCCCTAGGTCGGCTCTGCCCCTTCCCACACAGGCGGCCAGCCCAGCAGCTGCCTGACAGACTCTGGCTCCCCCGAGCTCTCTGCCGGTGCAGGGGTCAGGAACAGACGTGTGCATGTGTTTCTGCCTTGGTCTGGGAGTGTGGACCCACTGCCTAGCCCCCACGCTCAGGGGCAAGGGCCCGGAGAGAGCAACACCCCGAAGCGCTTTTCTCCCGGGCTTGGGAGCATTGTGCGTGCCTGGCGGGAACAGCGGGCGGGAGTGTTGGCAAGCCGGCCTTTGGAGGCAGCCGGGGAGGTCTTCCAGTGGGAGAGGGCCGGTTGTGCTCAGAGGCCCCACAGGCCAGGGGCAGGACCCAGCAGGGCCCCTGCCCCTGGCCAGCCTTGCCCAGACCTTCCTGGCCTCCGGGGGTACTGCCACACCAAGGGGCAGGCTGCGGGGACTGGGTCTAGACATGCCCGGGCGCCTCCCCAGGCTTATCCCCGCTGGTGCCTTTCCCCTGATCCTAGGCCTCGGTTGAGGCCTCCTTGGAGAGGAGGTTGCTGGCAGGGGCTGTCTCCACACTGCAAGGTGCTGGAGCTCAGAGGGCCTCGTCAGAGGGAAGGGACCAGCAAGGGGCTGGATGCCCAAGACCTCTTTGGCCCAGCAGCCTCAGGGCAGCAGGGAGAGCAAGAGGCCCAACTTGCCCCTAGGTCGGCTCTGCCACTTCCCACACAGGCGGCCAGCCCAGCAGCTGCCTGACAGACTCTGGCTCCCCGAAGCTCTCTGCCGGTGCAGGGGACAGGAACAGACGTGGGCATGTGTTTCTGCCTTGGCCTGGGAGTGTGTTCCCCCTGCCTTGCCCCCAGGCTCAGGGGCAAGGGCCCGGAGAGAGCACCACCCCGAAGCGCTTTTCTCCCGTGCTTGGGAGCATTGTGCGTGCCTGGCGGGAACAGCGGGCGGGAGTGTTGGCAAGCCGGCCTTTGGAGGCAGCCGGAGAGGTCTTCCAGTGGGAGAGGGCCGGTTGTGCTCAGAGGCCCCACAGGCCAGGGGCAGGACCCAGCAGGGCCCCTGCCCCTGGCCAGCCTTGCCCAGACCTTCCTGGCCTCCGGGGGTACTGCCACACCAAGGGGCAGGCTGCGGGGACTGGGTCTAGACATGCCCGGGCGCCTCCCCAGGCTTATCCCCGCTGGTGCCTGTCCCCTGATCCTAGGCCTCGGTTGAGGCCTCCTTGGAGAGGAGGTTGCTGGCAGGGGCTGTCTCCACACTGCAAGGTGCTGGAGCTCAGAGGGCCTCGTCAGAGGGAAGGGACAAGCAAGGGGCTGGATGCCCAAGACCTCTTTGGCCCAGCAGCCTCAGGGCAGCAGGGAGAGCAAGAGGCCCAACTTGCCCCTAGGTCGGCTCTGCCCCTTCCCACACAGGCGGCCAGCCCAGCAGCTGCCTGACAGACTCTGGCTCCCCCGAGCTCTCTGCCGGTGCAGGGGGCAGGAACAGACGTGTGCATGTGGTTCTGCCTTGGCCTGGGAGTGTGGACCCCCTGCCTGGCCCCCAGGCTCAGGGGCAAGGGCCCGGAGAGAGCACCACCCCGAAGCGCTTTTCTCCCGGGCTTGGGAGCATTGTGCGCGCTTGGTGGGAACAGTGGGCGGGAGTGCTTGCAAACCGGCCTTTGGAGGCAGCCGGGGAGGTCTTCCAGTGGGAGAGGGCCGGTTGTGCTCAGAGGCCCCACAGGCCAGGGGCAGGACCCAGCAGGGCCCCTGCCCCTGGCCAGCCTTGCCCAGACCTTCCTAGCCTCCGGGGGTACTGCCCCACCAAGGGGCAGGCTGCGGGGACTGGGTCCAGACATGCCCGGGCGCCTCCCAAGGCTCATCCCCGCTGGTGCCTTTCCCCTGGGCCTAGGCCTCGGTTGAGGCCTCCTTGGAGAGGAGGTTGCTGGCAGGGGCTGTCTCCACACTGCAAGGTGCTGGAGCTCAGAGGGCCTCGTCAGAGGGAAGGGACCAGCAAGGGGCTGGATGCCCAAGACCTCTTTGGCCCAGCAGCCTCAGGGCAGCAGGGAGAGCAAGAGGCCCAACTTGCCCCTAGGTCGGCTCTGCCACTTCCCACACAGGCGGCCAGCCCAGCAGCTGCCTGACAGACTCTGGCTCCCCCGAGCTCTCTGCCGGTGTAGGGGGCAGGAACAGACGTGTGCATGTCGTTCTGCCTTGGTCTGGGAGTGTGTTCCCCCTGCCTGGCCCCCAGGCTCAGGGGCAAGGGCCCGGAGAGAGCACCACCCCGAAGCGCTTTTCTCCCGTGCTTGGGAGCATTGTGCGTGCCTGGCTGGAACAGCGGGCGGGAGTGCTTGCAAACCGGCCTTTGGAGGCAGACGGGGAGGTCTTCCAGCGGGAGAGTGCCGGTTGTGCTCAGACGCCCCACAGGCCAGGGGCAGGACCCAGCAGTGTCCCTGCCCATGGCAGCCTTGCCCTGACCTTCCTGGCCCTCGGGGGTACTACCCCACCAAAGGGCAGGCTGCGGGGACTGGGTCCAGACATGCCCGGGCGCCTCCCCAGGCTCATCCCCGCTGGTGCATTTCCCCTGGGCCTAGGCCTCGGTTGAGGCCTCCTTGGAGAGGAGGTTGCTGGCAGGGGCTGTCTCCACACTGCAAGGTGCTGGAGCTCAGAGGGCCTCGTCAGAGGGAAGCGACCAGTAAGGGACTGAATGCCCAAGACGTCTTTCGCCCAGCAGCCTCAAGGCAGCAGGGAGAGCAAGAGGCCCAAATTGCCCCTAGGTCGGCTCTGCCCCTTCCCACACAGGCAGCCAACCCAGCAGCTGCCTGACAGACTCTGGCTCCCCCCAGCTCTCTGCCGGTGCAGGGGTCAGGAACAGACATGTGCATGTGGTTCTGCCTTGGCCTGTGACTGTGGATACCCTGCCAGGCCCCCAGGCTCAGGGGCAAGGGCCCGGAGAGAGCACCACCCCGAAGCGCTTTTCTCCCGGGCTTGGGAGCATTGTGCGCGCCTGGTGGGAACAGTGGGCGGAAGTGCTTCAAACCGGCCTTTGGAGGCAGCCGGGGAGGTCTTCAGTGGGAGAGGGCCGGTTGTGCTCAGAGTCCCCACAGGCCAGGGGCAGGACCCAGCAGGGCCCCTGCCCCTGGCCAGCCTTGCCCAGACCTTCCTGGCCTCCGGGGGTACTGCCCCACTAAGGGGCAGGCTGCGGGGACAGGGTCCAGACATGCCCGGGCGCCTCCCCTGGCTCATCCCCGCTGGTGCCTTTCCCCTGGGCCTAGACCTCGGTTGAGGCCTCCTTGGAGAGGAGATTGCTGGCAGGTGCTCTCTCCACACTGCAAGGTGCTGGAGCTCAGAGGGCCTCGTCAGAGGGAAGGGACCAGTAAGGGGCTGGATGCCCAAGACCTCTTTGGCCCAGCAGCCTCAGGGCAGCAGGGAGAGCAAGAGGCCCAAATTGCCCCTAGGTCGGCTCTGCCCCTTCCCACACATGCGGCCAGCCCAGCACCTGCCTGAGAGACTCTGGCTCCCCCGAGCTCTCTGCCGGTGCAGGGGGCAGGAACAGACGTGTGCATGTGGTTCTGCCTTGGTCTGGGAGTGTGTTCCCCCTGCCTTGCCCACAGGCTCAGGGGCAAGGGCCCGGAGAGAGCACCACACCAAAATGCTTTTCTCCCGGGCTTGGGAGCATTGTGCGCAGCTGGCGGGAACAGCGGGAATGAGTATTTGCAAACCGGCCTTTGGAGGCAGCCGGGGAGGTCTTCCAGTGGGAGAGGGCCGGTTGTGCTCAGAGGCCCGACAGGCCAGGGGCAGGACCCAGCAGGTCCCCTGCCCCTGGCCAGCCTTTCCCAGACCTTCCTGGCCTCCGGGGGTACTGCCCCACCAAGGGGCAGGCTGCGGGGACAGGGTCCAGACATGCCCAGGCGCCTCCCCAGGCTCATCCACGCTGGTGCCTTTCCCATGGGCCTAGGCCTCGGTTGAGGCCTCCTTGGAGAGGAGGTTGCTGGCAGGGGCTGTCTCCACCCTGCAAGGTGCTCGAGCTCAGAGGGCCTCGTCAGAGGGAAGGGACCAGCAAGGGGCTGGATGCCCAAGACCTCTTTGGCCCAGCAGCCTCAGGGCAGCAGGGAGAGCAAGAGGCCCAACTTGCCCCTAGGTCGGCTCTGCCCCTTCCTACACAGGCTGCCAGCCCAGCAGCTGCCTGACAGACTCTGGCTCCCCCGAGCTCTCTGCCGGTGCAGGGGGTCAGGAACAGATGTCTGCATGTGGTTCTGCATTGGCCTGGGCGTGTGTTCCCCCTGCCTTGCCCATAGGCTCAGGGGCAAGGGCCCGGAGAGAGCAACACCCCGAAGCGCTTTTCTCTCGGGCTTGGGAGCATTGTGCGTGCCTGGCGTGAACAGCAGGCGGGAGTGTTTGCAAACCGGCCTTTGGAGGCAGCCGGGGAGGTCTTCCAGTGGGAGAGGGCCGGTTGTGCTCAGAGGCCCCACAGCCAGGGGCAGGACCCAGCAGTGTCCCTGCCCCTGGCAGCCTTGCCCAGACCTTCCTGGCCTCCGGGGGTACTACACCACCAAGGGGCAGGCTGCGGGGACTGGGTCCAGACATGCCCGGGCGCCTCCCCTGGCTCATCCCTGCTGGTGCCTTTCCCCTGGGCCTAGGCCTCGGTTGAGGCCTCCTTGGAGAGGAGATTGCTGGCAGGTGCTGTCTCCACACTGCAAGGTGCTGGAGCTCAGAGGGCCTCGTCAGAGGGAAGGGACCAGTAAGGGGCTGGATGCCCAAGACGTCTTTGGCCCAGCAGCCTAAGGGCTGCAGGGAGAGCAAGAGGCCCACCTTGCCCCTAGGTCGGCTCTGCCCCTTCCCACACAGGCGGACAGCCCAGCACCTGCCTGGGAGACTCTGGCTCCCCCGAGCTCTCTGCCGGTGCAGGGGACAGGAACAGACGTGTGCATGTGGTTCTGCCTTGGTCTGGGAGTGTGTTCCCCCTGCCTTGCCCACAGGCTCAGGGGCAAGGGCCCGGAGAGAGCACCACCCCGAACCGCTTTTCTCCCAGGCTTGGGAGCATTGTGCCTGCCTGGCGGGAACAGTGGGCAGGAGTGTTGGCAAACTGGCCTTTGGAGGCAGCTGGGGAGGTCTTCCAGCGGGAGAGGGCCGGTTGTGCTCAGAGGCCCTACAGGTCAGGGGCAGGACCCAGCAGGGCCCCTGCCCCTGGCCAGCCTTGCCCAGACCTTCCTGGCCTCCGGGGGTACTGCCCCACCAAGGGGCAGGCTGCGGGGACAGGGTCCAGACATGCCCGGGCGCCTCCACTGGCTCAACCCCGCTGGTGCCTTTCCCCTGGGCTTAGGCCTCGGTTGAGGCCTCCTTGGAGAGGAGATTGCTGGCAGGTGCTGTCTCAACACTGCAAGGTGCTGGAGCTCAGAGGGCCTCGTCAGAGGGAAGGGACCAGTAAGGGGCTGGATGCCCAAGACGTCTTTGGCCCAGCAGCCTCAGGGCAGCAGGGAGAGCAAGAGGCCCAACTTGCCCCTAGGTCGGCTCTGCCCCTTCCCACACAGGCGGCCAGCCCAGCACCTGCCTGAGAGACTCTGGCTCCCCCGAGCTCTCTGCCGGTGCAGGGGACAGGAACAGACGTGTGCATGTGGTTCTGCCTTGGTCTGGGAGTGTGTTCCCCCTGCCTTGCCCACAGGCTCAGGGGCAAGGGCCCGGAGAGGGCACCACCCCGAAGCGCTTTTCTCCCGGGCTTGGGAGCATTGTGCGTGCCTGGCGGGAACAGTGGGCAGGAGTGTTGGCAAACTGGCCTTTGGAGGCAGCTGGGGAGGTCTTCCAGCGGGAGAGGGCCGGTTGTGCTCAGAGGCCCTACAGGCCAGGGGCAGTACCCAGCAGGGCCCCTGCCCCTGGCCAGCCTTGCCCAGACCTTCCTGGCCTCCGGGGGTACTGCCCCACCAAGGGGCAGGCTGCGGGGACTGGGTCCAGACATGCCCGGGCGCCTCCCCAGGCTCATCCCTGCTGGTGCCTTTCCCCTGGGCCTAGGCCTCGGTTGAGGCCTCCTTGGAGAGGAGGTTGCTGGCAGGGGCTGTCTCCACACTGCAAGGTGCTGGAGCTCAGAGGGCCTCGTCAGAGGGAAGGGACAAGCAAGGGGCTGGATGCCCAAGACCTCTTTGGCCCAGCAGCCTCAGGGCAGCAGGGAGAGCAAGAGGCCCAACTTGCCCCTGGGTCGGCTCTGCCCCTTCCCACACAGGCGGCCAGCCCAGCAGCTGCCTGACAGACTCTGGCTAACCCGAGCTCTCTGCCGGTGCAGGGGGCAGGAACAGACGTGTGCATGTGCTTCTGACTTTGCCTGGGAGTGTGGACCCCTGCCTGGCCCCCAGGCACAGGGGCAAGGGCCCGGAGAGAGCACCACCCCAAAATGCTTTCTCCCGGGCTTGGGAGCATTTGCGTGGTTGGCGGGAACAGCTAGTGGGAATGCTTGCAAAGCGACCTTTGGGGGCAGCCGGGGAGGTCCTCCATGGGCCCGGAGAGAACACCACCCCGATACGCTTTTCTCCCGGGCGAGGGAGCAGTGTGCGTGGGTGGCGGGAACAGCAGGCAGGAGTGCTTGCAAACCGGCCTTTGGAGGCAGGCGCGGAGGTCTTCCAAGGGCAAGGAGTGAGCACCACCCCAAAATGCTTTTCTCCCGGGCTTGGGAGCATTGTGCATGGCTGGTGGGAACAGCGGGCATGAGTGCTTGCATACCGGCCATTGGAGGCAGCCGGGGAAGTCTTCAAAGGGCCCTGAGAGAGCACCACCCCGAGGCGCTTTTCTCCCGTGATTGGGAGCATTGTGTGCGGCTGGCGGGACAGCGGGAGGGAGTCCTTGCAAACCGGCCTTTGGAGGCAGCCGGGGAGGTCTTTCAAGGGCCCGGAGTGAGCACCACCCCAAAATGCTTTTCTCCCGGGCTTGGGAGCATTGTGCGCAGCTGGCGGGAACAGCGGGCCTGAGTGCTTGCAAACCGGCCTTTTGAGGCAGCCGGGGTGGTCTTCCAAGGGCCCGGAGTGAGCACCACCCCAAAATGCTTTTCTCCCGGGCTTGGGAGCATTGTACGCGGCTGGCGGGAACAGGGGGACTGAGTGCTTGCAAACCGGCCTTTTGAGGCAGCCGGGGTGGTCTTCCAAGGGCCCGGAGAGAGCACCACCCCAAAATGCTTTTCTCCCGGGCTTGGGAGCATTGTGCGCAGCTGGCCGGAACAGCGGGAATGAGTACTTGCAAACCGGCCTTTGGAGGCAGCCGGGGAGGTCTTCCAGTGGGAGAGGGCCGGTTGTGCTCAGAGGCCCGACAGGCCAGGGGCAGGACCCAGCAGGTCCCCTGCCCCTGGCCAGCCTTTCCCAGACCTTCCTGGCCTCCGGGGGTACTGCCCCACCAAGGGGCAGGCTGCGGGGACAGGGTCCAGACATGCCCAGGTGCCTCCCCAGGCTCATCCACGCTGGTGCCTTTCCCATGGGCCTAGGCCTCGGTTGAGGCCTCCTTGGAGAGGAGGTTGCTGGCAGGGGCTGTCTCCACCCTGCAAGGTGCTCGAGCTCAGAGGGCCTCGTCAGAGGGAAGGGACCAGCAAGGGGCTGGATGCCCAAGACCTCTTTGGCCCAGCAGCCTCAGGGCAGCAGGGAGAGCAAGAGGCCCAACTTGCCCCTAGGTCGGCTCTGCCCCTTCCTACACAGGCTGCCAGCCCAGCAGCTGCCTGACAGACTCTGGCTCCCCCGAGCTCTCTGCCGGTGCAGGGGGTCAGGAACAGATGTCTGCATGTGGTTCTGCATTGGCCTGGGCGTGTGTTCCCCCTGCCTTGCCCATAGGCTCAGGGGCAAGGGCCCGGAGAGAGCAACACCCCGAAGCGCTTTTCTCTCGGGCTTGGGAGCATTGTGCGTGCCTGGCGTGAACAGCAGGCGGGAGTGTTTGCAAACCGGCCTTTGGAGGCAGCCGGGGAGGTCTTCCAGTGGGAGAGGGCCGGTTGTGCTCAGAGGCCCCACAGCCAGGGGCAGGACCCAGCAGTGTCCCTGCCCCTGGCAGCCTTGCCCAGACCTTCCTGGCCTCCGGGGGTACTACACCACCAAGGGGCAGGCTGCGGGGACTGGGTCCAGACATGCCCGGGCGCCTCCCCTGGCTCATCCCCGCTGGTGCCTTTCCCCTGGGCCTAGGCCTCGGTTGAGGCCTCCTTGGAGAGGAGATTGCTGGCAGGTGCTGTCTCCACACTGCAAGGTGCTGGAGCTCAGAGGGCCTCGTCAGAGGGAAGGGACCAGTAAGGGGCTGGATGCCCAAGACGTCTTTGGCCCAGCAGCCTCAGGGCTGCAGGGAGAGCAAGAGGCCCACCTTGCCCCTAGGTCGGATCTGCCCCTTCCCACACAGGCGGCCAGCCCAGCACCTGCCTGGGAGACTCTGGCTCCCCCGAGCTCTCTGCCGGTGCAGGGGACAGGAACAGACGTGTGCATGTGGTTCTGCCTTGGTCTGGGAGTGTGTTCCCCCTGCCTTGCCCACAGGCTCAGGGGCAAGGGCCCGGAGAGAGCACCACCCCGAACCGCTTTTCTCCCAGGCTTGGGAGCATTGTGCCTGCCTGGCGGGAACAGTGGGCAGGAGTGTTGGCAAACTGGCCTTTGGAGGCAGCTGGGGAGGTCTTCCAGCGGGAGAGGGCCGGTTGTGCTCAGAGGCCCTACAGGTCAGGGGCAGGACCCAGCAGGGCCCCTGACCCTGGCCAGCCTTGCCCAGACCTTCCTGGCCTCCGGGGGTACTGCCCCACCAAGGGGCAGGCTGCGGGGACTGGGTCCACAAATGCCCGGGCGCCTACCCATGCTCATCCCCCCTGGTGCCTTTCCCCTGGGCCTAGGCCTCGGTTGAGGCCTCCTTGGAGAAGAGGTTGCTGGCAGGGACTGTCTCCACACTGCAAGGTGCTGGAGCTCAGAGGGCCTCGTCAGAGGGAAGGGACCAGCAAGGGGCTGGATGCCCAAGACCTCTTTGGCCCAGCAGCCTCAGGGCAGCAGGGAGAGCAAGAGGCCCAACTTGCCCCTCGTTCGGCTCTTCCCCTTCCCGCACAGGCGGCCAGCCCAGCCGGTGCCTGACAGACTCTGGCTCCCCCGAGCTCTCTGCCGGTGCAGGGGTCAGGAAGAGACGTGTGCATGTGGTTCTGCCTTGGCCTGAGACTGTGGATCCCCTGCCTGGCCCCCAGGCTCAGGGGCAAGGGCCCGGAGAGACCACCACCCCGAAGCGCTTTTCTCCCGGGCTTGGGAGCATTGTGCGCGCCTTGCGGGAACAGTGGGCGGGAGTGCTTGCAAACCGGCCTTTGGAGGCAGCCGTGGAGGTCTTCCAGTGGGAGAGGGCCGGTTGTGCTCAGAGGCCCCACAGGCCAGGGGCAGGACCCAGCAGGGCCCCTGCCCCTGGCCAGCCTTGCCCAGACCTTCCTGGCCTTTGGGGGTACTGCCCCACCAAGGGGCAGGCTGCGGGGACTGGGTCCAGACATGTCCGTGCGCCTCCCCAGGCTCATCCCCGCTGGTGCCTTTCCCGTGGGCCTAGGCCTCGGTTGAGGCCTCCTTGGAGAGGAGGTTGCTGACAGGGGCTGTCTCCACACTGCAAGGTGCTGGAGCTCAGAGGGCCTCGTCAGAGGGAAGGGACCAGCAAAGGGCTGGATGCCCAAGACCTCTTTGACCCAGCAGCTTCAGGGCAGCAGGGAGAGCAAGAGGCCCAACTTGCCCCTAGGTCGGCTCTGACCCGTCCCACACAGGCAGCCAGCCCAGCAGCAGCCTGGCAGCCTCTGGCTCCCCCGAGCTCTCTGCCGGTGCAGGGCGCAGGAACAGACGTGTGCATGTCGTTCTGCCTTGGCCTGGGAGTGTGTTCCCCCTGCCTGGCCCCCAGGCTCAGGGGCAAGGGCCCGGAGAGAGCACCACCCCGAAGCGCTTTTCTCCCGGGCTTGGGAGCATTGTGCGCGCCTGGTGGGAACAGTGGGCGGGAGTGTTGGCAAACCGGCCTTTGGAGGCAGCCGGGGAGGTCTTCCAGAGGGAGAGGGCTGGATTTGCTCAGAGGTCCCACAGGCCAGGGGCAGGACCCAGCAGGTCCCTGCCCCTGGCCAGCCTTTCCCAGACCTTCCTGCCCTAGGGGGTACTGCCCCACAAAGGGGCAGGCTGCGGGGACTGGGTCCAGACATGCCCGGGCGCCTCCCCAGGCTCATCCCCGCTTGTGCTTTTCCCCTGGGCCTAAGCCTCGGTTTAGGCCTCCTTGGAGAGGAGGTTGCTGGCAGGGGCTGTCTCCACACTGCAAGGTGCTGGAGCTCAGAGGGCCTCGTCATAGGGAAGGGACCAGCAAGGGGCTGGATGCCCAAGACCTCTTTGGCCCAGCAGCCTCAGGGCAGCAGGGAGAGCAAGAGGCCCAACTTGACCCTAGGTCGGCTCTGCCCCGTCCCACACAGGCGGCCAGCTCAGCAGCTGCCTGACATACTCTGGCTCCCCCGAGCTCTCTGACGGTGCAGGGGGCAGATCAGAGGTGTGCATGTGGTTCTGACTTGGCCTGGGAGTGTGGACACCGTGCCTTGCCCCCAGGCTCAGGGGCAAGGGCCCGTAGAGAGCACCACCCCGAAGCGCTTTTCTCCCGGGCTTGGGAGCATTGTGCACGCCTGCTGGGAACAGTGGGCGGGAGCGCTTGCAAACCGGCCTTTGGAGGCAGCCGGGGAGGTCTTCCAGTGGGAGAGGGCCGGTTGTGCTCAGAGGCCCCACAGGCCAGGGGCAAGACGCAGCAGGGCCCCTGCCCCTGGCCAGCCTTGCGCAGACCTTCCTGGCCTCCGGGGGTACTGCCCCACCAAGGGGCAGGCTGCGGGGACTGGGTCCAGACATGCTCGGGCGCCTCCCCTGGCTCATCCCCGCTGGTGCCTTTCCCCTGGGCCTAGGCCTCGGTTGAGGCCTCCTTGGAGAGGAGGTTGCTGGCAGGGGCTGTCTCCACACTGCAAGGTGCTGGAGCTCAGAGGGCCTCGTCAGAGGGAAGGGACCAGTAAGGGGCTGGATGCCCAAGACATCTTTGGCCCAGCAGCCTCAGGGCAGCAGGGAGAGCAAGAGGCCCAACTTGCCCCTAGGGCGGCTCTGCCCCTTCCCACACAGGCGGCCAACCCAGCAGCTGCCTGACAGACTCTGGCTCCCCCAAGCTCTCTGCCGGTGCAGGGGACAGGAACAGACGTGGGCATGTGTTTCTGCCTTGGACTGGGATTGTGTTCCCCCTGCCTTGCCCCCAGGCTCAGGGGCAAGGGCCCGGAGAGAGCACCACCCCAAAGCGCTTTTTACCCGGGCTTGGGAGCATTGTGCGAGCCTGGCGTGAACAGCGGGCGGGAGTGTTTGCAAACAGGACTTTGGAGGCAGCCGGGGAGGTCTTCCAGTGGGAGAGGGCCGGTTGTGCTCAGAGGCCCCACAGGCCAGGGGCAGGAAACACCAGGGCCCCTGCCCCTGGCAAGCCTTGCCCAGACCTTCCTGGCCTCTGGGGGTACTGCCCCACCAAGGGGCAGGCTGCGGGGACTGGGTCCAGACATGTCCGTGCGCCTCCCCAGGATCATCCGCGCTGGTGCCTTTCCCCTGGGCCTAGGCCTCGGTTGAGGCCTCCTTGGAGAGGAGGTTGCTGGCAGGGGCTGTCTCCACACTGCAAGGTGCTGGAGCTCAGAGGGCCTCGTCAGAGGGAAGGGACCAGCAAAGGGCTGGATGCCCAAGACCTCTTTGACCCAGCAGCCTCAGGGCAGCAGGGAGAGCAAGAGGCCCACCTTGCCCCTAGGTCGGCTCTGCCCCTTCCCACACAGGCGGCCAGCCCAGCAGCTGCCTGAGAGACTCTGGCTCCCCCGAGCTCTCTGCCGGTGCATGGGGCAGGAACAGACGTGTGCATGTGGTTCTGCCTTGGCCTGGGAGTGTGGACCCCCTGCCTGGCCCCCAGGCTCAGGGGCAAGGGCCCGGAGAGAGCACCACCCCGAAGCGCTTTTCTCCCGGGCTTGGGAGCATTGTGCGCGCTTGGTGGGAACAGTGGGCGGGAGTGCTTGCAAACCGGCCTTTGGAGGCAGCCGGGGAGGTCTTCCAGTGGGAGACTGCCGGTTGTGCTCAGAGGCCCCACAGGCCAGGGGCAGGACCCAGCAGGGGCCCTGCCCCTGGCCAGCCTTGCCCAGACCTTCCTGGCCTCCGGGGGTACTGCCCCACCAAGGGGCAGGCTGCGGGGACTGGGTCCAGACATGCCCGGGCGCCTCCCCAGGCTCATCCCCGCTGGTGCCTTTCCCCTGGGCCTAGGCCTCGGTTTAGGCCTCCTTGGAGAGGAGGTTGCTGGCAGGGGCTGTCTCCACACTGCAAGGTGCTGGAGCTCAGAGGGCCTCGTCAGAGGGAAGGGACCAGCAAGGGGCTGGATGCCCAAGACCTCTTTGGCCCAGCAGCCTCAGGGCAGCAGGGAGAGCAAGAGGCCCAACTTGCCCTTAGGTCGGCTCTGCCACTTCCCACACAGGCGGCCAGCCCAGCAGCTGCCTGACAGACTCTGGCTCCCCCGAGCTCTCTGCCGGTGCAGGGGGCAGATCAGACGTGTGCATGTGGTTCTGCCTTGGCCTGGTAGTGTGGACACCCTGCCTTGCCCACAGGCTCAGGGGCAAGGGCCCGGAGAGAGCACCACCCCGAAGCGCTTTTCTCCCGGGCTTGGGAGCATTGTGCGTGCCTGGCGGGAACAGCGGGCAGGAGTGTTGGCAAACTGGCCTTTGGATGCAGCCAGGGAGGTCTTCCAGTGGGAGAGTGCCGCTTGTGCTCAGAGGCCCGACAGGCCAGGGGTAGGACCCAGCAGGGCCTCTGCCCCTGGCCAGCCTTGCTCAGACCTTCCTGGCCCCCGTCGGTACTGCCCCACCAAGGGGCAGGCTGCGGGGACTGGGTCCAGACATGCCCGGGCGCCTCCCCATGCTCATCCCCCCTGGTGCCTTTCCCCTGGGCCTAGTTCTCTGTTGAGGCCTCCTTGGAGAGGAGGTTGCTGGCAGGGACTGTCTCCACACTGCAAGGTGCTGGAGCTCAGAGGGCCTCGTCAGAGGGAAGGGACCAGCAAGGGGCTGGATGCCCAAGACCTCTTTGGCCCAGCAGCCTCAGGGCAGCAGGGAGAGCAAGAGGCCCAACTTTCCCCTCGTTCGGCTCTGCGCCTTCCCACACAGGCGGCCAGCCCAGCAGGTGCCTGACAGACTCTGGCTCCCCCGAGCTCTCTGCCGGTGCAGGGGTCAGGAACAGACGTGTGCATGTGGTTCTGCCTTGGCCTGGGAGTGTGGACCCCCTGCCTGGCCCCCAGGCTCAGGGGCAAGGGCCCGGAGAGAGCACCACACCGAAGCGCTTTTCTCCCGGGCTTGGGAGCATTGTGTGCGCCTGGTGGGAACAGTGGGCGGGAGTGCTTGCAAACCGGCCTTTGGATGCAGCCAGGGAGGTCTTCCAGTGGGAGAGTGCCGCTTGTGCTCAGAGGCCCGACAGGCCAGGGGTAGGACCCAGCAGTGCCTCTGCCCCTGGCCAGCCTTGCCCAGACCTTCCTTGCCTCCGGAGGTACTGCCCCACCAAGGGGCAGGCTGCGGGGACTGCGTCCAGACATGCCCGGGCGCCTCCCCAGGCTCATCCCCGCTGGTGCCTTTCCCATGGGCCTAGGCCTCGGTTGAGGCCTCCTTGGAGAGGAGGTTGCTGGCAGGGGCTGTCTCCACACTGCAAGGTGCTCGAGCTCAGAGGGCCTCGTCAGAGGGAAGGGACAAGCAAGGGGCTGGATGCCCAAGACCTCTTTGGCCCAGCAGCCTCAGGGCAGCAGGGAGAGCAAGAGGCCCAACTTGCCCCTAGGTCGGCTCTGCCCCTTCCTACACAGGCTGCCAGCCCAGCAGCTGCCTGACAGATTCTGGGTCCCCCGAGCTCTCTGCCGGTGCAGGGGGGCAGGAACAGACGTCTGCATGTGGTTCTGCATTGGCCTGGGCGTGTGTTCCCCCTGCCTTGCCCATAGGCTCAGGGGCAAGGGCCCGGAGAGAGCAACACCCCGAAGCGCTTTTCTCCCGGGCTTGGGAGCATTGTGCGTGCCTGGCGTGAACAGCGGGCGGGAGTGTTTGCAAACCGGCCTTTGCAGGCAGCCGGGGAGGTCTTCCAGTGGGAGAGTGCCGGTTGTGCTCAGAGGCCCCACAGCCAGGGGCAGGACCCAGCAGTGTCCCTGCCCCTGGCAGCCTTGCCCAGACCTTCCTGGCCTCCGGGGGTACTACCCCACCAAGGGGCAGGCTGCGGGGACTGGGTCCAGACATGCCCGGGCGCCTCCCCAGGCTCATCCCCGCTGGTGCCTTACCCCTGGGCCTAGGCCTCGGTTGAGGCCTCCTTGGAGAGGAGGTTGCTGGCAGGGGCTGTCTCCACACTGCAAGGTGCTGGAGCTCAGAGGGCCTCGTCAGCGGGAAGGGACCAGCAAGGGGCTGGATGCCCAAGACCTCTTTGGCCCAGCAGCCTCAGGGCAGCAGGGAGAGGAAGAGGCCCAACTTGCCCCTAGGTCGGCTCTGCCCCTTCCCACACAGGCAGCCAACCCAGCAGCTGCCTGACAGACTCTGGCGCCCCCGAGCTCTCTGCCGGTGCAGGGGTCAGGAACAGACGTGTGCATGTGTTTCTGCCTTGGTCTGGGAGTGTGGACCCACTGCCTGGACCCCAGGCTCCGGGGCAAGGGCCCGGAGAGAGCAACACCCCGAAGCGCTTTTCTCCCGGGCTTGGGAGCATTGTGCGTGCCTGGCGGGAACAGCGGGCAGGAGTGTTGGCAAACTGGCCTTTGGAGGCAGCTGGGGAGGTCATCCAGCAGGAGAGGGCCGATTGTGCTCAGAGGACCTACAGGCCAGGGGCAGGACCCAGCAGGGCCCCTGCCCCTGGCCAGCCTTGCCCAGACCTTCCTGCCTCCGGGGTTACAGCCCCACCAAGGGGCAGGCTGCGGGGACTGGGTCTAGACATGTCCGGGCGCCTCCCCAGGCTCATCCCCGCTGGTGCCTTTCCCCTGGGCCTAGGCCTCGGTTGAGGCCTCCTTGGAGAGGAGGTTGCTGGCAGGGGCTGTCTCCACACTGCAAGGTGCTGGAGCTCAGAGGGCCTTGTCAGAGGGAAGGGACCAGCAAGGGGCTGGATGCCCAAGACTTCTTTGGCCCAGCAGCCTCAGGGCAGCAGGGAGAGCAAGAGGCCCAACTTGCCCCTAGGTCGGCTCTGCCCCTTCCCACACAGGCGGCCAGCCCAGCAGCTGCCTGACAGACTCTGGCTCCCCCGAGCTCTCTGCCGGTGCAGGGGGCAGATCAGACGTGTGCATGTGGTTCTGCCTTGGCCTGGGAGTGTGGACACCCTTCCTTGCCCCCAGGCTCAGGAGCAAGGGCCCGGAGAGAGCACCACCCTGAAGCGCTTTTCTCCCGGGCTTGGGAGCATTGTGCACGCCTGCTGGGAACAGTGGGCGGGAGCGCTTGCAAACCGGCCTTTGGAGGCAGCCGGGGAGGTCTTTCAGTGGGAGAGGGCCGGTTGTGCTCAGAGGCCTCACAGGCCAGGGGCAGGACGTAGCAGGGACCCTGCCCCTGGCCAGCCTTGCCCAGATCTTCCTGGCCTCCGGGGGTACTGCCCCACCAAGGGGCAGGCTGCGGGGACTGGGTCCAGACATGCCCGGGCGCCTCCCCAGGCTCATCCCCGCTGGTGCCTTTCCCCTGGGCCTAGGCCTTGGATGAGGCCTCCTTGGAGAGGAGGTTGCTGGCAGGGGCTGTCTCCACACTGCAAGGTGCTGGAGCTCAGAGGGCCTCGTCAGAGGGAAGGGACCAGTAAGGGGCTGGATGCCCAAGACGTCTTTGGCCCAGCAGCCTCAGGGCAGCAGGGAGAGCAAGATGCCCAACTTGCCCCTAGGTCGGCTCTGCCCCGTCCCACACAGGCAGCCAGCCCAGCAGCAGCCTGGCAGTCTCTGGCTCCCCCGAGCTCTCTGCCGGTGTAGGGGGCAGGAACAGACGTGTGCATGTCGTTCTGCCTTGGCCTGGGAGTGTGTTCCCCCTGCCTGGCCCCCAGGCTCTGGGGCAAGGGCCCGGAGAGAGCACAACCCTGAAGCGCTTTTCTCCCGGGCTTGGGAGCATTGTGCGTGCCTGGCGGGAACAGCGGGCGGGACTGCTTGCAAACCGGCCTTTTGTAGCAGACGGGGAGGTCTTCCAGCGGGAGAGTGCCGGTTGTGCTCAGACGCCCCACAGGCCAGGGGAAGGACCCAGCAGTGTCCCTGCCCCTGGCAGCCTTGTCCAGACCTTCCTGGCCTCCAGGGGTACTACCCCACCAAGGGGCAGGCTGCGGGGACTGGGTCCAGACATGCCCGGGCGCCTCCCCAGGCTCATCCCCGCTGGTGCCTTTCCCCTGGGCCTCGGCCTCGGTTGAGGCCTCCTTGGAGAGGAGGTTGCTGGCAGGGGCTGTCTCCACACTGCAAGGTGCTGGAGCTCAGAGGGCCTCGTCAGCGGGAAAGGACCAGCAAGGGGCTGGATGCCCAAGACCTCTTTGGCCCAGCAGCCTCAGGGCAGCAGGGAGAGCAAGAGGCCCAACTTGCCCCTAGGTCGGCTCTGCCCCTTCCCACACAGGCAGCCAACCCAGCAGCTGCCTGACAGACTCTGGCTCCCCCGAGCTCTCTGCTGGTACAGGGGTCAGGAACAGACGTGTGCATGTGGTTCTGCCTTGGTCTGGGAGTGTGGACCCACTGCCTGGACCCCAGGCTCAGGGGCAAGGGCCCGGAGAGAGCAACACCCCGAAGCGCTTTTCTCCCGGGCTTGGGAGCATTGTGCGTGCCTGGCGGGAACAGAGGGCGGGAGTGTTGGCAAACCGGCCTTTGGAGGCAGCCGGGGAGGTCTTCCAGTGGGAGAGGGCCGGTTGTGCTCAGAGGCCCCACAGGCCAGGGGCAGGACCCAGCAGGGCCCCTGCCCCTGGCCAGCCTTGCCCAGACCTTCCTGGCCTCCGGGGGTACTGCCCCACCAAGGGGCAGGCTGCGGGGACTGGGTCCAGACATGCTCGGGCGCCTCCCCAGGCTCATCCCCGCTGGTGCCTTTCCCCTGGGCCTAGGCCTCGGTTGAGGCCTCCTTGGAGAGGAGGTTGCTGGCAGGGGCTGTCTCCACACTGCAAGGTGCTGGAGCTCAGAGGGCCTCGTCAGAGGGAAGGGACCAGCAAGGGGCTGGATGCCCAAGACCTCTTTGGCCCAGCAGCCTCAGGGCAGCAGGGAGAGCAAGAGGCCCAACTTGCCCTTAGGTCGGCTCTGCCACTTCCCACACAGGCGGCCAGCCCAGCAGCTGCCTGACAGACTCTGGCTCCCCCGAGCTCTCTGCCGGTGCAGGGGGCAGATCAGACGTGTGCATGTGGTTCTGCCTTGGCCTGGTAGTGTGGACACCCTGCCTTGCCCACAGGCTCAGGGGCAAGGGCCCGGAGAGAGCACCACCCCGAAGCGCTTTTCTCCCGGGCTTGGGAGCATTGTGCGTTCCTGGCGGGAACAGCGGGCAGGAGTGTTGGCAAACTGGCCTTTGGATGCAGCCAGGGAGGTCTTCCAGTGGGAGAGTGCCGCTTGTGCTCAGAGGCCCGACAGGCCAGGGGTAGGACCCAGCAGGGCCTCTGCCCCTGGCCAGCCTTGCTCAGACCTTCCTGGCCCCCGTCGGTACTGCCCCACCAAGGGGCAGGCTGCGGGGACTGGGTCCACAAATGCCCGGGCGCCTCCCCATGCTCATCCCCCCTGGTGCCTTTCCCCTGGGCCTAGGCCTCTGTTGAGGCCTCCTTGGAGAGGAGGTTGCTGGCAGGGACTGTCTCCACACTGCAAGGTGCTGGAGCTCAGAGGGCCTCGTCAGAGGGAAGGGACCAGCAAGGGGCTGGATGCCCAAGACCTCTTTGGCCCAGCAGCCTCAGGGCAGCAGGGAGAGCAAGAGGCCCAACTTTCCCCTCGTTCGGCTCTGCGCCTTCCCACACAGGCGGCCAGCCCAGCAGGTGCCTGACAGACTCTGGCTCCCCCGAGCTCTCTGCCGGTGCAGGGGTCAGGAACAGACGTGTGCATGTGGTTCTGCCTTGGCCTGGGAGTGTGGACCCCCTGCCTGGCCCCCAGGCTCAGGGGCAAGGGCCCGGAGAGAGCACCACACCGAAGCGCTTTTCTCCCGGGCTTGGGAGCATTGTGTGCGCCTGGTGGGAACAGTGGGCGGGAGTGCTTGCAAACCGGCCTTTGGATGCAGCCAGGGAGGTCTTCCAGTGGGAGAGTGCCGCTTGTGCTCAGAGGCCCGACAGGCCAGGGGTAGGACCCAGCAGTGCCTCTGCCCCTGGCCAGCCTTGCCCAGACCTTCCTTGCCTCCGGAGGTACTGCCCCACCAAGGGGCAGGCTGCGGGGACTGCGTCCAGGCATGCCCGGGCGCCTCCCCAGGCTCATCCCCGCTGGTGCCTTTCCCATGGGCCTAGGCCTCGGTTGAGGCCTCCTTGGAGAGGAGGTTGCTGGCAGGGGCTGTCTCCACACTGCAAGGTGCTCGAGCTCAGAGGGCCTCGTCAGAGGGAAGGGACAAGCAAGGGGCTGGATGCCCAAGACCTCTTTGGCCCAGCAGCCTCAGGGCAGCAGGGAGAGCAAGAGGCCCAACTTGCCCCTAGGTCGGCTCTGCTCCTTCCTACACAGGCTGCCAGCCCAGCAGCTGCCTGACAGATTCTGGGTCCCCCGAGCTCTCTGCCGGTGCAGGGGGGCAGGAACAGACGTCTGCATGTGGTTCTGCATTGGCCTGGGCGTGTGTTCCCCCTGCCTTGCCCATAGGCTCAGGGGCAAGGGCCCGGAGAGAGCAACACCCCGAAGCGCTTTTCTCCCGGGCTTGGGAGCATTGTGCGTGCCTGGCGTGAACAGCGGGCGGGAGTGTTTGCAAACCGGCCTTTGCAGGCAGCCGGGGAGGTCTTCCAGTGGGAGAGTGCCGGTTGTGCTCAGAGGCCCCACAGCGAGGGGCAGGACCCAGCAGTGTCCCTGCCCCTGGCAGCCTTGTCCAGACCTTCCTGGCCTCCGGGGGTACTACCCCACCAAGGGGCAGGCTGCGGGGACTGGGTCCAGACATGCCCGGGCGCCTCCCCTGGCTCATCCCCACTGGTGCCTTACCCCTGGGCCTAGGCCTCGGTTGAGGCCTCCTTGGAGAGGAGGTTGCTGGCAGGGGCTGTCTCCACACTGCAAGGTGCTGGAGCTCAGAGGGCCTCGTCAGCGGGAAGGGACCAGCAAGGGGCTGGATGCCCAAGACCTCTTTGGCCCAGCAGCCTCAGGGCAGCAGGGAGAGGAAGAGGCCCAACTTGCCCCTAGGTCGGCTCTGCCCCTTCCCACACAGGCAGCCAACCCAGCAGCTGCCTGACAGACTCTGGCGCCCCCGAGCTCTCTGCCGGTGCAGGGGTCAGGAACAGACGTGTGCATGTGTTTCTGCCTTGGTCTGGGAGTGTGGACCCACTGCCTGGACCCCAGGCTCCGGGGCAAGGGCCCGGAGAGAGCAACACCCCGAAGCGCTTTTCTCCCGGGCTTGGGATCATTGTGCGTGCCTGGCGGGAACAGCGGGCAGGAGTGTTGGCAAACTGGCCTTTGGAGGCAGCTGGGGAGGTCATCCAGCAGGAGAGGGCCGGTTGTGCTCAGAGGACCTACAGGCCAGGGGCAGGACCCAGCAGGGCCCCTGCCCCTGGCCAGCCTTGCCCAGACCTTCCAGCCTCCGGGGTTACAGCCCCACCAAGGGGCAGGCTGCGGGGACTGGGTCTAGACATGTCCGGGCGCCTCCCCAGGCTCATCCCCGCTGGTGCCTTTCCCCTGGGCCTAGGCCTCGGTTGAGGCCTCCTTGGAGAGGAGGTTGCTGGCAGGGGCTGTCTCCACACTGCAAGGTGCTGGAGCTCAGAGGGCCTTGTCAGAGGGAAGGGACCAGCAAGGGGCTGGATGCCCAAGACTTCTTTGGCCCATCAGCCTCAGGGCAGCAGGGAGAGCAAGAGGCCCAACTTGCCCCTAGGTCGGCTCTGCCCCTTCCCACACAGGCGGCCAGCCCAGCAGCTGCCTGACAGACTCTGGCTCCCCCGAGCTCTCTGCCGGTGCAGGGGGCAGATCAGACGTGTGCATGTGGTTCTGCCTTGGCCTGGGAGTGTGGACACCCTTCCTTGCCCCCAGGCTCAGGAGCAAGGGCCCGGAGAGAGCACCACCCTGAAGCGCTTTTCTCCCGGGCTTGGGAGCATTGTGCACGCCTGCTGGGAACAGTGGGCGGGAGCGCTTGCAAACCGGCCTTTGGAGGCAGCCGGGGAGGTCTTTCAGTGGGAGAGGGCCGGTTGTGCTCAGAGGCCTCACAGGCCAGGGGCAGGACGCAGCAGGGCCCCTGCCCCTGGCCAGCCTTGCCCAGATCTTCCTGGCCTCCGGGGGTACTGCCCCACCAAGGGGCAGGCTGCGGGGACTGGGTCCAGACATGCCCGGGCGCCTCCCCAGGCTCATCCCCGCTGGTGCCTTTCCCCTGGGCCTAGGCCTTGGATGAGGCCTCCTTGGAGAGGAGGTTGATGGCAGGGGCTGTCTCCACACTGCAAGGTGCTGGAGCTCAGAGGGCCTCGTCAGAGGGAAGGGACCAGTAAGGGGCTGGATGCCCAAGACGTCTTTGGCCCAGCAGCCTCAGGGCAGCAGGGAGAGCAAGATGCCCAACTTGCCCCTAGGTCGGCTCTGCCCCGTCCCACACAGGCAGCCAGCCCAGCCGCAGCCTGGCAGTCTCTGGCTCCCCCGAGCTCTCTGCCGGTGTAGGGGGCAGGAACAGACGTGTGCATGTCGTTCTGCCTTGGCCTGGGAGTGTGTTCCCCCTGCCTGGCCCCCAGGCTCTGGGGCAAGGGCCCGGAGAGAGCACAACCCTGAAGCGCTTTTCTCCCGGGCTTGGGAGCATTGTGCGTGCCTGGCGGGAACAGCGGGCGGGACTGCTTGCAAACCGGCCTTTTGTAGCAAACGGGGAGGTCTTCCAGCGGGAGAGTGCCGGTTGTGCTCAGACGCCCCACAGGCCAGGGGAAGGACCCAGCAGTGTCCCTGCCCCTGGCAGCCTTGTCCAGACCTTCCTGGCCTCCGGGGGTACTACCCCAACAAGGGGCAGGCTGCGGGGACTGGGTCCAGACATGCCCGGGCGCCTCCCCAGGCTCATCCCCGCTGGTGCCTTTCCCCTGGGCCTCGGCCTCGGTTGAGGCCTCCTTGGAGAGGAGGTTGCTGGCAGGGGCTGTCTCCACACTGCAAGGTGCTGGAGCTCAGAGGGCCTCGTCAGCGGGAAAGGACCAGCAAGGGGCTGGATGCCCAAGACCTCTTTGGCCCAGCAGCCTCAGGGCAGCAGGGAGAGCAAGAGGCCCAACTTGCCCCTAGGTCGGCTCTGCCCCTTCCCACACAGGCAGCCAACCCAGCAGCTGCCTGACAGACTCTGGCTCCCCCGAGCTCTCTGCTGGTGCAGGGGTCAGGAACAGACGTGTGCATGTGGTTCTGCCTTGGTCTGGGAGTGTGGACCCACTGCCTGGACCCCAGGCTCAGGGGCAAGGGCCCGGAGAGAGCAACACCCCGAAGCGCTTTTCTCCCGGGCTTGGGAGCATTGTGCGTGCCTGGCGGGAACAGAGGGCGGGAGTGTTGGCAAACCGGCCTTTGGAGGCAGCCGGGGAGGTCTTCCAGTGGGAGAGGGCCGGTTGTGCTCAGAGGCCCCACAGGCCAGGGGCAGGACCCAGCAGGGCCCCTGCCCCTGGCCAGCCTTGCCCAGACCTTCCTGGCCTCCGGGGGTACTGCCCCACCAAGGGGCAGGTTGCGGGGACTGGGTCCAGACATGCTCGGGCGCCTCCCCAGGCTCATCCCCGCTGGTGCCTTTCCCCTGGGCCTAGGCCTCGGTTGAGGCCTCCTTGGAGAGGAGGTTGCTGGCAGGGGCTGTCTCCACACTGCAAGGTGCTGGAGCTCAGAGGGCCTCGTCAGAGGGAAGGGACCAGCAAGGGGCTGGATGCCCAAGACCTCTTTGGCCCAGCAGCCTCAGGGCAGCAGGGAGAGCAAGAGGCCCAACTTGCCCCTAGGTCGGCTCTGCCCCTTCCCACACAGGCAGCCAGCCCAGCACCTGCCTGAGAGACTCTGGCTCCCCCGAGCTCTCTGCCGGTGCAGGGGGCAGAAACAGACGTGTGCATGTGGTTCTGCCTTGGTCTGGGAGTGTGTTCCCCCTGCCTTGCCCACAGGCTCAGGGGCAAGGGCCCGGAGAGAGCACCACCCCGAAGCGCTTTTCTCCCGGGCTTGGGAGCATTGTGCGTGCCTGGCGGGAACAGCGGGCAGGAGTGTTGGCAAACTGGCCTTTGGAGGCAGCTGGGGAGGTCATCCAGCAGGAGAGGGCCGGTTGTGCTCAGAGGCCCTACAGGCCAGGGGCAGGACCCAGCAGGGCCCCTGCCCCTGGCCAGCCTTGCCCAGACCTTCCTGCCTCCGGGGTTACAGCCCCACCAAGGGGCAAGCTGCGGGGACTGGGTCCAGACATGCCCGGGCGCCTCCCCAGGCTCATCCCCGCTGGTGCCTTTCCCCTGGGCCTAGGCCTCGGTTGAGGCCTCCTTGGAGAGGAGGTTGCTGGCAGGGGCTGTCTCCACACTGCAAGGTGCTGGAGCTCAGAGGGCCTCGTCAGAGGGAAGGGACCAGCAAGGGGCTGGATGCCCAAGACTTCTTTGGCCCAGCAGCCTCAGGGCAGCAGGGAGAGCAAGAGGCCCAACTTGCCCCTAGGTCGGCTCTGCCCCTTCCCACACAGGCGGCCAGCCCAGCAGCTGCCTGACAGACTCTGGCTCCCCCGAGCTCTCTGCCGGTGCAGGGGGCAGATCAGACGTGTGCATGTGGTTCTGCCTTGGCCTGGGAGTGTGGACACCCTTCCTTGCCCCCAGGCTCAGGGGCAGGGGCCCGGAGAGAGCACCACCCTGAAGCGCTTTTCTCCCGGGCTTGGGAGCATTGTGCACGCCTGCTGGGAACAGTGGGCGGGAGCGCTTGCAAACCGGCCTTTGGAGGCAGCCGGGGAGGTCTTCCAGTGGGAGAGGGCCGGTTGTGCTCAGAGGCCCTACAGGCCAGGGGCAGGACCCAGCAGGGCCCCTGCCCCTGGCCAGCCTTGCCCAGACCTTCCTGGCCTCCGGGGGTACTGCCCCACCAAGGGGCAGGCAGCGAGGACTGGGTCCAGACATGCCCGGGCACCTCCCCAGGCTCATACCCGCTGGTGCCTTTCCCCTGTTCCTAGGCCTCGGTTGAGGCCTCCTTGGCAAGGAGGTTGCTGGCAGGGGCTGTCTCCACACTGCAAGGTGCTGGAGCTCAGAGGGCCTCGTCAGAGGGAAGGGGCAAGCCAAGGCTGGATGCCCAAGACCTCTTTGGCCCAGCAGCCTCAGGGCAGCAGGGAGAGCAAGAGGCCCAACTTGCCCCTAGGTCGGCTCTGCCACTTCCCACACAGGCGACCAGCCCAGCAGCTGCCTGACAGACTCTGGCTCCCTCAAGCTCTCTGCCAGTGCAGGGGACAGGAACAGACGTGGGCATGTGGTTCTGCCTTGGCCTGGGAGTGTGTTCCCCCTGACTTGCCCCCATGCTCAGGGGCAAGGGCCCGGAGAGAGCACCACCCCGAAGCGCTTTT
The DNA here is from genome assembly GCF_033118175.1 of Dama dama. Classification (NCBI taxonomy): domain Eukaryota; kingdom Metazoa; phylum Chordata; class Mammalia; order Artiodactyla; family Cervidae; genus Dama; species Dama dama. Next base: position 731,065 of record NW_026870958.1, read on the forward strand.
CTCCCGGGCTTGGGAGCATTGTGCGCGTGTGGCGGGAACAGCGGGCAGGAGTGCTTGAAAACCGTCCTTTGGAGGCAGCCGGGGAGGTCTTCCAGGGCCCGGTGTGAGCACCACCCCAAAATGCTTTTTTCTCGGGCTTGGGAGCATTGTGCGTGGCTGGTGGGAGCAGCGGGCGGGAGTGCTTGCAAACCGGCCTTGGGAGGCAGCCGGGGAGGTCTTCCAAGGGCCAGGAGAGAGCACCACCCAGAAGCGCTTTTCTCCCGGGCTTGGAACATTTGCGCGGATGGCGGGAACAGCGAGTGGGAGTGCTTCCAAACCGGCCATTGGGGGCACCCCGGGAGGTCTTCCATGGGCACGGAGAGAACACCACCCCGAAGCGCTTTTCTCCGGGGTTTTGGAGGATTGTGCGTGGCTGGCGGGAACAGCGAGTGGGAGTGCTTGCAAACCGGCCTTTGGGGGCAGCCAGGGAGGTCCTCCATTGGCACGGAGAGAAGACCACCCCGAAGAGCTTTTCTCCCGGTCTTGGGAGCATTGTGCGAGGCTGGCGGGAACAGCGGGCGGGAGTGCTTGCAAACCGGCCTTTGGAGGCAGCCGGGGAGGTCTTCCAGTGGGAGAGGGCCGGTTGTGCTCAGAGGCCCCACAGGCCAGGGGCAGGACGCAGCAGGGCCCCTGCCCCTGGCCAGCCTTGCCCAGACCTTCCTGGCCTCCGGGGGTACTGCCCCACCAAGGGGCAGGCTGCGGGGACTGGGTCCAGACATGCTCGGGCGCCTCCCATGGCTCATCCCCGCTGGTGCCTTTCCCCTGGGCCTAGGCCTTGGTTGAGGCCTCCTTGGAGAGGAGGTTGCTGGCAGGGGCTGTCTCCACACTGCAAGGTGCTGGAGCTCAGAGGGCCTCATCAGAGGGAAGGGACCAGTAAGGGGCTGGAGGCCCAAGACCTCTTGGCCCAGCAGCCTCAGGGCAGCAGGGAGAGCAAGAGGCCCAACTTGCCCCTAGGGCGGCTCTGCCCCTTCCCACACAGGCGGCCAACCCAGCAGCTGCCTGACAGACTCTGGCTCCCCCGAGCTCTCTGCCGGTGCAGGGGACAGGAACAGACGTGGGAATGTGGTTCTGCCTTGGCATGGAGTGTGTTCCCCCTGCCTGGCCCCCAGGCTCAGGGGCAAGGGCCCGGAGAGAGCACCACCCCGAAGCGCTTTTCTCCCGGGCTTGGGAGCAGTGTGCGTGGGTGGCGGGAACAGCAGGCAGGAGTGCTTGCAAACCGGCCTTTGGAGGCAGACGCGGAGGTCTTCCAAGGGCAAGGAGTGAGCACCACCCCAAAATGCTTTTCTCCCGTGCTTGGGAGCATTGTGCATGGCTGGTGGGAACAGCGGGCATGAGTGCTTGCATACCGGCCATTGGAGGCAGCCGGGGAAGTCTTCAAAGGGCCCTGAGAGAGCACCACCCCGAAGCGCTTTTCTCCCGTGATTGGGAGCATTGTGTGCGGCTGGCGGGACAGTGGGAGGGAGTCCTTGCAAACCGGCCTTTGGGGGCAGCCGGGGAGGTCCTCCATGGGCACGGAGAGAACACCACCCCGAAGCGCATTTCTCCCGGTCTTGGGAGCATTGTGCGCGGCTGGCGGGAACAGCGGCCATGAGTTCTTGCAAACCGGACTTTGGAGGCAGCCGGGGAGGTCTTTCAAGGGCCCGGAGTGAGCACCACCCCAAAATGCTTTTCTCCCGGGCTTGGGAGCATTGTACGCGGCTGGCGGGAACAGCGGGCCTGAGTGCTTGCAAACCGGCCTTTTGAGGCAGCCGGGGTAGTTTTCCAAGGGCCCGGAGAGAGCACCACCCCAAAATGCTTTTCTCCCGGGCTTGGGAGCATTGTGCGCAGCTGGCGGGAACAGCGGGCCTGAGTGCTTGCAAACCGGCCTTTTGAGGCAGCCGGGGTGGTCTTCCAAGGGCCCGGGTGAGCACCACCCCAAAATGCTTTTCTCCCGGGCTTGGGAGCATTGTACGCGGCTGGCGGGAACAGCGGGCCTGAGTGCTTGCAAACCGGCCTTTTGAGGCAGCCGGGGTGGTCTTCCAAGGGCCCGGAGAGAGCACCACCCCAAAATGCTTTTCTCCCGGGCTTGGGAGCATTGTACGCGGCTGGCGGGAACAGCGGGCCTGAGTGCTTGCAAACCGGCCTTTTGAGGCAGCCGGGGTGGTTTTCCAAGGGCCCGGAGAGAGCACCACCCCAAACTGCTTTTCTCCCGGGATTGGGAGCATTGTGCGTGGCTGGCGGGAACAGCAGGAAGGAGTCCTTGCAAACCGGCCTTTGGAGGCAGCCTGGGACGTCTTCCAATGGCCGGGAGAGAGCACCACCCCGAAGCGCTTTTCTCCCGGGCTTGGGTGCATTGTGCCCGTGTGGCGGGAACAGCAGGCAGGAGTGCTTGCAAACCGGCCTTTGGAGGCAGCCGGGGAGGTCTTCCAAGGGCCCGGAGAGAGCACCACCTCGAAGCGCTTTTCTCTCGGGTATTGGAGCATTGTGTGCGGCTGCTGGGACAGCGGGAGGGAATTCTTGCAAACCGGCCTTTGGAGGCAGCCAGAGAAGTCTTCCAAGGCCCCGGAGAGAGCACCACCCCGAAGCGCTTTTCTCCGGGGTTTTGGAACATTGTGTGTGGCTGGCGGGAACAGCGAGTGGGAGTGCTTGCAAACCGGCCTTTGGGGGCAGCCGGGGAGGTCCTCCATGGTCCCGGAGAGAACACCACCCCTAAGCGCTTTTCTCACGGTCTTGGGAGCATTGTGCACGGCTGGCGGTATCAGCGGGCATGAGTGCTTGCAAACTGTCCTTTGTAGGCAGCCGGGGAGGTCTTCCAAGGGCCCGGACTGATCACCACCCCAAAATGCTTTTCTCCCGGGCTTGGGAGCATTGTGCGCAGCTGGCGGGAACAGCGGGAATGAGTACTTGCAAACCGGCCTTTGGAGGCAGCCGGGGAGGTCTTCCAAAGGCCCGGAGAGAGCACCACCCCGAAGCACTTTTCTCCCGGGATTGGGAGCATTGTGCGTGGCTGGCGGGAACAGCAGGAAGGAGTCCTTGCAAACCGGCCTTTGGAGGCAGCCGGGGAGGTCTTCCAAAGGCCCGGAGAGAGCACCACCCCGAAGCGCTTTTCTCCCGGGCTTGGGTGCATTGTGCGCGTGTGGCGGGATCAGCAGGCAGGAGTGCTTGCAAACCGGCCTTTGGGGGCAGCCAGGGAGGTCCTCCATGGTCCCGGAGAGAACACCACCCCGAAGCGCTTTTCTCACGGTCTTGGGAGCATTGTGCGCGGCTGGCGGGAACAGCGGGCATGAGTGCTTGCTAACTGTCCTTTGGAGGCAGCCGGGGAGGTCTTCCAAGGGCCCGGACTGATCACCACCCCAAAATGCTTTTCTCCCGGGCTTGGCAGCATTGTGCGCGGCTGTCGGGAACAACGGACATGAGAGCTTGCAAACCGGCCTTTGGAGGCAACCGGGGAGGTCTTCCAAGGGCCCGGAGAGAGCACCACCCCAAAATGCTTTTCTCCCGGGCTTGGGAGCATTGTGCGTGGCTGGCGGAAGCAGCGGGAATGAGTACTTACAAACCAGCGTTTGGAGGCAGCCGGGGAGGTCTTGAAAGTGCCCGGAGAGAGCACCACCCCGAAGCGCTTTTCTCCCGGGCTTGGGAGCATTGTGCGCGGCTGGCGGGAACAGCAGGCAGGAGTGCTTGCAAACTGGCCTTTGGAGGCAGCCGGGAAGGTCTTCCAAGGGCCCGGAGTGAGCACCACCCCAAAATGCTTTTCTCCCGGGCTTGGGAGCATTGTGCGCGGCAGGTGGGAACAACGGGCATGAGTGCTTGCAAACCGGCCTTTGGAGGCAGCCGGGGACGTCTTCCAAGGGCTGGGAGAGAGCACCACCCCGAAGCACTTTTCTCCCGGGCTTGGGAGCATTGTGCGTGGCTGGCGGGAACAGCAGGAAGGAGTCCTTGCAAAGCGGCCTTTGGAGGCAGCCGGGGAGGTCTTCCAGGGCCCGATGTGAGCACCACCCCAAAAAGCTTTTCTCCCGGGCTTGGGAGCATTGTGCGCGGCTGGTGGCAACAGCGGGCATGAGTGCTTGCAAACTTGCCATTGGAGGCAGACGGGGAGGTCTTCCAAGGGCCCGGAGAAAGCACCACCCCGAAGCGCTTTTCTCCCGTCATTGGGAGCATTTTGCGCGGCTGGCGGGAACAGCGGGCGGGAGTGCTTGCAAACCGACCTTTGGAGGCAGCTTGGGAGGTCTTCCAAGGGCCCGGAGAGAGCACCATCCCGAAGCGCTTTTCTCCCGGGCTTGGAACATTTGCGCGGATGGCGGGAACAGCGAGTGGGAGTGCTTCCAAACCGTCCTTTGGAGGCAGCCGGGGAGGTCTTCCAAGGGCCCGGACTGATCACCACCCCAAAATGCTTTTTTCCCGGGCTTGGGAGCATTGTGCGTGGCTGGCGGAAGCAGCGGGTATGAGTACTTACAAACCTGCCTTTGGAGGCAGCCGGGGAGGTCTTGAACGTGCCCGGAGAGAGCACCACCCTGAAGCGCTTTTCTCCCGGGCTTGGGAGCATTGTGCGTGCCTGGCGTGAACAGCGGGCGGGAGTGTTTGCAAACCGGCCTTTGGAGGCAGCCGGGGAGGTCTTCCAGTGGGAGAGGGCCGGTTGTGCTCAGAGGCCCCACAGCCAGGGGCAGGACCCAGCAGTGTCCCTGCCCCTGGCAGCCTTGCCCAGACCTTCCTGGCCTCCGGGGGTACTACCCCACCAAGGGGCAGGCTGCGGGGACAGGGTCCAGACATGCCCGGGCGCCTCCCCTGGCTCATCCCCGCTGGTGCCTTACCCCTGGGCCTAGGCCTCGGTTGAGGCCTCCTTGGAGAGGAGGTTGCTGGCAGGGGCTGTCTCCACACTGCAAGGTGCTGGAGCTCAGAGGGCCTCGTCAGCGGGAAGGGACCAGCAAGGGGCTGGATGCCCAAGACCTCTTTGGCCCAGCAGCCTCAGGGCAGCAGGGAGAGGAAGAGGCCCAACTTGCCCCTAGGTCGGCTCTGCCCCTTCCCACACAGGCAGCCAACCCAGCAGCTGCCTGACAGACTCTGGCGCCCCCGAGCTCTCTGCCGGTGCAGGGGTCAGGAACAGACGTGGGCATGTGGTTCTGCCTTGGCCTGGGAGTGTGTTCCCCCTGACTTGCCCCCATGCTCAGGGGCAAGGGCCCGGAGAGAGCACCACCCCGAAGCGCTTTTCTCCCGGGATTGGGAGCATTGTGCGAGCCTGGCGTGAACAGCGGGCGGGAGTGTTTGCAAACTGGCCATTGGAGGCAGCCGGGGAGGTCTTCCAAGGGCCTGTAGAGAGCACCACCCCAAAATGCTTTTCTCCCGTGCTTGGGAGCATTGTGCGTGGCTGGCGGGAACAGCAGGAAGGAGTCCTTGCAAACCGGCCTTTGGAGGCAGCCGGGGAGGTCTTCCAAGGACCTGTAGAGAGCACCACCCCGAAGCGCTTTTCTCCCGAGCTTGGGAGCATTGTGCGCAGGTGGCGGGAACAGCAGGCAGGAGTGCTTGAAAACCGGCCTTTGGAGGCAGCCGGGGAGGTCTTCCAGGGCCCGGTGTGAGCACCACCCCAAAAAGCTTTTCTCCCGGGCTTGGGAGCATTGTGCGCGGCTGGTGGGAACAGCAGGCAGGAGTGCTTGTAAACTGGCCATTGGAGGCAGCCGGGGAGGTCTTCCAAGGGCCCGGAGTGAGCACCACCCCAAAATGCTTTTCTCCTGGGCTTGGGAGCATTGTGCGTGGCTGGCGGGAACAGCAGGAAGGAGTCCTTGCAAACCGGCCTTTGGAGGCAGCCGGGGAGGTCTTCCAAGGGCCTGTAGAAGGCACCACCCCGAAGCGCTTTTCTCCCGGGCTTGGGAGCATTGTGCGCGTGTGGCGGGAACAGCGGGCAGGAGTGCTTGAAAACCGTCCTTTGGAGGCAGCCGGGGAGGTCTTCCAGGGCCCGGTGTGAGCACCACCACAAAATGCTTTTTTCTCGGGCTTGGGAGCATTGTGCGTGGCTGGTGGGAGCAGCGGGCGGGAGTGCTTGCAAACCGGCCTTGGGAGGCAGCCGGGGAGGTCTTCCAAGGGCCAGGAGAGAGCACCACCCAGAAGCGCTTTTCTCCCGGGCTTGGAACATTTGCGCGGATGGCGGGAACAGCGAGTGGGAGTGCTTCCAAACCGGCCATTGGGGGCACCCCGGGAGGTCTTCCATGGGCACGGAGAGAACACCACCCCGAAGCGCTTTTCTCCGGGGTTTTGGAGGATTGTGCGTGGCTGGCGGGAACAGCGAGTGGGAGTGCTTGCAAACCGGCCTTTGGGGGCAGCCGGGGAGGTCCTCCATGGTCCCGGAGAGAACACCACCCCGAAGCGCTTTTCTCACGGTCTTGGGAGCATTGTGCACGGCTGGCGGTATCAGCGGGCATGAGTGCTTGCAAACTGTCCTTTGTAGGCAGCCGGGGAGGTCTTCCAAGGGCCCGGACTGATCACCACCCCAAAATGCTTTTCTCCCGGGCTTGGGAGCATTGTGCGCAGCTGGCGGGAACAGCGGGAATGAGTACTTGCAAACCGGCCTTTGGAGGCAGCCGGGGAGGTCTTCCAAAGGCCCGGAGAGAGCACCACCCCGAAGCACTTTTCTCCCGGGATTGGGAGCATTGTGCGTGGCTGGCGGGAACAGCAGGAAGGAGTCCTTGCAAACCGGCCTTTGGAGGCAGCCGGGGAGGTCTTCCAAAGGCCCGGAGAGAGCACCACCCCGAAGCGCTTTTCTCCCGGGCTTGGGTGCATTGTGCGCGTGTGGCGGGATCAGCAGGCAGGAGTGCTTGCAAACCGGCCTTTGGGGGCAGCCAGGGAGGTCCTCCATGGTCCCGGAGAGAACACCACCCCGAAGCGCTTTTCTCACGGTCTTGGGAGCATTGTGCGCGGCTGGCGGGAACAGCGGGCATGAGTGCTTGCTAACTGTCCTTTGGAGGCAGCCGGGGAGGTCTTCCAAGGGCCCGGACTGATCACCACCCCAAAATGCTTTTCTCCCGGGCTTGGCAGCATTGTGCGCGGCTGTCGGGAACAACGGACATGAGAGCTTGCAAACCGGCCTTTGGAGGCAACCGGGGAGGTCTTCCAAGGGCCCGGAGAGAGCACCACCCCAAAATGCTTTTCTCCCGGGCTTGGGAGCATTGTGCGTGGCTGGCGGAAGCAGCGGGAATGAGTACTTACAAACCAGCGTTTGGAGGCAGCCGGGGCGGTCTTGAAAGTGCCCGGAGAGAGCACCACCCCGAAGCGCTTTTCTCCCGGGCTTGGGAGCATTGTGCGCGGCTGGCGGGAACAGCAGGCAGGAGTGCTTGCAAACTGGCCTTTGGAGGCAGCCGGGAAGGTCTTCCAAGGGCCCGGAGTGAGCACCACCCCAAAATGCTTTTCTCCCGGGCTTGGGAGCATTGTGCGCGGCAGGTGGGAACAACGGGCATGAGTGCTTGCAAACCGGCCTTTGGAGGCAGCCGGGGAGGTCTTCCAGTGGGAGAGGGCCGGTTGTGCTCAGAGGCCCCACAGGCCAGGGGCAGGACGCAGCAGGGCCCCTGCCCCTGGCCAGCCTTGCCCAGACCTTCCTGGCCTCCGGGGGTACTGCCCCACCAAGGGGCAGGCTGCGGGGACTGGGTCCAGACATGCTCGGGCGCCTCCCATGGCTCATCCCCGCTGGTGCCTTTCCCCTGGGCCTAGGCCTTGGTTGAGGCCTCCTTGGAGAGGAGGTTGCTGGCAGGGGCTGTCTCCACACTGCAAGGTGCTGGAGCTCAGAGGGCCTCATCAGAGGGAAGGGACCAGTAAGGGGCTGGAGGCCCAAGACCTCTTGGCCCAGCAGCCTCAGGGCAGCAGGGAGAGCAAGAGGCCCAACTTGCCCCTAGGGCGGCTCTGCCCCTTCCCACACAGGCGGCCAACCCAGCAGCTGCCTGACAGACTCTGGCTCCCCCGAGCTCTCTGCCGGTGCAGGGGACAGGAACAGACGTGGGAATGTGGTTCTGCCTTGGCATGGAGTGTGTTCCCCCTGCCTGGCCCCCAGGCTCAGGGGCAAGGGCCCGGAGAGAGCACCACCCCGAAGCGCTTTTCTCCCGGGCTTGGGAGCAGTGTGCGTGGGTGGCGGGAACAGCAGGCAGGAGTGCTTGCAAACCGGCCTTTGGAGGCAGACGCGGAGGTCTTCCAAGGGCAAGGAGTGAGCACCACCCCAAAATGCTTTTCTCCCGTGCTTGGGAGCATTGTGCATGGCTGGTGGGAACAGCGGGCATGAGTGCTTGCATACCGGCCATTGGAGGCAGCCGGGGAAGTCTTCAAAGGGCCCTGAGAGAGCACCTCCCCGAAGCGCTTTTCTCCCGTGATTGGGAGCATTGTGTGCGGCTGGCGGGACAGTGGGAGGGAGTCCTTGCAAACCGGACTTTGGGGGCAGCCGGGGAGGTCCTCCATGGGCACGGAGAGAACACCACCCCGAAGCGCATTTCTCCCGGTCTTGGGAGCATTGTGCGCGGCTGGCGGGAACAGCGGCCATGAGTTCTTGCAAACCGGACTTTGGAGGCAGCCGGGGAGGTCTTTCAAGGGCCCGGAGTGAGCACCACCCCAAAATGCTTTTCTCCCGGGCTTGGGAGCATTGTACGCGGCTGGCGGGAACAGCGGGCCTGAGTGCTTGCAAACCGGCCTTTTGAGGCAGCCGGGGTAGTTTTCCAAGGGCCCGGAGAGAGCACCACCCCAAAATGCTTTTCTCCCGGGCTTGGGAGCATTGTGCGCAGCTGGCGGGAACAGCGGGCCTGAGTGCTTGCAAACCGGCCTTTTGAGGCAGCCGGGGTGGTCTTCCAAGGGCCCGGAGTGAGCACCACCCCAAAATGCTTTTCTCCCGGGCTTGGGAGCATTGTACGCGGCTGGCGGGAACAGCGGGCCTGAGTGCTTGCAAACCGGCCTTTTGAGGCAGCCGGGGTGGTCTTCCAAGGGCCCGGAGAGAGCACCACCCCAAAATGCTTTTCTCCCGGGCTTGGGAGCATTGTACGCGGCTGGCGGGAACAGCGGGCCTGAGTGCTTGCAAACCGGCCTTTTGAGGCAGCCGGGGTGGTTTTCCAAGGGCCCGGAGAGAGCACCACCCCAAACTGCTTTTCTCCCGGGATTGGGAGCATTGTGCGTGGCTGGCGGGAACAGCAGGAAGGAGTCCTTGCAAACCGGCCTTTGGAGGCAGCCTGGGACGTCTTCCAATGGCCGGGAGAGAGCACCACCCCGAAGCGCTTTTCTCCCGGGCTTGGGTGCATTGTGCCCGTGTGGCGGGAACAGCAGGCAGGAGTGCTTGCAAACCGGCCTTTGGAGGCAGCCGGGGAGGTCTTCCAAGGGCCCGGAGAGAGCACCACCTCGAAGCGCTTTTCTCTCGGGTATTGGAGCATTGTGTGCGGCTGCTGGGACAGCGGGAGGGAATTCTTGCAAACCGGCCTTTGGAGGCAGCCAGAGAAGTCTTCCAAGGCCCCGGAGAGAGCACCACCCCGAAGCGCTTTTCTCCGGGGTTTTGGAACATTGTGTGTGGCTGGCGGGAACAGCGAGTGGGAGTGCTTGCAAACCGGCCTTTGGGGGCAGCCGGGGAGGTCCTCCATGGTCCCGGAGAGAACACCACCCCTAAGCGCTTTTCTCACGGTCTTGGGAGCATTGTGCACGGCTGGCGGTATCAGCGGGCATGAGTGCTTGCAAACTGTCCTTTGTAGGCAGCCGGGGAGGTCTTCCAAGGGCCCGGACTGATCACCACCCCAAAATGCTTTTCTCCCGGGCTTGGGAGCATTGTGCGCAGCTGGCGGGAACAGCGGGAATGAGTACTTGCAAACCGGCCTTTGGAGGCAGCCGGGGAGGTCTTCCAAAGGCCCGGAGAGAGCACCACCCCGAAGCACTTTTCTCCCGGGATTGGGAGCATTGTGCGTGGCTGGCGGGAACAGCAGGAAGGAGTCCTTGCAAACCGGCCTTTGGAGGCAGCCGGGGAGGTCTTCCAAAGGCCCGGAGAGAGCACCACCCCGAAGCGCTTTTCTCCCGGGCTTGGGTGCATTGTGCGCGTGTGGCGGGATCAGCAGGCAGGAGTGCTTGCAAACCGGCCTTTGGGGGCAGCCAGGGAGGTCCTCCATGGTCCCGGAGAGAACACCAGCCCGAAGCGCTTTTCTCACGGTCTTGGGAGCATTGTGCGCGGCTGGCGGGAACAGCGGGCATGAGTGCTTGCTAACTGTCCTTTGGAGGCAGCCGGGGAGGTCTTCCAAGGGCCCGGACTGATCACCACCCCAAAATGCTTTTCTCCCGGGCTTGGCAGCATTGTGCGCGGCTGTCGGGAACAACGGACATGAGAGCTTGCAAACCGGCCTTTGGAGGCAACCGGGGAGGTCTTCCAAGGGCCCGGAGAGAGCACCACCCCAAAATGCTTTTCTCCCGGGCTTGGGAGCATTGTGCGTGGCTGGCGGAAGCAGCGGGAATGAGTACTTACAAACCAGCGTTTGGAGGCAGCCGGGGCGGTCTTGAAAGTGCCCGGAGAGAGCACCACCCCGAAGCGCTTTTCTCCCGGGCTTGGGAGCATTGTGCGCGGCTGGCGGGAACAGCAGGCAGGAGTGCTTGCAAACTGGCCTTTGGAGGCAGCCGGGAAGGTCTTCCAAGGGCCCGGAGTGAGCACCACCCCAAAATGCTTTTCTCCCGGGCTTGGGAGCATTGTGCGCGGCAGGTGGGAACAACGGGCATGAGTGCTTGCAAACCGGCCTTTGGAGGCAGCCGGGGACGTCTTCCAAGGGCTGGGAGAGAGCACCACCCCGAAGCACTTTTCTCCCGGGCTTGGGAGCATTGTGCGTGGCTGGCGGGAACAGCAGGAAGGAATCCTTGCAAAGCGGCCTTTGGAGGCAGCCGGGGAGGTCTTCCAGGGCCCGATGTGAGCACCACCCCAAAAAGCTTTTCTCCCGGGCTTGGGAGCATTGTGCGCGGCTGGTGGCAACAGCGGGCATGAGTGCTTGCAAACTGGCCATTGGAGGCAGACGGGGAGGTCTTCCAAGGGCCCGGAGAAAGCACCACCCCGAAGCGCTTTTCTCCCGTCATTGGGAGCATTTTGCGCGGCTGGCGGGAACAGCGGGCGGGAGTGCTTGCAAACCGACCTTTGGAGGCAGCTTGGGAGGTCTTCCAAGGGCCCGGAGAGAGCACCATCCCGAAGCGCTTTTCTCCCGGGCTTGGAACATTTGCGCGGATGGCGGGAACAGCGAGTGGGAGTGCTTCCAAACCGTCCTTTGGAGGCAGCCGGGGAGGTCTTCCAAGGGCCCGGACTGATCACCACCCCAAAATGCTTTTTTCCCGGGCTTGGGAGCATTGTGCGTGGCTGGCGGAAGCAGCGGGTATGAGTACTTACAAACCTGCCTTTGGAGGCAGCCGGGGAGGTCTTGAACGTGCCCGGAGAGAGCACCACCCTGAAGCGCTTTTCTCCCGGGCTTGGGAGCATTGTGCGTGCCTGGCGTGAACAGCGGGCGGGAGTGTTTGCAAACCGGCCTTTGGAGGCAGCCGGGGAGGTCTTCCAGTGGGAGAGGGCCGGTTGTGCTCAGAGGCCCCACAGCCAGGGGCAGGACCCAGCAGTGTCCCTGCCCCTGGCAGCCTTGCCCAGACCTTCCTGGCCTCCGGGGGTACTACCCCACCAAGGGGCAGGCTGCGGGGACAGGGTCCAGACATGCCCGGGCGCCTCCCCTGGCTCATCCCCGCTGGTGCCTTACCCCTGGGCCTAGGCCTCGGTTGAGGCCTCCTTGGAGAGGAGGTTGCTGGCAGGGGCTGTCTCCACACTGCAAGGTGCTGGAGCTCAGAGGGCCTCGTCAGCGGGAAGGGACCAGCAAGGGGCTGGATGCCCAAGACCTCTTTGGCCCAGCAGCCTCAGGGCAGCAGGGAGAGGAAGAGGCCCAACTTGCCCCTAGGTCGGCTCTGCCCCTTCCCACACAGGCAGCCAACCCAGCAGCTGCCTGACAGACTCTGGCGCCCCCGAGCTCTCTGCCGGTGCAGGGGTCAGGAACAGACGTGGGCATGTGGTTCTGCCTTGGCCTGGGAGTGTGTTCCCCCTGACTTGCCCCCATGCTCAGGGGCAAGGGCCCGGAGAGAGCACCACCCCGAAGCGCTTTTCTCCCGGGATTGGGAGCATTGTGCGAGCCTGGCGTGAACAGCGGGCGGGAGTGTTTGCAAACTGGCCATTGGAGGCAGCCGGGGAGGTCTTCCAAGGGCCTGTAGAGAGCACCACCCCAAAATGCTTTTCTCCCGTGCTTGGGAGCATTGTGCGTGGCTGGCGGGAACAGCAGGAAGGAGTCCTTGCAAACCGGCCTTTGGAGGCAGCCGGGGAGGTCTTCCAAGGACCTGTAGAGAGCACCACCCCGAAGCGCTTTTCTCCCGAGCTTGGGAGCATTGTGCGCAGGTGGCGGGAACAGCAGGCAGGAGTGCTTGAAAACCGGCCTTTGGAGGCAGCCGGGGAGGTCTTCCAGGGCCCGGTGTGAGCACCACCCCAAAAAGCTTTTCTCCCGGGCTTGGGAGCATTGTGCGCGGCTGGTGGGAACAGCAGGCAGGAGTGCTTGTAAACTGGCCATTGGAGGCAGCCGGGGAGGTCTTCCAAGGGCCCGGAGTGAGCACCACCCCAAAATGCTTTTCTCCTGGGCTTGGGAGCATTGTGCGTGGCTGGCGGGAACAGCAGGAAGGAGTCCTTGCAAACCGGCCTTTGGAGGCAGCCGGGGAGGTCTTCCAAGGGCCTGTAGAAGGCACCACCCCGAAGCGCTTTTCTCCCGGGCTTGGGAGCATTGTGCGCGTGTGGCGGGAACAGCGGGCAGGAGTGCTTGAAAACCGTCCTTTGGAGGCAGCCGGGGAGGTCTTCCAGGGCCCGGTGTGAGCACCACCCCAAAATGCTTTTTTCTCGGGCTTGGGAGCATTGTGCGTGGCTGGTGGGAGCAGCGGGCGGGAGTGCTTGCAAACCGGCCTTGGGAGGCAGCCGGGGAGGTCTTCCAAGGGCCAGGAGAGAGCACCACCCAGAAGCGCTTTTCTCCCGGGCTTGGAACATTTGCGCGGATGGCGGGAACAGCGAGTGGGAGTGCTTCCAAACCGGCCATTGGGGGCACCCCGGGAGGTCTTCCATGGGCACGGAGAGAACACCACCCCGAAGCGCTTTTCTCCGGGGTTTTGGAGGATTGTGCGTGGCTGGCGGGAACAGCGAGTGGGAGTGCTTGCAAACCGGCCTTTTGGGGCAGCCAGGGAGGTCCTCCATTGGCACGGAGAGAAGACCACCCCGAAGAGCTTTTCTCCCGGTCTTGGGAGCATTGTGCGAGGCTGGCGGGAACAGCGGGCGGGAGTGCTTGCAAACCGACCTTTGGAGGCAGCTTGGGAGGTCTTCCAAGGGCCCGGAGAGAGCACCATCCCGAAGCACTTTTCTCCCAGAATTGGGAGCATTGTGCGCGGCTGTCGGGAACAGCGGACATGAGTGCTGGCAAATCGGCCTTTGTAGGCAGCCGGGGAGGTCTTCCAAGGGCCCGGAGAGAGAACCACCCCAAAATGCTTTTCTCCCGGGCTTGGGAGCATTGTGTGCGGTTGGCGGGTCAGGGGGAGGGAGTTCTTGAAAACCAGCCTTTGGAGGCAGCCGGGGAGGTCTTCCAAGGGCCGGGAGAGAGCACCACACCGAAGCGCTTTTCTCCCTGGCTTGGGAGCATTGTGCGCGGCTGGCGGGAACAGGGGGATTGAGTGCTTGCAAACCGCCATTTGGAGGCAGCCGGGGAGGTCTTCCAGCGGGAGAGTGCCGGTTGTGCTCAGACGCCCCACAGGCCAGGGGCAGGACCGAGCAGTGTCCCTGCCCCTGGCAGCCTTGCCCAGACCTTCCTGGCCTCCGGGGGTACTGCCCCACCAAGGGGCAGGCTGCGGGGACTGGGTCCAGACATGCCCGGGCGCCTCCCCAGGCTCATCCCCGCTGGTGCCTTTCCCCTGGGCCTAGGCCTCTGTTTAGGCCTCCTTGGAGAGGAGGTTGCTGGCAGGGGCTGTCTCCACACTGCAAGGTGCTGGAGCTCAGAGGGCCTCGTCAGAGGGATGGGACCAGCAAGGGGCTGGATGCCCAAGACCTCTTTGGCCCAGCAGCCTCAGGGCAGCAGGGAGAGCAAGAGGCCCAACTTGCCCCTAGGTCGGCTCTGCCACTTCCCACACAGGCGGAAAGCGCAGCAGCTGCCTGACAGACTCTGGCTCCCCCGAGCTCTCTGCCGGTGCAGGGGGCAGGAACAGACGTGTGCATGTGGTTCTGCCTTGGCCTGGGAGTGTGGACCCCCTGCCTGGCCCCCAGGCTCAGGGGCAAGGGCCCGGAGAGAGCACCACCCCGAAGCGCTTTTCTCCCGGGCTTGGGAGCATTGTGCGCACCTGGTGGGAACAGTGGGCGGGAGCGCTTGCAAACCGGTCTTTGGAGGCAGCCGGGGAGGTCTTCCAGCGGGAGAGGGCCGGATGTGCTCAGAGGTCCCACAGGCCAGGGGCAGGGCCCAGCAGGTCCCCTGCCCCTGGCCAGCCTTTCCCAGACCTTCCTGGCCTCCGGGGGTACTGGCCCACCAAGGGGCAGGCTGCGGGGACTGGGTCCACAAATGCCCGGGCGCCTCCCCAGGCTCATCCCCGCTGGTGCCTTTCCCCTGGGCCTAGGCCTCGGTTGAGGCCTCCTTGGAGAGGAGGTTGCTGGCAGGGGCTGTCTCCACACTGCAAGGTGCTGGAGCTCAGAGGGCCTCGTCAGAGGGAAGGGACCAGCAAGGGGCTGGATGCCCAAGACCTCTTTGGCCCAGCAGCCTCAGGGCAGCAGGGAGAGCAAGAAGCCCAACTTGCCCCTAGGTCGGCTCTGCCCCTTCCCACACAGGCGGCCAGCCCAGCAGCTGCCTGACAGACTCTGGCTCCCCCGAGCTCTCTGCCGGTGCAGGGGGCAGATCAGAGGTGTGCATTTTGTTCTGACTTGGCCTGGGAGTGTGGACACCGTGCCTTGCCCCCAGGCTCAGGGGAAAGGGCCCGGAGAGAGCACCACCCTGAAGCGCTTTTCTCCCCGGCTTGGGAGCATTGTGCACGCCTGCTGGGAACAGTGGGCGGGAGCGCTTGCAAACCGGCCTTTGGAGGCAGCCGGGGAGGTCTTCCAGTGGGAGAGGGCCGGTTGTGCTCAGAGGCCCCACAGGCCAGGGGCAGGACGCAGCAGGGCCCCTGCACCTGGTCAGCCTTGCCCAGACCTTCCTGGCCTCCGGGGGTACTGCCCCACCAAGGGGCAGGCTGCGGGGACTGGGTCCAGACATGTCCGTGCGCGTCCCCAGGATCATCCCCGCTGGTGGCTTTTCCCTGGGCCAAGGCCTCGGTTGAGGCCTCCTTGGAGAGGAGGTTGCTGGCAGGGGCTGTCTCCACACTGCAAGGTGCTGGAACTCAGAGGGCCTCGTCAGAGGGAAGGGACCAGCAAGGGGCTGGATGCCCAAGACCTCTTTGGCCCAGCAGCCTCAGGGCAGCAGGGAGAAGAAGAGGCCCAACTTGCCCTAGGTCGTCTCTGCCCCTTCCCACACAGGCAGCCAGCCCAGCAGTTGCCTGACAGACTCTGGCTACCCCGAGCTCTCTGCCGGTGCATGGGTCAGGAACAGACGTGTGCATGTGGTTCTGCCTTGGTCTGGGAGTGTGGATCCACTGCCTGGAACCCAGGCTCAGGGGCAAGGGCCCGGAGAGAGCAACACCCCGAAGCGCTTTTCTCCCGGTCTTGGGAGCATTGTGCGTGCCTGGCGGGAACAGCGGGCGGGAGTGTTGGCAAACCGGCCTTTGGAGGCAGCCGGGGAGGTCTTCCAGTGGGAGAGGGCCGGTTGTGCTCAGAGGCCCTAGAGGCCAGGGGCAGGACCCAGCAGGGCCCCTGCCCCTGGCCAGCCTTGCCCAGACCTTCCTGGCCTCCGGGGGTACTGCCCCACCAAGGGGCAGGCTGCGGGGACTGGGTCCAGACATGCCCGGGCGCCTCCCGAGGCTCATCCCCGCTGGTGCCTTTCCCCTGGTCCTAGGCCTCGGTTGAGGCCTCCTTGGAGAGGAGGTTGCTGGCAGGGGCTGTCTCCACACTGCAAGGTGCTGGAGCTCAGAGGGCCTCGTCAGAGGGAAGGGACCAGCAAGGGGCTGGATGCCCAAGACCTCTTTGGCCCAGCAGCCTCAGGGTAGCAGGGAGAGCAAGAGGCCCAACTTGCCCCTAGGTCGGCTCTGCCCCTTCCCACACAGGCGGCCAGCCCAGCAGCTGCCTGATAGACTCTGGCTCCCCCGAGCTCTCTGCCAGTGCAGGGGGCAGGAACAGACGTGTGCATGTGGTTCTGCCTTGGCCTGGGAGTGTGGACCTCCTGCCTGGTCCCCAGGCTCAGGGGCAAGGGCCCGGATAGAGCACCACCCCGAAGCGCTGTTCTCCCGGGCTTGGGAGCATTGTGCGCGCTTGCTGGGAACAGTGGGCGGGAGTGCTTGCAAACCGGCCTTTGGAGGCAGCCGGGGAGGTCTTCCAGTGGGAGAGGGCCGGTTGTGCTCAGAGGCCCCACAGGCCAGGGGCAGGACCCAGCAGGGCCCCTGCCCCTGGCCAGCCTTGCCCAGACCTTCCTGGCTTCCGGGGTTACTGCCCCACCAAGGGGCAGGCTGCGGGGACAGGGTCCAGACATGCCCAGGTGCCTCCCCTGGCTCATCCCCGCTGGTGCCTTTCCCCTGGGCCTAGGCCTCGGTTGAGGCCTCCTTGGAGAGGAGATTGCTGGCAGGTGCTGAATCCACACTGCAAGGTGCTGGAGCTCAGAGGGCCTCGTCAGAGGGAAGGGACCAGTAAGGGGCTGGATGCCCAAGATGGCTTTGGCCCAGCAGACTCAGGGCAGCAGGGAGAGCAAGAGGCCCAACTTGCCCCTAGGTCGGCTCTGCCCCTTCCCACACAGGCGGCCAGCCCAGCACCTGCCTGAGAGACTCTGGCTCCCCCGAGCTCTCTGCCGGTGCAGGGGGCAGGAACAGACGTGTGCATGTGGTTTTGCCTTGGTCTGGGAGTGTGGACCCACTGCCTGGACCCCAGGCTCAGGGGCAAGGGCCCGGAGAGAGCAACACCCCGAAGCGCTTTTCTCCCGGTCTTGGGAGCATTGTGCGTGCCTGGCGGGAACAGCGGGCGGGAGTGTTGGCAAACCGGCCTTTGGAGGCAGCCGGGGAGGTCTTCCAGTGGGAGAGGGCCGGTTGTGCTCAGAGGCCCTACAGGCCAGGGGCAGGACCCAGCAAGGCCCCTGCCCCTGGCCAGCCTTGCCCAGACCTTCCTGGCCTCCGGGGGTACTGCCCCACCAAGGGGCAGGCTGCGGGGACTGGGTCCAGGCATGCCCGGGCGCCTCCCGAGGCTCATCCCCGCTGGTGCCTTTCCCCTGGTCCTAGGCCTCGGTTGAGGCCTCCTTGGAGAGGAGGTTGCTGGCATGGGCTGTCTCCACACTGCAAGGTGCTGGAGCTCAGAGGGCCTCGTCAGAGGGAAGGGACCAGCAAGGGGCTGGATGCCCAAGACCTCTTTGGCCCAGCAGCCTCAGGGCAGCAGGGAGAGCAAGAGGCCCAACTTGCCCCTAGGTCGGCTCTGCCCCTTCCCACACAGGCGGCCAGCCCAGCAGCTGCCTGATAGACTCTGGCTCCCCCGAGCTCTCTGCCAGTGCAGGGGACAGGAACTGACGTGGGCATGTGGTTCTGCCTTGGCCTGGGAGTGTGTTCCCCCTGCCTTGCCCCCAGGCTTAGGGGCAAGGGCCCGGAGAGAGCACCACCACAAAGCGCTTTTCTCCCGGGCTTGGGAGCATTGTGCATGCCTGGCGGGAACAGTGGGCGGGAGTGCTTGCAAACCGGCCTTTGGAGGCAGCCGGGGAGGTCTTCCAGTGGGAGAGGGCCGGTTGTGCTCAGAGGTCCCACAGGCCAGGGGCAGGACCCAGCAGGTACCCTGCCCCTGGCCAGCCTTTCCCAGACCTTCCTGGCCTCCGGGGGTACGGCCCCACCAAGGGGCAGGCTGCGGGGACTGGGTCCAGACATGCCCGGGCGCCTCCCCAGGCTCATCCCCGCTGGTGCCTTTCCCCTGGGCCTAGGCCTCGGTTTAGGCCTCCTTGGAGAGGAGGTTGCTGGCAGGGGCTGTCTCCACACTGCAAGGTGCTGGAGCTCAGAGGGCCTGGTCAGAGGGAAGAGACCAGCAAGGGGCTGGATGCCCAAGACCTCTTTGGCCCAGCAGCCTCAGGGCAGCAGGGAGAGCAAGAGGCCCAAATTGCCCCTAGGTCGGCTCTGCCACTTCCCACACAGGCGGCCAGCCCAGCACCTGCCTGACAGACTCTGGCTCCCCCGAGCTCTCTGCAGGTGCAGGGGGCAGATCAGAGGTGTGCATGTGGTTCTGCCTTGGCCTGGGAGTGTGGACACCCTGCCTTGCCCCCAGGCTCAGGGGCAAGGGCCCAGAGAGAGCACCACCCTGAAGCGCTTTTCTCCCGGGCTTAGGAGCATTGTGCCCGCCTGCTGGGAACAGTGGGCGAGAGCGCTTGCAAACCGGCCTTTGGAGGCAGCCGGGGAGGTCTTCCAGTGGGAGAGGGCCGGTTGTGCTCAGAGGCCCCACAGGCCAGGGGCAGGACCCAGCAGGGCCCCTGCCCCTGGCCTGCCTTGCCCAGACCTTCCTGGCCTCCGGGGGTACGGCCCCACCAAGGGGCAGGCTGCGGGGACTGGGTCCAGACATGCTCGGGCGCCTCCCATGGCTCATCCCCGCTGGTGCCTTTCCCCTGGGCCTAGGCCTTGGTTGAGGCCTCCTTGGAGAGGAGGTTGCTGGCAGGGGCTGTCTCCACACTGCAAGGTGCTGGAGCTCAGAGGGCCTCGTCAGAGGGAAGGGACCAGTAAGGGGCTGGATGCCCAAGACCTCTTTGGCCCAGCAGCCTCAGGGCAGGAGGGAGAGCAAGAGGCCCAACTTGCCCCTAGGGCGGATCTGCCCCTTCCCACACAGGCGGCCAACCCAGCAGCTGCCTGACAGACTCTGGCTCCCCCAAGCTCTCTGCCGGTGCAGGGGACAGGAACAGACGTGGGCATGTGTTTCTGCCTTGGCCTGGGAGTGTGTTCCCCCTGCCTTGCCCCCAGTCTCAGGGGCAAGGGCCCGGAGAGAGCACCACCCCAAAGAGCTTTTCTCCCGGGCTTGGGAGCATTGTGCGAGCCTGACGTGAACAGCGGGCGGGAGTGTTTGCAAACAAGACTTTGGAGGCAGCCGGGGAGGTCTCCCAGTGGGAGAGGGCCGGTTGTGCTCAGAGGCCCCACAGGCCAGGGGCAGGACCCAGCAGGGCCCCTGCCCCTGGCCAGCCTTGCCCAGACCTTCCTGGCCTCCGGGGGTACTGCCCCACCAAGGGGCAGGCTGCGGGGACTGGGTCCAGACATGTCCGTGCGCCTCCCCAGGATCATCCCCGCTGGTGTCTTTCCCCTGGGCGTAGGCCTAGGTTGAGGCCTCTTTGGAGAGGAGGTTGCTGGCAGGGGGTGTCTACACACTGCAAGGTGCTGGAGCTCAGAGGGCCTCGTCAGAGGGAAGGGACCAGCAAGGGGATGGATGCCCAAGACCTCTTTGGCCCAGCAGTCTCAGGGCAGCAGGGAGAGCAAGAGTCCCAACTTGCCCCTAGGTCGGCTCTGCCCCTTCCCACACAGGCGGCCAGCCCAGCAGCTGCCTAACAGACTCTGGCTCCCCCGAGCTCTCTGCCGGTGCAGGGGGCAGGATCAGACGTGTGCATGTGGTTCTGCCTTGGCCTGGGAGTGTGGACCCCCTGCCTGGCCCCCAGGCTCAGGGGCAAGGGCCCGGAGAGAGCAAAACCCTGAAGCGCTTTTCTCCCGGGATTGGGAGCATTGTGCGTGCCTGGCGGGAACAGCGGGCAGGAGTGTTGGCAAACTGGCCTTTGGAGGCAGCTGGGGAGGTCTTCCAGCGGGAGAGGGCCGGATGTGCTCAGAGGCCCCACAGGCCAGGGGCAGGGCCCAGCAGGTCCCCTGCCCCTGGCCAGCCTTTCCAGACATTCCTGGCCTCCGGGGGTACTGCCCCACCTAGGGGCAGGCTGCGGGGACTGGGTCCACAAATGCCCGGTCGCCTCCCCAGGCTCATCCCCGCTGGTGCCTTTCCCCTGGGCCTAGGCCTCGGTTGAGGCCTCCTTGGAGAGGAGGTTGCTGGCAGGGGCTGTCTCCACACTGCAAGGTGCTGGAGCTCAGAGGGCCTCGTCAGAGGGAAGGGACCAGCAAGGGGCTGGATGCCCAAGACCTCTTTGGCCCAGCAGCCTCAGGGCAGCAGGGAGAGCAAGAGGCCCAACTTGCCCCTAGGTCGGCTCTGCCACTTCCCACACAGGCGGCCAGCCCAGCAGCTGCCTGACAGACTCTGGCTCCCCCGAGCTCTCTGCCGGTGCAGGGGGCAGATCATACGTGTGCATGTGTTTCTGCCTTGGCCTGGGAGTGTGGACACCCTGCCTTGCCCCCAGGCTCAGGGGCAAGGGCCCGGAGAGAGCACCACCCCGAAACGCTTTTCTCCCGGGCTTAGGATCATTGTGCACGCCTGCTGGTAACAGTGGGCGGGAGCGCTTGCAAACCGGCCTTTGGAGGCAGCCGGGGAGGTCTTCCAGTGGGAGAGGGCCGGTTGTGCTGAGACGCCCCACAGGCCAGGGGCAGGACGCAGCAGTCCCCCTGCCCCTGGCCAGCCTTTCCCAGACCTTCCTGGCCTCCGGGGGTACTGCCCCACCAAGGGGCAGGCTGCGGGGACTGGGTCCAGACATGCCCGGGCGCCTCCCCAGGCTCATCTCCGCTGGTGCCTTTCCCCTGGGCCTAGGCCTCGGTTGAGGCCTCCTTGGAGAGGAGGTTGCTGGCAGGGGCTGTCTCCACACTGCAAGGTGCTGGAGCTCAGAGGGCCTCGTCAGAGGGAAGGGACCAGTAAGGGGCTGGATACCCAAGACATCTTTGGCCCAGCAGCTTCAGGGCAGCAGGGAGAGCAAGAGGCCCAACTTGCCCCTAGGTCGGCTCTGCCCCTTCCCACACAGGCGGCCAGCCCAGCAGCTGCCTGACAGACTCTGGCTCCCCCGAGCTCTCTGCCGGTGCAGGGGGCAGATCAGACGTGTGCATGTGGTTCTGCCTTGGCCTGGCAGTGTGGACACCCTGCCTTGCCCCAGGCTCAGGGGCAAGGGCCCAGAGAGAGCACCACCCTGAAGCGCATTTCTCCCGGGCTTAGGAGCATTGTGCCCGCCTGCTGGGAACAGTGGGCGGGAGCGCTTGCAAACCGGCCTTTGGAGACAGCCGGGGAAGTATTCCAGTGGGAGAGGGCCGGTTGTGCTCAGAGGCCCCACAGGCCAGGGGCAGGACCCAGCAGGGCCCCTGCCCCTGGCCAGCCTTGCCCAGACCTTCCTGGCCTCCGGGGGTACGGCCCCACCAAGGGGCAGG
This sequence comes from Dama dama, assembly GCF_033118175.1. NCBI lineage: Eukaryota > Metazoa > Chordata > Mammalia > Artiodactyla > Cervidae > Dama > Dama dama. The sequence continues at coordinate 752,458 of NW_026870958.1, forward strand.
CTGCAGGGACTGGGTCCAGACATGCCCGGGCGCCTCCCATGGCTCATCCCCGCTGGTGCCTTTCCCCTGGGCCTAGGCCTCGGTTGAGGCCTCCTTGGAGAGGAGTTTGCTGGCAGGGGCTGTCTCCACACTGCAAGGTGCTGGAGCTCAGAGGGCCTCGTCAGCGGGAAGGGACTAGTAAGGGGCTGGATGCCCAAGACCTCTTTGGCCCAGCAGTCTCAGGGCAGCAGGGAGAGCAAGAGGCCCAACTTGCCCCTAGGTCGGCTCTGCCCCTTCCCACACAGGCGGCCAACCCAGCAGCTGCCTGACAGACTCTGGCTCCCCCGAGCTCTCTGCCGGTGCAGGGGACAGGAACAGACGTGGGCATGTGGTTCTGCCTTGGCCTGGGAGTGTGTTCCCCCTGACTTGCCCCCAGGCTCAGGGGCAAGGGCCCGGAGAGAGCACCACCACGAAGCGCTTTTCTCCCGGGCTTGGGAGCATTGGCGAGCCTGGCGTGAACAGCGGGCGGGACTGTTTGCAAACAGGAATTTGGAGGCAGCCGGGGAGGTCTTCCAGTGGGAGAGGGCCGGTTGTGCTCAGAGGCCCTACAGGCCAGGGGCAGGACCCAGCAGGGCCCCTGCCCCTGGCCAGCCTTGCCCAGACCTTCCTGGCCTCCGGGGGGAACTGCCCCACCAAGGGGCAGGCTGCGGGGACTGGGTCCAGACATGCCCGGGCGCCTCCCCAGGCTCATCCCCGCTGGTGCCTTTCCCCTGGGCCTAGGCCTTGGTTCAGGCCTCCTTGGCGAGGAGGTTGCTGGCAGGGGCTGTCTCCACACTGCAAGGTGCTGGAGCTCAGAGGGCCTCGTCAGAGGGAAGGGGCAAGCAAGGGGCTGGATGCCCAAGACCTCTTTGGCCCAGCAGCCTCAGGGCAGCAGGGAGAGCAAGAGGCCCAACTTGCCCTTAGGTCGGCTCTGCCCCTTCCCACACAGGCGGCCAGCCCAGCACCTGCCTGAGAGACTCTGGCTCCCCCGAGCTCTCTGCCGGTGCAGGGGGCAGGAACAGACGTGTGCATGTGGTTCTGCCTTGGCCTGGGTGTGTGGACACCCTGCCTTGCCCCCAGGCTCAGGGGCAAGGGCCGGAGAGACCACCACCCCGAAGCGCTTTTCTCACGGGCTTGGGAGCATTGTGCGCGCCTGGCGGGAACAGTGGGCGGGAGTGCTTGCAAACCGGCCTTTGGAGGCAGCCGGGAAGGTCTTCCAGTGGGAGAGGGCCGGTTGTGCTCAGAGGCCCCACAGGCCAGGGGCAGGACCCAGCAGGGCCCCTGCCCCTGGCCAGCCTTGCCCAGACCTTCCTGGCCTCCGGGGGTACTGCTCCACCAAGGGGCAGGCTGCGGGGACAGGGTCCAGACATGCCCGGGCGACTCCCCTGGCTCATCCCCGCTGGTGCCTTTCCCCTGGGCCTAGGCCTCGGTTGAGTCCTCATTGGAGAAGAGGTTGCTGGCAGGGGCTGTCTCCACACTGCAAGGTGCTGGAGCTCAGAGGGCCTCGTCAGAGGGAAGGGACCAGTAAGGGGCTGGATGCCCAAGACCTCTTTGGCCCAGCAGCCTCAGGGCAGCAGGGAGAGCAAGAGGCCCAACTTGCCCCTAGGTCGGCTCTGCCCCTTTCCACACAGGCGGCCAGCCCAGCAGCTGCCTGACAGACTCTGTCTCCCCTGAGCTCTCTGCCGGTGCAGGGGTCAGGAACAGACGTGTGCATGTGGTTCTGCCTTGGTCTGGGTGTGTGGACCCACGGCCTGGCCCCCACGCTCAGGGGCAAGGGCCCAGAGAGAGCAACACCCCGAAGCGCTTTTCTCCCGGGCTTGGGAGCATTGTGCGTGCCTGGCGGGATAGCGGGCAGGAGTGTTGGCAAAATGGCCTTTGGAGGCAGCTGGGGAGTTCTTCCAGCGGGAGAGGGCCGGATGTGCTCAGAGGCCCCACAGGCCAGGGGCAGGGCCCAGCAGGTCCCCTGCCCCTGGCCAGCCTTTCCCAGACATTCCTGGCCTCCGGGGGTACTGCCCCACCTAGGGGCAGGCTGCGGGGAATGGGTCCACAAATGCCCGGTCGCCTCCCCAGGCTGATCCCCGCTGGTGCCTTTCCCCTGGGCCTAGGCCTCGGTTGAGGCCTCCTTGGAAAGGAGTTTGCTGGCAGGGGCTGTCTCCACACTGCAAGGTGCTGGAGCTCAGAGGGCCTCGTCAGAGGGAAGGGACCAGCAAGGGGCTGGATGCCCAAGACCTCTTTGGCCCAGCAGCCTCAGGACAGCAGGGAGAGCAAGAGGCCCAAATTGCCCCTAGGTCGGCTCTGCCCCTTCCCACACAGGCGGCCAGCCCATCAGCTGCCTGACAGACTCTGGCACCCCCCAGCTCTCTGCCGGTGGAGGGGGCAGGAACAGACGTGTGCATGTGGTTCTGCCTTGGCCTGGGGGTGTGTTCCCCCTGCATTGCCCCAGGCTCAGGGGCAAGGGCCCGGTGAGAGCACCACCCCGAAGCGCTTTTCTCCCGGGCTTGGGAGCATTGTGCGCACCTGGTGGGAACAGTGGGCGGGAGCGCTTGCAAACGGGCCTTTGGAGGCAGCCGGGGAGGTCTTCCAGCGGGAGAGGGCCGGATGTGCTCAGAGGCCCTACAGGCCAGGGGCAGGGCCCAGCAGGGCCCCTGCCCCTGGCCAGCCTTTCCCAGACCTTCCTGGCCTCCGGGGGTACTGCCCCACCAAGGGGCAGGCTGCGGGGACTGGGTCCACAAATGCCCGGGCGCCTCCCCAGGCTCATCCCCGCTGGTGCCTTTCCCCTGGGCCTAGGCCTCGGTTGAGGCCTCCTTGGAGAGGAGGTTGCTGGCAGGGGCTGTCTCCACACTGCAAGGTGCTGGAGCTCAGCGGGCCTCGTCAGAGGGAAGGGACCAGCAAGGGGCTGGATGCCCAAGACCTCTTTGGCCCAGCAGCCTCAGGGCAGCAGGGAGAGCAAGAGGCCCAACTTGCCCCTAGGTCGGCTCTGCCCCTTCCCACACAGGCGGCCAACCCAGCAGCTGCCTGACAGACTCTGGCTCCCCCGAGCTCTCTGCCGGTGCAGGGGGCAGATCAGAGGTGTGCATTTGGTTCTGACTTGGCCTGGGAGTGTGGACACCGTGCCTTGCCCCCAGGCTCAGGGGCAAGGGCCCGGAGAGAGCACCACCCTGAAGCGCTTTTCTCCCGGGCTTGGGAGCATTGTGCGAGCCTGGCGTGAACAGCGGGCGGGAGTGTTTGCAAACAGGACTTTGGAGGCAGCCGGGGAGGTCTACCAGTGGGAGAGGGTCGGTTGTGCTCAGAGGCCCCACAGGCCAGGGGCAGGACCCAGCAGGGCCCCTGCCCCTGGCCAGCCTCGCCCAGACCTTCCTGGCCTCCGGGGGTACTGCCCCACCAAGGGGCAGGCTGCGGGGATTGGGTCCAGACATGTCCGTGCGCCTCCCCAGGATCATCCCCGCTGGTGCGTTTCCCCTGTGCGTAGGCCTAGGTTGAGGACTCTTTGGAGAGGAGGTTGCTGGCAGGGGCTGTCTCCACACTGCAAGGTGCTGGAGCTCAGAGGGCCTCGTCAGAGGGAAGGGACCAGCAAAGGGCTGGATGCCCAAGACCTCTTTGACCCAGCAGCCTCAGGGCAGCAGGGAGAGCAAGAGGCCCAACTTGCCCCTAGGTCGAGTCTGCCCCTTCCCACACAGGCAGCCAGCCCAGCAGCAGCCTGGCAGTCTCTGGCTCCCCCGAGCTCTCTGCCGGTGTAGGGGGCAGGAACAGACGTGTGCATGTGGTTCTGCCTTGGCCTGGGAGTGTGGACCCCCTGCCTGGCCCCCAGGCTCAGGGGCAAGGGCCCGGAGAGAGCACCACCCCGAAGCGCTTTTCTCCCGGGCTTGGGAGCATTGTGCGCGCTTGGTGGGAACAGTGGGCGGGAGTGCTTGCAAACCGGCCTTTGGAGGCAGCCGGGGAGGTCTTCCAGTGGGAGAGGGCCGGTTGTGCTCAGAAGCCCCACAGGCCAGGGGCAGGACCCAGCAGGGCCCCTGCCCCTGGCCAGCCTTGCCCAGACCTTCCTGCCTCCGGGGTTAAAGCCCCACCAAGGGGCAGGATGCGGGGACTGGGTCCAGACATGCCCGGGCCCCTCCCCAGGCTCATCCCCGCTGGTGCCTTTCCCCTGGGCCTAGGCCTCGGTTGAGGCATCCTTGGAGAGGAGGTTGCTGGCAGGGGCCTCTCCACACTGCAAGGTGCTGGAGCTCAGAGGGCCTCGTCAGAGGGAAGGGACCAGCAAGGGGCTGGATGCCCAAGACCTCTTTGGCCCAGCAGCCTCAGGGCAGCAGGGAGAGGAAGAGGCCCAACTTGCCCCTAGGTCGGCTCTGCCCCTTCCCACACAGGCGGCCAGCCCAGCAGCTGCCTAACAGACTCTGGCTCCCCCGAGCTCTCTGCCGGTGCAGGGGGCAGGAACAGACGTGTGCATGTGGTTCTGCCTTGGCCTGGGACTGTGGATCCCCTGCATGGCCCCCAGGCTCAGGGGCAAGGGCCGGAGAGACCACCACCCCGAAGCGCTTTTCTCACGGGCTTGGGAGCATTGTGCGCGCCTGGCGGGAACAGTGGGCGGGAGTGCTTGCAAACCGGCCTTTGGAGGCAGCCGGGAAGGTCTTCCAGTGGGAGAGGGCCGGTTCTGCTCAGAGGCCCCACAGGCCAGGGGCAGGACCCAGCAGGGCCCCTGCCCCTGGCCAGCCTTGCCCAGACCTGCCTGGCCTCCGGGGGTACTGCTCCACCAAGGGGCAGGCTGCGGGGACAGGGTCCAGACATGCCCGGGCGCCTCCCCTGGCTCATCCGCGCTGGTGCCTTTCCCCTGGGCCTAGGCCTCGGTTGAGGCCTCATTGGAGAGGAGGTTGCTGGCAGGGGCTGTCTCCACACTGCAAGGTGCTGGAGCTCAGAGGGCCTCGTCAGAGGGAAGGGGCAAGCAAGGGGCTGGATGCCCAAGACCTCTTTGGCCCAGCAGCCTCAGGGCAGCAGGGAGAGCAAGAGGCCCAACTTGCCCCTAGGTCGGCTCTGCCCCTTCCCACACAGGCGGCCAGCCCAGCAGCTGCCTGACAGACTCTGGCTCCCCCGAGCTCTCTGCCGGTGCAGGGGTCAGGAACAGACGTGTGCATGTGGTTCTGCCTTGGTCTTGGTGTGTGGACCCACGGCCTGGCCCCCACGCTCAGGGGCAAGGGCCCAGAGAGAGCAACACCCCGAAGCGCTTTTCTCCCGGGCTTGGGAGCATTGTGCGTGCCTGGCAGGAACAGCGGGCAGGAGTGTTGGCAAACTGGCCTTTGGAGGCAGCTGGGGAGGTCTTCCAGCGGGAGAGGGCCGGATATGCTCAGAGGCCCCACAGGCCAGGGGCAGGGCCCAGCAGGTCCCCTGCCCCTGGCCAGCCTTTCCAGACATTCCTGGCCTCCGGGGGTACTGCCCCACCTAGGGGCAGGCTGCGGGGAGTGGGTCCACAAATGCCCGGTCGCCTCCCCAGGCTCATCCCCGCTGGTGCCTTTCCCCTGGGCCTAGGCCTCGGTTGAGGCCTCCTTGGAGAGGAGGTTGCTGGCAGGGGCTGTCTCCACACTGCAAGGTGCTGGAGCTCAGAGGGCCTCGTCAGAGGGAAGGGACCAGCAAGGGGCTGGATGCCCAAGACCTCTTTGGCCCAGCAGCCTCAGGGCAGCAGGGAGAGCAAGAGGCCCAAATTGCCCCTAGGTCGGCTCTGCCCCTTCCCACACAGGCGGCCAGCCCATCAGCTGCCTGACAGAGTCTGGCACCCCCCAGCTCTCTGCCGGGGGAGGGGGCAGGAACAGACGTGTGCATGTGGTCCTGCCTTGGCCTGGGAGTGTGTTCCCCCTCCATTGCCCCAGGCTCAGGGGCAAGGGCCCGGTGAGAGCACCACCCCGAAGCGCTTTTCTCCCGGGCTTGGGAGCATTGTGCGCACCTGGTGGGAACAGTGGGCGGGAGCGCTTGCAAACCGGCCTTTGGAGGCAGCCGGGGAGGTCTTCCAGCGGGAGAGGGCCGGATGTGCTCAGAGGCCCTACAGGCCAGGGGCAGGGCCCAGCAGGTCCCCTGCCCCTGGCCAGCCTTTCCCAGACCTTCCTGGCCTCCGGGGGTACTGCCCCACCAAGGGGCAGGCTGCGGGGACTGGGTCCACAAATGCCCGGGCGACTCCCCAGGCTCATCCCCGCTGGTGCCTTTCCCCTGGGCCTAGGCCTCGGTTGAGGCCTCCTTGGAGAGGAGGTTGCTGGCAGGGGCTGTCTCCACACTGCAAGGTGCTGGAGCTCAGAGGGCCTCGTCAGAGGGAAGGGACCAGTAAGGGGCTGGATGCCCAAGACCTCTTTGGCCTAGCAGCCTCAGGGCAGCAGGGAGAGCAAGAGGCCCAACTTGCCCCTAGGTCGGCTCTGCCCCTTCCCACACATGCGGCCAACCGAGCAGCTGCCTGACAGACTCTGGCTCCCCCGAGCTCTCTGCCGGTGCAGGGGGCAGATCAGAGGTGTGCATTTGGTTCTGCCTTGGCCTGGGAGTGTGGACACCGTGCCTTGCCCCCAGGCGCAGGGGCAAGGGCCCGGAGAGAGCACCACCCTGAAGCGCTTTTCTCCCGGGCTTGGGAGCATTGTGCGAGCCTGGCGTGAACAGCGGGCGGGAGTGTTTGCAAACAGGACTTTGGAGGCAGCCGGGGAGGTCTACCAGTGGGAGAGGGTCGGTTGTGCTCAGAGGCCCCACAGGCCAGGGGCAGTGCCCAGCAGGGCCCGTGCCCCTGGCCAGCCTTGCCCAGACCTTCCTGGCCTCCGGGGGTACTGCCCCACCAAGGGGCAGGCTGCGGGGACTGGGTCCAGACATGTCCGTGCGCCTCCCCAGGATCATCCCCGCTGGTGCCTTTCCCCTGTGCGTAGGCCTAGGTTGAGGCCTCTTTGGAGAGGAGGTTGCTGGCAGGGGCTGTCTCCACACTGCAAGGTGCTGGAGCTCAGAGGGCCTCGTCAGAGGGAAGGGACCAGCAAAGGGCTGGATGCCCAAGACCTCTTTGACCCAGCAGCCTCAGGGCAGCAGGGAGAGCAAGAGGCCCAACTTGCCCCTAGGTCGAATCTGCCCCTTCCCACACAGGCAGCCAGCCCAGCAGCAGCCTGGCAGTCTCTGGCTCCCCCGAGCTGTCTGCCGGTGTAGGGGGCAGGAACAGATGTGTGCATGTGGTTCTGCCTTGGCCTGGGAGTGTGGACCCCCTGCCTGGCCCCCAGGCTCAGGGGCAAGGGCCCGGAGAGAGCACCACCCCGAAGCGCTTTTCTCCCGGGCTTGGGAGCATTGTGCGCGCTTGGTGGGAACAGTGGGCGGGAGTGCTTGCAAACCGGCCTTTGGAGGCAGACGGGGAGGTCTTCCAGTGGGAGAGGGCCGGTTGTGCTCAGAGGCCCCACAGGCCAGGGGCAGGACCCAGCAGGGCCCCTGCCCCTGGCCAGCCTTGCCCAGACCTTCCTGCCTCCGGGGTTAAAGCCCCACCAAGGGGCAGGATGCGGGGACTGGGTCCAGACATGCCCGGGCCCCTCCCCAGGCTCATCCCCGCTGGTGCCTTTCCCCTGGGCCTAGGCCTCGGTTGAGGCCTCCTTGGAGAGGAGGTTGCTGGCAGGGGCTGTCTCCACACTGCAAGGTGCTGGAGCTCAGAGGGCCTCGTCAGAGGGAAGGGACCAGCAAGGGGCTGGATGCCCAAGACCTCTTTGGCCCAGCAGCCTCAGGGCAGCAGGGAGAGAAAGAGGCCCAAATTGCCCCTAGGTCGGCTCTGCCCCTTCCCACACAGGCGGCCAGCCCAGCAGCTGCCTAACAGACTCTGGCTCACCCGAGCTCTCTGCCGGTGCAGGGGGCAGGAACAGACGTGTGCATGTGGTTCTGCCTTGGCCTGGGAGTGTGGACCCCCTGCCTGGCCCCCAGGCTCAGGGGCAAGGGCCCGGTGAGAGCACCACCCCGAAGCGCTTTTCTCCCGGGCTTGGGAGCATTGTGCGCGCCTGGTGGGAACAGTGGGCGGGAGTGTTGGCAAACCGGCCTTTAGAGGCAGCCGGGGAGGTCTTCCAGCGGGAGAGGGCCGGATGTGCTCAGAGGCCCCACAGGCCAGGGGCAGGACCCAGCAGGGCCCCTGCCCCTGGCCAGCCTTTCCCAGACCTTCCTGGCCTCAGGGGGTACTGCCCCACCAAGGGGCAGGCTGCGGGGACTGGGTCCAGACATGCCCGGGCGCCTCCCCAGGCTCATCCCCGCTGGTGCCTTTCCCCTGGGCCTAGGCCACGGTTGAGGCCTCCTTGGAGAAGAGGCTGCTGGCAGGGGCTGTCTCCACACTGCAAGGTGCTGGAGCTCAGAGGGCCTCGTCAGAGGGAAGGGACCAGCAAGGGGCTGGATGCCCAAGACCTCTTTGGCCCAGCAGCCTCAGGGCAGCAGGGAGAGGAAGAGGCCCAACTTGCCCCTAGGTCGGCTCTGCCCCTTCCCACACAGGCAGCCAACCCAGCAGCTGCCTGACAGACTCTGGCTCCCCCGTGCTCTCTGCCGTTGCAGGGGTCAGGAACAGACGTGTGCATGTGGATCTGCCTTGGTCAGGGAGTGTGGACCCACTGCCTGGCCCCCAGGCTCAGGGGCAAGGGCCCGGAGAGAGCACCACCCCGAAGCGCTTTTCTCCCGGGCTTGGGAGCATTGTGCGTGCCTGGCGGGAACAGCGAGCGAGAGTGCTTGCAAACCGGCCTTTCGAGGCAGACGGGGAGGTCTTCCAGCGGGAGAGTGCCGGTTGTGCTCAGTCGCCCCACAGGCCAGGGGCAGGACCCAGCAGTGTCCCTGCCCCTGGCAGCCTTGCCCAGACCTTCCTGGCCTCCGGGGGTACTGCCCCACCAAGGGGCAGGCTGCGGGGACTGGGTCCAGACATGCCCGGGCGCCTCCCCAGGCTCATCCCCGCTCGTGCCTTTCCCCTGGGCCTAGGCCTCGGTTGAGGCCTCCTTGGAGAGGAGGTTGCTGGCAGGTGCTGTCTCCATACTGCAAGGTGCTGGAGCTCAGAGGGCCTCGTCAGAGGGAAGGGACCAGCAAGGGCCTGGAGGCCCAAGACCTCTTTGGCCCAGCAGCCTCAGGGCAGCAGGGAGAGGAAGAGGCCCAACTTGCCCCTAGGTCGGCTCTGCCCCTTCCCACACAGGCAGCCAACCCAGCAGCTGCCTGACAGACTCTGGCTCCCCCGTGCTCTCTGCCGGTGCAGGGGTCAGGAACAGACGTGTGCATGTGGATCTGCCTTGGTCTGGGAGTGTGGACCCACTGCCTGGACCCCAGGCTCAGGGGCAAGGGCTCGGAGAGAGCAACACCCCGAAGCGCTTTTCTCCCGGGCTTGGGAGCATTGTGCGTGCCTGGCGGGAACAGCGGGCAGGAGTGTTGGCAAACCGGCCTTTGGAGGCAGCCGGGGAGGTCTTCCAGTGGGAGAGGGCCGGTTGTGCTCAGAGGCCCCACAGGCCAGGGGCAGGACCCAGCAGGGCCCCTGCCCCTGGCCAGCCTTGCCAAGACCTTCCTGGCCTCCGGGGGTACTGCCCCACTAAGGGGCAGGCTGCGGGGCCTGGGTCCAGACATGGCCGTGCGCCTCCACTGGCTCATCCCCGCTGGTGCCTTTCCCCTGGGCCTAGGCCTCGTTTGAGGCCTCCTTGGAGAGGAGGTTGCTGGCAGGGGCTGTCTCCACACTGCAAGGTGCTGGAGCTCAGAGGGCCTCGTCAGAGGGAAGGGACCAGCAAGGGGCTGGATGCCCAAGACCTCTTTGGCCCAGCAGCCTCAGGGCAGGAGGGAGAGCAAGAGGCCCAACTTGCCCCTAGATCGGCTCTGCCCCTTCCCACACAGGCGGCCAGCCCATCAGCTGCCTGACAGACTCTGGCACCCCCCAGCTCTCTGCCGGGGGAGGGGGCAGGAACAGACGTGTGCATGTGGTCCTGCCTTGGCCTGGGACTGTGGATCCCCTGCCTGGCCCCCAGGCTCAGGGGCAAGGGCCTGGAGAGACCACCACCCCGAAGCGCTTTTCTGCCGGGCTTGGGAGCATTGTGCGCGCCTGGCGGGAACAGTGGGCGGGAGTGCTTGCAAACCGGCCTTTGGAGGCAGCCGGGGAGGTCTTCCAGCGGGAGAGGGCCGGATGTGCTCAGAGGCCCCACAGGCCAGGGGCAGGGCCCAGCAGGTCCCCTGCCCCTGGCCAGCCTTTCCCAGACCTTCCTGGCCTCCGGGGGTACTGCCCCACCATGGGGCAGGCTGCGGGGACTGGGTCCACAAATGCCCGGGCGCCTCCCCAGGCTCATCCCCGCTGGTGCCTTTCCCCTGGGCCTAGGCCTCGGTTGAGGCCTCCTTGGAGAGGAGGTTGCTGGCAGGGGCTGTCTCCACACTGCAAGGTGCTGGAGCTCAGAGGGCCTCGTCAGAGGGAAGGGACCAGCAAGGTGCTGGATGCCCAAGACCTCTTTGGCCCAGCAGCCTCAGGGCCGCAGGGAGAGCAAGAGGCCCAACTTGCCCCTAGGTCGGCTCTGCCCCTTCCCACACAGGCGGCCAACCGAGCAGCTGCCTGACAGGCTCTGGCTCCCCCGAGCTCTCTGCCGGTGCAGGGGGCAGATCAGAGGTGTGCATTTGGTTCTGACTTGGCCTGGGAGTGTGGACACCGTGCCTTGCCCCCAGGCTCAGGGGCAAGGGCCCGGAGAGAGCAACACCCTGAAGCGCTTTTCTCCCGGGCTTGGGAGCATTGTGTACGCCTGCTGGGAACAGTGGGCGGGAGCGCTTGCAAACCGGCCTATGGAGGCCGCCGGGGAGGTCTTCCAGTGGGAGAGGGCCGGTTGTGCTCAGAGGCCCCACAGGCCAGGGGCAGGACCCAGCAGGGCCCCTGCCCCTGGCCAGCCTTGCCCAGACCTTCCTGGCCTTCGGGGGTACGGCCCCACCTACGGGCAGGCTGCGGGGACTGGGTCCAGACATGCTCGGGCGCCTCCCCTGGCTCATCCCCGCTGGTGCCTTTCCCCTGGGCCTAGGACTCGGTTGAGGCCTCCTTAGAGAGGAGGTTGCTGGCAGGTGCTGTCTCCACACTGCAAGGTGCTAGAGCTCAGAGGGCCTCGTCAGAGGGAAGGGACAAATAAGGGGCTGGATGCCCAAGACGTCTTTGGCCCAGCAGCCTCAGGGCAGCAGGGAGAGCAAGAGGCCCAACTTGCCCCTAGGGCGGCTCTGCCCCTTCCCACACAGGCGGCCAACCCAGCAGCTGCCTGACAGACTCTGGCTCCCCCGAGCTCTCTGCCGGTGCAGGGACAGGAACAGACGTGGGCATGTGGTTCTGCCTTGGCCTGGGAGTGTGTTCCCCCTGCCTTGCCCCCAGGCTCAGGGGCAAGGGCCCGGAGAGAGCACCACCTCAAAGCGCTTTTCTCCCGGGCTTGGGCGAATTGTGCATGCCTGGCAGGAACAGCGGGCGGGAGTGTTTGCAAACAGGACTTTGGAGGCAGCCGGGGAGGTCTACCAGTGGCAGAGGGCCGGTTGTGCTCAGAGGCCCCACAGGCCAGGGGCAGGACCCAGCAGGGCCCCTGCCCCTGGCCAGCCTTGCCCAGACCTTCCTGGCCTCCGGGGGTACTGCCCCACCAAGGGGCAGGCTGCGGGGACTGGGTCCAGACATGTCCGTGCGCCTCCCCAGGATCATCCCTGCTGGTGCTTTCCCCTGTGCGTAGGCCTAGGTTGAGGGCTCTTTGGAGAGGAGGTTGCTGGCAGGGGCTGTCTCCACACTGCAAGGTGCTGGAGCTCAGAGGGCCTCGTCAGAGGGAAGGGACCAGCAAAGGGCTGGATGCCCAAGACCTCTTTGACCCAGCAGCCTCAGGGCAGCAGGGAGAGCAAGAGGCCCAACTTGCCCCTAGGTCGAGTCTGCCCCTTCCCACACAGGCAGCCAGCCCAGCAGCAGCCTGGCAGTCTCTGGCTCCCCCGAGCTCTCTGCCGGTGCAGGGGGCAGGAACAGATGTGTGCATGTGGTTCTGCCTTGGCCTGGGAGTGTGGACCCCCTGCCTGGCCCCCAGGCTCAGGGGCAAGGGCCCGGAGAGAGCACCACCCCGAAGCGCTTTTCTCCCGGGCTTGGGAGCATTGTGCGCGCCTGGTGGGAACAGTGGGCGGGAGTGTTGGCAAACCGGCCTTTGGAGGCAGCCGGGGAGTTCTTCCAGCGGGAGAGGGCCGGATGTGCTCAGAGGCCCCACAGGCCAGGGGCAGGACCCAGCAGGGCCCCTGCCCCTGGCCAGCCTTTCCCAGACCTTCCTGGCCTCAGGGGGTACTGCTCCACCAAGGGGCAGGCTGCGGGGACTGGGTCCAGACATGCCCGGGCGCCTCCCCAGGCTCATCCCCGCTGGTGCCTTTCCCCTGGGCCTAGGACTCGGTTGAGGCCTCCTTAGAGAGGAGGTTGCTGGCAGGTGCTGTCTCCACACTGCAAGGTGCTAGAGCTCAGAGGGCCTCGTCAGAGGGAAGGGACCAATAAGGGGCTGGATGCCCAAGACGTCTTTGGCCCAGCAGCCTCAGGGCAGCAGGGAGAGCAAGAGGCCCAACTTGCCCCTAGGGCGGCTCTGCCCCTTCCCACACAGGCGGCCAACCCAGCAGCTGCCTGACAGACTCTGGCTCCCCCAAGCTCTCTGCCGGTGCAGGGGACAGGAACAGACGTGGGCATGTGGTTCTGCCTTGGCCTGGGAGTGTGTTCCCCCTGCCTTGCCCCCAGGCTCAGGGGCAAGGGCCCGGAGAGAGCACCACCTCAAAGCGCTTTTCTCCCGGGCTTGGGCGAATTGTGCATGCCTGGCAGGAACAGCGGGCGGGAGTGTTTGCAAACAGGACTTTGGAGGCAGCCGGGGAGGTCTACCAGTGGCAGAGGGCCGGTTGTGCTCAGAGGCCCCACAGGCCAGGGGCAGGACCCAGCAGGGCCCCTGCCCCTGGCCAGCCTTGCCCAGACCTTCCTGGCCTCCGGGGGTACTGCCCCACCAAGGGGCAGGCTGCGGGGACTGGGTCCAGACATGTCCGTGCGCCTCCCCAGGATCATCCCCGCTGGTGCTTTCCCCTGTGCGTAGGCCTAGGTTGAGGGCTCTTTGGAGAGGAGGTTGCTGGCAGGGGCTGTCTCCACACTGCAAGGTGCTGGAGCTCAGAGGGCCTCGTCAGAGGGAAGGGACCAGCAAAGGGCTGGATGCCCAAGATCTCTTTGACCCAGCAGCCTCAGGGCAGCAGGGAGAGCAAGAGGCCCAACTTGCCCCTAGGTCGAGTCTGCCCCTTCCCACACAGGCAGCCAGCCCAGCAGCAGCCTGGCAGTCTCTGGCTCCCCCGAGCTCTCTGCCGGTGCAGGGGGTAGATCAGAGGTGTGCATGTGGTTCTGACTTGGCTTGGGAGTGTGGACACCGTGCCTTGCCCCCAGGCTCAGGGGCAAGGGCCCGGAGAGAGCACCACCCTGAAGTGCTTTTCTCAAGGGCTTCGGAGCATTGTTCACGCCTGCTGGAAACAGTGGGCGGGAGCGCTTGCAAACCGGCCGTTGGAGGCAGCCGGGGAGGTCTTCCAGTGGGCGAGGGCCGGTTGTGCTGAAAGGCCCCACAGGCCAGGGGCAGGACCCAGCAGGGCCCCTGCCCCTGGCCAGCCTTGCCCAGACCTTCCTGGCCTCCGGGGGTACTGCCCCACCAAGGGGCAGGCTGCGGGGACTGGGTCCAGACATGTCCGTGCGCCTCCCCAGGATCATCCCCGCTGGTGCCTTTCCCCTGGGCGTAGGCCTCGGTTGAGGCCTCTTTGGAGAAGAGGTTGCTGGCAGGGCCTGTCTCCACACTGCAAGGTGCTGGAGCTCAGAGGGCCTCGTCAGAGGGAAGGGACCAGCAAAGGGCTGGATGCCCAAGACCTCTTTGACCCAGCAGCCTCAGGGCAGCAGGGAGAGCAAGAGGCCCAACTTGCCCCTAGGGCGGCTCTGCCCCGTCCCACACAGGCAGCCAGCCCAGCAGCAGCCTGGCAGTCTCTGGCTCTCCCGAGCTCTCTGCCGGTGTAGGGGGCAGGAACAGACGTGTGAATGTCGTTCTGCCTTGGCCTGGGAGTGTGTTCCCCCTGCCTGGCCCCCAGGCTCAGGGGCAAGGGCCCGGAGAGAGCACCACCCCGAAGCGCTTTTCTCCCGGGCTTGGGAGCATTGTGCGTGCCTGGCGGGAACAGCGAGCGGGAGTGCTTGCAAACCGGCCTTTGGAGGCAGACGGGGAGGTCTTCCAGCGGGAGAGTGCCGGTTGTGCTCAGTCGCCCCACAGGCCAGGGGCAGGACCCAGCAGTGTCCCTGCCCCTGGCAGCCTTGCCCAGACCTTCCTGGCCTCCGGGGGTACTGCCCCACCAAGGGGCAGGCTGCGGGGACTGGGTCCAGACATGCCCGGGCGCCTCCCCTGGCTCATCCCCGCTGGTGCCTTTCCCCTGGGCCTAGGCCTCGGTTGAGGCCTCCTTGGAGAGGAGGTTGCTGGCAGGGGCTGTCTCCACACTGCAAGGTGCTGGAGCTCAGAGGGCCTCATCAGAGGGAAGGGACCAGCAAGGGGCTGGATGCCCAAGACCTCTTTGGCCCAGCAGCCTCAGGGCAGCAGGGAGAGGAAGAGGCCCAACTTGCCCCTAGGTCGGCTCTGCCCCTTCCCACACAGGCAGCCAACCCAGCAGCTGCCTGACAGACTCTGGCTCCCCCGTGCTCTCTGCCGGTGCAGGGGTCAGGAACAGACGTGTGCATGTGGATCTGCCTTGGTCTGGGAGTGTGGACCCACTGCCTGGACCCCAGGCTCAGGGGCAAGGGCCCGGAGAGAGCACCACCCCGAAGCGCTTTTCTCCCGGGCTTGGGAGCATTGTGCGTGCCTGGCGGGAACAGCGAGCGGGAGTGCTTGCAAACCGGCCTTTGGAGGCAGACGGGGAGGTCTTCCAGCGGGAGAGTGCCGGTTGTGCTCAGTCGCCCCACAGGCCAGGGGCAGGACCCAGCAGTGTCCCTGCCCCTGGCAGCCTTGCCCAGACCTTCCTGGCCTCCGGGGGTACTGCCCCACCAAGGGGCAGGCTGCGGGGACTGGGTCCAGACATGCCCGGGCGCCTCCCCTGGCTCATCCCCGCTGGTGCCTTTCCCCTGGGCCTAGGCCTCGGTTGAGGCCTCCTTGGAGAGGAGGTTGCTGGCAGGGGCTGTCTCCACACTGCAAGGTGCTGGAGCTCAGAGGGCCTCATCAGAGGGAAGGGACCAGCAAGGGGCTGGATGCCCAAGACCTCTTTGGCCCAGCAGCCTCAGGGCAGCAGGGAGAGGAAGAGGCCCAACTTGCCCCTAGGTCGGCTCTGCCCCTTCCCACACAGGCAGCCAACCCAGCAGCTGCCTGATAGACTCTGGCTCCCCCGTGCTCTCTGCCGGTGCAGGGGTCAGGAACAGACGTGTGCATGTGGATCTGCCTTGGTCTGGGAGTGTGGACCCACTGCCTGGACCCCAGGCTCAGGGGCAAGGGCTCGGAGAGAGCAACACCCCGAAGCGCTTTTCTCCCGGGCTTGGGAGCATTGTGCGTGCCTGGCGGGAACAGCGGGCGGGAGTGTTGGCAAACCGGCCTTTGGAGGCAGCCGGGGAGGTCTTCCAGTGGGAGAGGGCCGGTTGTGCTCAGAGGCCCCACAGGCCAGGGGCAGGACCCAGCAGGGCCCCTGCCCCTGGCCAGCCTTGCCCAGACCTTCCTGGCCTCCGGGGGTACTGCCCCACCAAGGGGCAGGCTGCGGGGCCTGGGTCCAGACATGCCCGTTCGCCTCCCCAGGCTCATCCCCGCTGGTGCCTTTCCCCTGGGCCTAGGCCTCGTTTGAGGCCTCCTTGGAGAGGAGGTTGCTGGCAGGGGCTGTCTCCACACTGCAAGGTGCTGGAGCTCAGAGGGCCTCGTCAGAGGGAAGGGACCAGCAAGGGGCTGGATGCCCAAGACCTCTTTGGCCCAGCAGCCTCAGGGCAGGAGCGAGAGCAAGAGGCCCAACTTGCCCCTATGTCGGCTCTGCCCCTTCCCACACAGGCGGCCAGCCCATCAGCTGCCTGACAGACTCTGGCACCCCCCAGCTCTCTGCCGGGGGAGGGGGCAGGAACAGACGTGTGCATGTGGTCTTGCCTTGGCCTGGGACTGTCGATCCCCTGCCTGGCCCCCAGGCTCAGGGGCAAGGGCCTGGAGAGACCACCACCCCGAAGCGCTTTTCTCCCGGGCTTGGGAGCATTGTGCGCGCCTGGCGGGAACAGTGGGTGGGAGTGCTTGCAAACCGGCCTTTGGAGGCAGCCGGGGAGGTCTTCCAGTGGGAGAGGGCCGGTTGTGCTCAGAGGCCCCACCGGCCAGGGGCAGGACCCAGCAGGGCCCCTGCCCCTGGCCAGCCTTGCCCAGACCTTCCTGGCCTCCGGGGGTACTGCCCAACCAAGGGGTAGGCTGCGGGGACAGGGTCCAGACATGCCCGGGCGCCTCCCCTGGCTCAACCCCGCTGGTGCCTTTCCCCTCGGCCTAGGCCTCGGTTGAGGCCTCCTTGGAGAGGAGATTGCTGGCACGGGTTGTCTCCACACTGCAAGGTGCTGGAGCTCAGAGGGCCTCGTCAGTGGGAAGGGACAAGCAAGGGGCTGGATGCCCAAGACCTCTTTGGCCCAGCAGCCTCAGGGCAGCAGGGAGAGCAAGAGGCCCAACTTGCCCCTAGGTCGGCTCTGCCCCTTCCCACACAGGCGGCTAGCCCAGCAGCTGCCTGACAGACTCTGGCTCCCCCGAGCTCTCTGCCGGTGCAGGGGGCAGGAACAGACGTGTGCATGTCGTTCTGCCTTGGCCTGGGAGTGTGGACCCCCGGCCTGGCCCCCAGGCTCAGGGGCAAGGGCCCGGAGAGAGCACCACCCCGAAGCGCTTTTCACCCGGGCTTGGGAGCATTGTGCGCGCTTGGTGGGAACAGTGGGCGGGAGTGCTTGCAAACCGGCCTTTGGAGGCAGCCGGTGAGGTCTTCCAGTGGGAGAGGGCCGGTTGTGCTCAGAGGACCCACAGGCCAGGGGCAGGACCCAGCAGGTCCCCTGCCCCTGGCCAGCATTTCCCAGACCTTCCTGGCCTCCGGGGGTACTGCCCCACCAAGGGGCAGGCTGCGGGGACTGGGTCCAGACATGCCCGGGCGCCTCCCCAGGCTCATCCCCGCTGGTGCCTTTCCCCTGGGCCTAGGCCTCGGTTTAGGCCTCCTTGGAGAGGAGGTTGCTGACAGGGGCTGTCTCCACACTGCAAGGTGCTGGAGCTCAGAGGGCTTCGTCAGAGGGAAGGGACCAGCAAGGGGCTGGATGCCCAAGACCTCTTTGGCCCAGCAGCCTCAGGGCAGCAGGGAGAGCAAGAGGCCCAACTTGCCCCTAGGTCGGCTCTGCCACTTCCCACACAGGCGGCCAGCCCAGCAGCTGCCTGACAGACTCTGGCTCCCCCGAGCTCTCTGCCGGTGCAGGGGGCAGATCAGACGTGTGCATGTGGTTCTGCCTTGGCCTGGGAGTGTGGACACCCTGCCTTGCCCACAGGCTCAGGGGCAAGGGCCCAGAGAGAGCACCACCCTGAAGCGCTTTTCTCCCGGGCTTAGGAGCATTGTGCCCGCCTGCTGGGAACAGTGAGCGGGAGCGCTTGCAAACCGGCCTTTGGAGGCAGCCGGGGAGGTCTTCCAGTGGGAGAGGGCCGGTTGTGCTCAGAGGCCCCACAGGCCAGGGGCAGGTCCCACCAGGGCCCCTGCCCCTGGCCAGCCTTGCCCAAAACTTCCTGGCCTCCGGGGGTACTGCCCCACCAAGGGGCAGGCTGCGGGGACTGGGTCCAGACATGCTCGGGCGCCTCCCCTGGCTCATCCCCGCTGGTGCCTTTCCCCTGGGCCTAGGCCTCGGTTGAGGCCTCCTTGGAGAGGAGGTTGCTGGCAGGGGCTGTCTCCACACTGCAAGGTGCTGGAGCTCAGAGGGCCTCATCAGAGGGAAGGGACCAGTAAGGGGCTGGATGCCCAAGACCTCTTTGGCCCAGCAGCCTCAGGGCAGCAGGGAGAGCAAGAGGCCCAACTTGCCCCTAGGTCGGCTCTGCCCCTTCCCACACAGGCGGCCAACCCAGCAGCTGCCTGACAGACTCTGGCTCCCTCAAGCTCTCTGCCGGTGCAGGGGACAGGAACAGACGTGGGCATGTGTTTCTGCCTTGGCCTGGGAGTGTGTTCCCCCTGACTTCCCCCAGGCTCAGGGGCAATGGCCCGGAGAGAGCACCACCCCGAAGCGCTTTTCTCCCGGGCTTGGGAGCATTGTGCGAGCCTGGCGTGAACAGCGGGCGGGAGTGTTTGCAAACAGGACTTTGGTGGCAGCCGGGGAGGTCTTCCAGTGGGAGAGGGCCGGTTGTGCTCAAAGGCCTCACAGGCCAGGGGCAGGACCCAGCAGGGCCCCTGCCCCTGGCCAGCCTTGCCCAGGCCTTCCTTGCCTCCGGGGGTACTGCCCCACCAAGGGGCAGGCTGCGGGGACTGGGTCCAGACATTCCCGGGCGCCTCCCCAGGTTCATCCCCGCTGGTGCCTTTCCCGGGGACTAGGCCTCGGTTGAGGTCTCCTTGGAGAGTAGGTTGCTGGCAGGGTCTGTCTCCACACTGCAAGGTGCTGGAGCTCAGAGGGCCTCGTCAGATGGAAGGGACCAGCAAAGGGCTGGATGTCCAAGACCTCTTTGGCCCAGCAGCCTCAGGGCAGCAGGGAGAGCAAGAGGCCCAACTTGCCCCTAGGTCGGCTCTGCCCCTTTCCACACAGGCCGCCAGCCCAGCAGCTGCCTGACAGACTCTGGCCAACCCGAGCTCTCTGCCGGTGCAGGGGGCAGGAACAGACGTGTGCATGTGGTTCTGACTTTGCCTGGGAGTGTGGACCCCCTGCCTGGCCCCCAGGCACAGGGGCAAGGGCCCGGAGAGAGCACCACCCCAAAATGCTTTTCTCCCGGGCTTGGGAGCATTTGCTTGGTTGGCGGGAACAACTAGTGGGAATGCTTGCAAAGCGGCCTTTGGGGGCAGCCGGGGAGGTCCTCCATGGGCCCGGAGAGAACACCACCCCGATGCGCTTTTCTCCCGGGCTTGGGAGCAGTGTGCGTGGGTGGCGGGAACAGCAGGCAGGAGTGCTTGCAAACCGGCCTTTGGAGGCAGGCGTGGAGGTCTTCCAAGGGCAAGGAGTGAGCACCACCCCAAAATGCTTTTCTCTCGTGCTTGGGAGCATTGTGCATGGCTGGTGGGAACAGCGGGCATGAGTGCTTGCATACCGGCCATTGGAGGCAGCCGGGGAAGTCTTCAAAGGGCCCTGAGAGAGCACCACCCCGAAGCGCTTTTCTCCCGTGATTGGGAGCATTGTGTGCGGCTGGCGGGACAGCGGGAGGGAGTCCTTGCAAACCGGCCTTTGGAGGCAGCCGGGGAAGTCTTCCAAGGGCCGGGAGAGAGCACCACCCCAAAGCGCTTCTCTCCCGTGTTTTGGAGCATGTGCGTGGCTGCCGGGAACAGTGAGTGGGAGTGATTGCAAACCGGCCTTTGGGGGCAGCCGGGGAGGTCCTCCATGGGCACGGAGAGAACACCACCCCGAAGCACATTTCTCCCGGTCTTGGGAGCATTGTGCGCGGCTGGCGGGAACAGCGGGCATGAGTTCTTGCAAACCGGACTTTGGAGGCAGCCGGGGAGGTCTTTCAAGGGCCCGGAGTGAGCACCTCCCCAAAATGCTTTTCTCCCGGGCTTGCGAGCATTGTACGCGGCTGGCGGGAACAGCGGGCCTGAGTGCTTGCAAACCGGCCTTTTGAGGCAGCCGGGGTGGTCTTCCAAGGGCCCGGAGAGAGCACCACCCCAAAATGCTTTTCTCCCGGGCTTGGGAGCATTGTACGCGGCTGGCGGGAACAGCGGGCCTGAGTGCTTGCAAACCGGCATTTTGAGGCAGCCGGGGTGGTCTTCCAAGGGCCCGGAGAGAGCACCACCCCAAAATGCTTTTCTCCCGGGATTGGGAGCATTGTGCGTGGCTGGCGGGAACAGCAGGAAGGAGTCATTGCAAACCGGCCTTTTGAGGCAGCCGGGGAGGTCTTCCAAGGGCCTGTAGAGAGCACCACCCCGAAGCGCTTTTCTCCCGGGCTTGGGAGCATTGTGCACGCCTGCTGGGAACAGTGGGCGGGAGCGCATGCAAACCGGCCTTTGGAGGCAGCCGGGGAGGTCTTCCAGTGGGAGAGGGCCGGTTGTGCTCAGAGGCCCCACAGGCCAGGGGCAGGATGCAGCAGGGCCCCTGCCCCTGGCCAGCCTTGCCCAGACCTTCCTGGCCTCCGGGGGTACTGCCCCACCAAGGGGCAGGCTGCGGGGACTGGGTCCAGACATGCTCGGGCGCCTCCCCAGGCTCATCCCCGCTGGTGCCTTTCCCCTGGGCCTAGGCCTTGGTTGAGGCCACCTTGGAGAGGAGGTTGCTGGCAGGGGCTGTCTCCACACTGCAAGGTGCTGGAGCTCAGAGAGCCTCGTCAGAGGGAAGGGACCAGTAAGGGGCTGGATGCCCAAGACCTCTTTGGCCCAGCAGCCTCAGGACAGCAGGGAGAGCAAGAGGCCCAACTTGCCCCTAGGGCGGCTCTGCCCATTCCCACACAGGCGGCCAGCCCAGCAGCTGCCTGACAGACTCTGGCTCCCCCGAGCTCTCTGCCGGTGCAGGGGACAGGAACAGACGTGGGCATGTGTTTCTGCCTTGGCCTGGGAGTGTGTTCCCCCTGCCTTGCCCCCAGGCTCAGGGGCAAGGGCTCGGAGAGAGCACCACCCTGAAGCACTTTTCTCCCGGGCTTGGGAGCATTGTGCGAGCCTGGCGTGAACAGCGGGCGGGAGTGTTTGCCAACAGGAATTTGGAGGCAGCCGGGGAGGTCTTCCAGTGGGAGAGGGCCGGTTGTGCGCAGAGGCCCAACAGGCCAGGGGCAGGACCCAGCAGGGCCCCTGCCCCTGGCCAGCCTTGCCGAGACGTTCCTGGCCTCCGGGGGTACTGCCCCACCAAGGGGCAGGCTGCGGGGACTGGGTCCAGACATGTCCGTGCGCCTCCCCAGGATCATCCCCGCTGGTGCCTTTTTCCTGGGCCTAGGCCTCGGTTGAGGCCTCTTTGGAGAGGAGGTTGCTGGCAGGGGCTGTCTCCACACTGCAAGGTGCTGGAGCTCAGAGGGCCTCGTCAGAGGGAAGGGACCAGCAAAGGGCTGGATGCCCAAGACCTCTTTGACCCAGCAGACTCAGGGCAGCAGGGAGAGCAAGAGGCCCTTCTTGCCCCTAGGTCGGCTCTGCCCCTTCCCACACAGGCAGCCAGCCCAGCAGCAGCCTGGCAGTCTCTGGCTCCCCCGAGCTCTCTGCCGGTGTAGGGGGCAGCAACAGACGTGTGCATGTCGTTCTGCCTTGGCCTGGGAGTGTGTTCCCCCTGCCTGGCCCCCAGGCTCAGGGGCAAGGTCCCGGAGACAGCACCACCCCGAAGCGCTTTTCTCCCGGGCTTGGGAGCATTGTGCGTGCCTGGCGGGGACAGCGGGTGGGAGTGGTTGCAAACCGGCCTTTGGAGGCAGACTGGGAGGTCTTCCAGCGGGAGAGTGCCGGTTGTGCTCAGACGCCCCACAGGCCAGGGGCAGGACCCAGCAGTGTCCCTGCCCCTGGCAGCCTTGCCCAGACCTTCCTGGCCTCCGGGGGTACTGCCCCACCAAGGGGCAGGCTGCGGGGACTGGGTCCAGACATGCCCGGGCGCCTCCCCAGGCTCATCCCCGCTGGTGCCTTTCCCCTGGGCCTAGGCCTCGGTTGAGGCCTCCTTGGAGAGGAGGTTGCTGGCAGGGGCTGTCTCCACACTGCAAGGTGCTGGAGCTCAGAGGGCCTCGTCAGAGGGAAGGGACCAGCAAGGGGCTGGATGCCCAAGACTTCTTTGGCCCAGCAGCCTCAGGGCAGCAGGGAGAGGAAGAGGCCCAACTTGCCCCTGGGTCGGCTCTGCCCCTTCCCACACAGGCAGCCAACCCAGCAGCTGCCTGACAGACTCTGGCTCCCCCGAGCTCTCTGCCGGTGCAGGGGTC
Source organism: Dama dama (assembly GCF_033118175.1). Taxonomy (NCBI): domain Eukaryota; kingdom Metazoa; phylum Chordata; class Mammalia; order Artiodactyla; family Cervidae; genus Dama; species Dama dama. Next base: position 774,432 of record NW_026870958.1, read on the forward strand.
AGGAACAGACGTGTGCATGTGGTTCTGCCTTGGTCTGGGAGTGTGGACCCACTGCCTGGCCCCCAGGCTCAGGGGCAAGGGCCCGGAGAGAGCAACACCCCGAAGCGCTTTTCTCCCGGGCTTGGGACCATTGTGCGTGCCTGGCGGGAACAGCGGGCGGGAGTGTTGGCAAACCGGCCTTTGGAGGCAGCCGGGGAGGTCTTCCAGTGGGAGAGGGCCGGTTGTGCTCAGAGGCCCCACAGGCCAGGAGCAGGACCCAGCAGGGCCCCTGCCCCTGGCCAGCCTTGCCCAGACCTTCCTGGCCTCCGGGGGTACTGCCCCACCAAGGGGCAGGCTGCGGGGACAGGGTCCAGACATGCCCGGGCGCCTCCCCTGGCTCAACACCGCTGGTGCCTTTCCCCTGGTCCTAGGCCTCGGTTGAGGCCTCCTTGGAGAGGAGATTGCTGGCAGGTGCTGTCTCCACACTGCAAGGTGCTGGAGCTCAGAGGGCCTCGTCAGAGGGAAGGGACCAGTAAGGGGCTGGATGCCCAAGACGTCTTTGGCCCAGCAGCCTCAGGGCAGCAGGGAGAGCAAGAGGCCCAATTTGCCCCTAGGTCGGCTCTGCCCCTTCCCACACAGGCGGCCAGCCCAGCACCTGCCTGAGAGACTCTGGCTCCCCCGAGCTCTCTGCCGGTGCAGGGGACAGGAACAGAAGTGTGCATATGGTTCTGCCTTGGTCTGTGAGTGTGTTCCCCCTGCCTTGCCCACAGGCTCAGGGGCAAGGGCCCGGAGAGAGCACCTCCCCGAAGCGCTTTTCTCCCGGGCTTGGGCGCATTGTGCGTGCCTGGCGGGAACAGTGGGCAGGAGTGTTGGCAAACTGGCCTTTGGAGGCAGCTGGGGAGGTCTTCCAGCGGGAGAGGGCCGGTTGTGCTCAGAGGCCCCACAGGCCTGGGGCAGGACCCAGCAGGGCCCCTGCCCCTGGCCAGCCTTGCCCAGACCTTCCTGGCCTCCGGGGGTACTGCCCCACCAAGGGGCAGGCTGCGGGGACTGGGTCCAGACATGCCCGGGCGCCTCCCCAGGCTCATCCCCGCTGGTGCCTTTCCCCTGGGCCTAGGCCTCGGTTGAGGCCTCCTTGGAGAGGAGGTTGCTGGCAGGGGCTGTCTCCACACTGCAAGGTGCTGGAACTCAGAGGGCATCGTCAGAGGGAAGGGACAAGCAAGGGGCTGGATGCCCAAGACCTCTTTGGCCCAGCAGCCTCAGGGCAGCAGGGAGAGCAAGAGGCCCAACTTGCCCCTATGACGGCTCTGCCCCTTCCCACACAGGCGGCCAGCCCAGCAGCTGCCTGACAGACTCTGGCTCCCCCGAGCTCTCTGCCGGTGCAGGGGGCAGATCAGAGGTGTGCATGTGGTTCTGACTTGGCCTGGGAGTGTGGACACCGTGCCTTGCCCCCAGGCTCAGGGGCAAGGGCCCGGAGAGAGCACCACCCTGAAGCGCTTTTCTCCCGAGCTTGGGAGCATTGTGCACGCCTGCTGGGAACAGTGGGCGGGAGCACATGCAAACCGGCCTTTGGAGGCAGCCGGGGAGGTCTTCCAGTGGGAGAGGGCCGGTTGTGCTCAGAGGCCCCACAGGCCAGGGGCAGGACGCAGCAGGGCCCCTGCCCCTGGCCAGCCTTGCCCAGACCTTCCTGGCCTCCGGGGGTACTGCCCCACCAAGGGGCAGGCTGCGGGGACTGGGTCCAGACATGCTCGGGCGCCTCCCCAGGCTCATCCCCGCTGGTGCCTTTCCCCTGGGCCTAGGCCTCGGTTGAGGCCTCCTTGGAGAGGAGGTTGCTGGCAGGGGCTGTCTCCACACTGCAAGGTGCTGGAGCTCAGAGAGCCTCGTCAGAGGGAAGGGACCAGTAAGGGGCTGGATGCCCAAGACCTCTTTGGCCCAGCAGCCTCAGGACAGCAGGGAGAGCAAGAGGCCCAACTTGCCCCTAGGGCGGCTCTGCCCATTCCCACACAGGCGGCCAGCCCAGCAGCTGCCTGACAGACTCTGGCTCCCCCGAGCTCTCTGCCGGTGCAGGGGACAGGAACAGACGTGGGCATGTGTTTCTGCCTTGGCCTGGGAGTGTGTTCCCCCTGCCTTGCCCCCAGGCTCAGGGGCAAGGGCTCGGAGAGAGCACCACCCTGAAGCGCTTTTCTCCCGGGCTTGGGAGCATTGTGCGAGCCTGGCGTGAACAGCGGGCGGGAGTGTTTGCCAACAGGAATTTGGAGGCAGCCGGGGAGGTCTTCCAGTGGGAGAGGGCCGGTTGTGCGCAGAGGCCCAACAGGCCAGGGGCAGGACCCAGCAGGGCCCCTGCCCCTGGCCAGCCTTGCCGAGACGTTCCTGGCCTCCGGGGGTACTGCCCCACCAAGGGGCAGGCTGCGGGGACTGGGTCCAGACATGTCCGTGCGCCTCCCCAGGATCATCCCCGCTGGTGCCTTTTCCCTGGGCCTAGGCCTCGGTTGAGGCCTCTTTGGAGAGGAGGTTGCTGGCAGGGGCTGTCTCCACACTGCAAGGTGCTGGAGCTCAGAGGGCCTCGTCAGAGGGAAGGGACCAGCAAAGGGCTGGATGCCCAAGACCTCTTTGACCCAGCAGACTCAGGGCAGCAGGGAGAGCAAGAGGCCCTTCTTGCCCCTAGGTCGGCTCTGCCCCTTCCCACACAGGCAGCCAGCCCAGCAGCAGCCTGGCAGTCTCTGGCTCCCCCGAGCTCTCTGCCGGTGTAGGGGGCAGCAACAGACGTGTGCATGTCGTTCTGCCTTGGCCTGGGAGTGTGTTCCCCCTGCCTGGCCCCCAGGCTCAGGGGCAAGGTCCCGGAGACAGCACCACCCCGAAGCGCTTTTCTCCCGGGCTTGGGAGCATTGTGCGTGCCTGGCGGGAACAGCGGGCGGGAGTGCTTGCAAACCGGCCTTTGGAGGCAGACTGGGAGGTCTTCCAGCGGGAGAGTGCCGGTTGTGCTCAGACGCCCCACAGGCCAGGGGCAGGACCCAGCAGTGTCCCTGCCCCTGGCAGCCTTGCCCAGACCTTCCTGGCCTCCGGGGGTACTGCCCCACCAAGGGGCAGGCTGCGGGGACTGGGTCCAGACATGCCCGGGCGCCTCCCCAGGCTCATCCCCGCTGGTGCCTTTCCCCTGGGCCTAGGCCTCGGTTGAGGCCTCCTTGGAGAGGAGGTTGCTGGCAGGGGCTGTCTCCACACTGCAAGGTGCTGGAGCTCAGAGGGCCTCGTCAGAGGGAAGGGACCAGCAAGGGGCTGGATGCCCAAGACTTCTTTGGCCCAGCAGCCTCAGGGCAGCAGGGAGAGGAAGAGGCCCAACTTGCCCCTGTGTCGGCTCTGCCCCTTCCCACACAGGCAGCCAACCCAGCAGCTGCCTGACAGACTCTGGCTCCCCCGAGCTCTCTGCCGGTGCAGGGGTCAGGAACAGACGTGTGCATGTGGTTCTGCCTTGGTCTGGGAGTGTGGACCCACTGCCTGGCCCCCAGGCTCAGGGGCAAGGGCCCGGAGAGAGCAACACCCCGAAGCGCTTTTCTCCCGGGCTTGGGAGCATTGTGCGTGCCTGGCGGGAACAGCGGGCGGGAGTGTTGGCAAACCGGCCTTTGGAGGCAGCCGGGGAGGTCTTCCAGTGGGAGAGGGCCGGTTGTGCTCAGAGGCCCCACAGTCCAGGAGCAGGACCCAGCAGGGCCCCTGCCCCTGGCCAGCCTTGCCCAGACCTTCCTGGCCTCCGGGGGTACTGCCCCACCAAGGGGCAGGCTGCGGGGACAGGGTCCAGACATGCCCGGGCGCCTCCCCTGGCTCAACACCGCTGGTGCCTTTCCCCTGGTCCTAGGCCTCGGTTGAGGCCTCCTTGGAGAGGAGATTGCTGGCAGGTGCTGTCTCCACACTGCAAGGTGCTGGAGCTCAGAGGGCCTCGTCAGAGGGAAGGGACCAGTAAGGGGCTGGATGCCCAAGACGTCTTTGGCCCAGCAGCCTCAGGGCAGCAGGGAGAGCAAGAGGCCCAATTTGCCCCTAGGTCGGCTCTGCCCCTTCCCACACAGGCGGCCAGCCCAGCACATGCCTGAGAGACTCTGGCTCCCCCGAGCTCTCTGCCGGTGCAGGGGACAGGAACAGAAGTGTGCATATGGTTCTGCCTTGGTCTGGGAGTGTGTTCCCCCTGCCTTGCCCACAGGCTCAGGGGCAAGGGCCCGGAGAGAGCACCATCCCGAAGCGCTTTTCTCCCGGGCTTGGGCGCATTGTGCGTGCCTGGCGGGAACAGTGGGCAGGAGTGTTGGCAAACTGGCCTTTGGAGGCAGCTGGGGAGGTCTTCCAGCGGGAGAGGGCCGGTTGTGCTCAGAGGCCCCACAGGCCTGGGGCAGGACCCAGCAGGGCCCCTGCCCCTGGCCAGCCTTGCCCAGACCTTCCTGGCCTCCGGGGGTACTGCCCCACAAAGGGGCAGGCTGCGGGGACTGGGTCCAGACATGCCCGGGCGCCTCCCCAGGCTCATCCCCGCTGGTGCCTTTCCCCTGGGCCTAGGCCTCGGTTGAGGCCTCCTTGGAGAGGAGGTTGCTGGCAGGGGCTGTCTCCACACTGCAAGGTGCTGGAACTCAGAGGGCATCGTCAGAGGGAAGGGACAAGCAAGGGGCTGGATGCCCAAGACCTCTTTGGCCCAGCAGCCTCAGGGCAGCAGGGAGAGCAAGAGGCCCAACTTGCCCCTATGACGGCTCTGCCCCTTCCCACCCAGGCGGCCAGCCCAGCAGCTGCCTGACAGACTCTGGCTCCCCCGAGCTCTCTGCCGGTGCAGAGGGCAGATCAGAGGTGTGCATGTGGTTCTGACTTGGCCTGGGAGTGTGGACACCGTGCCTTGCCCCCAGGCTCAGGGGCAAGGGCCCGGAGAGAGCACCACCCTGAAGCGCTTTTCTCCCGAGCTTGGGAGCATTGTGCACGCCTGCTGGGAACAGTGTGCGGGAGCGCATGCAAACCGGCCTTTGGAGGCAGCCGGGGAGGTCTTCCAGTGGGAGAGGGCCGGTTGTGCTCAGAGGCCCCACAGGCCAGGGGCAGGACGCAGCAGGGCCCCTGCCCCTGGCCAGCCTTGCCCAGACCTTCCTGGCCTCCGGGGGTACTGCCCCACCAAGGGGCAGGCTGCGGGGACTGGGTCCAGACATGCTCGGGCGCCTCCCCAGGCTCATCCCCGCTGGTGCCTTTCCCCTGGGCCTAGGCCTTGGTTGAGGCCTCCTTGGAGAGGAGGTTGCTGGCAGGGGCTGTCTCCACACTGCAAGGTGCTGGAGCTCAGAGAGCCTCGTCAGAGGGAAGGGACCAGTAAGGGGCTGGATGCCCAAGACCTCTTTGGCCCAGCAGCCTCAGGACAGCAGGGAGAGCAAGAGGCCCAACTTGCCCCTAGGGCGGCTCTGCCCATTCCCACACAGGCGGCCAGCCCAGCAGCTGCCTGACAGACTCTGGCTCCCCCGAGCTCTCTGCCGGTGCAGGGGACAGGAACAGACGTGGGCATGTGTTTCTGCCTTGGCCTGGGAGTGTGTTCCCCCTGCCTTGCCCCCAGGCTCAGGGGCAAGGGCTCGGAGAGAGCACCACCCTGAAGCGCTTTTCTCCCGGGCTTGGGAGCATTGTGCGAGCCTGGCGTGAACAGCGGGCGGGAGTGTTTGCCAACAGGAATTTGGAGGCAGCCGGGGAGGTCTTCCAGTGGGAGAGGGCCGGTTGTGCGCAGAGGCCCAACAGGCCAGGGGCAGGACCCAGCAGGGCCCCTGCCCCTGGCCAGCCTTGCCGAGACGTTCCTGGCCTCCGGGGGTACTGCCCCACCAAGGGGCAGGCTGCGGGGACTGGGTCCAGACATGTCCGTGCGCCTCCCCAGGATCATCCCCGCTGGTGCCTTTTCCCTGGGCCTAGGCCTCGGTTGAGGCCTCTTTGGAGAGGAGGTTGCTGGCAGGGGCTGTCTCCACACTGCAAGGTGCTGGAGCTCAGAGGGCCTCGTCAGAGGGAAGGGACCAGCAAAGGGCTGGATGCCCAAGACCTCTTTGACCCAGCAGACTCAGGGCAGCAGGGAGAGCAAGAGGCCCTTCTTGCCCCTAGGTCGGCTCTGCCCCTTCCCACACAGGCAGCCAGCCCAGCAGCAGCCTTGCAGTCTCTGGCTCTCCCGAGCTCTCTGCCGGTGTAGGGGGCAGCAACAGACGTGTGCATGTCGTTCTGCCTTGGCCTGGGAGTGTGTTCCCCCTGCCTGGCCCCCAGGCTCAGGGGCAAGGTCCCGGAGACAGCACCACCCCGAAGCGCTTTTCTCCCGGGCTTGGGAGCATTGTGCGTGCCTGGCGGGAACAGCGGGCGGGAGTGCTTGCAAACCGGCCTTTGAAGGCAGACTGGGAGGTCTTCCAGCGGGAGAGTGCCGGTTGTGCTCAGACGCCCCACAGGCCAGGGGCAGGACCCAGCAGTGTCCCTGCCCCTGGCAGCCTTGCCCAGACCTTCCTGGCCTCCGGGGGTACTGCCCCACCAAGGGGCAGGCTGCGGGGACTGGGTCCAGACATGCCCGGGCGCCTCCCCAGGCTCATCCCCGCTGGTGCCTTTCCCCTGGGCCTAGGCCTCGGTTGAGGCCTCCTTGGAGAGGAGGTTGCTGGCAGGGGCTGTCTCCACACTGCAAGGTGCTGGAGCTCAGAGGGCCTCGTCAGAGGGAAGGGACCAGCAAGGGGCTGGATGCCCAAGACTTCTTTGGCCCAGCAGCCTCAGGGCAGCAGGGAGAGGAAGAGGCCCAACTTGCCCCTGGGTCGGCTCTGCCCCTTCCCACACAGGCAGCCAGCCCAGCAGCAGCCTGGCAGTCTCTGGCTCCCCCGAGCTCTCTGCCGGTGTAGGGGGCAGCAACAGACGTGTGCATGTCGTTCTGCCTTGGCCTGGGAGTGTGTTCCCCCTGCCTGGCCCCCAGGCTCAGGGGCAAGGTCCCGGAGACAGCACCACCCCGAAGCGCTTTTCTCCCGGGCTTGGGAGCATTGTGCGTGCCTGGCGGGGACAGCGGGTGGGAGTGGTTGCAAACCGGCCTTTGGAGGCAGACTGGGAGGTCTTCCAGCGGGAGAGTGCCGGTTGTGCTCAGACGCCCCACAGGCCAGGGGCAGGACCCAGCAGTGTCCCTGCCCCTGGCAGCCTTGCCCAGACCTTCCTGGCCTCCGGGGGTACTGCCCCACCAAGGGGCAGGCTGCGGGGACTGGGTCCAGACATGCCCGGGCGCCTCCCCAGGCGCATCCCCGCTGGTGCCTTTCCCCTGGGCCTAGGCCTCGGTTGAGGCCTCCTTGGAGAGGAGGTTGCTGGCAGGGGCTGTCTCCACACTGCAAGGTGCTGGAGCTCAGAGGGCCTCGTCAGAGGGAAGGGACCAGCAAGGGGCTGGATGCCCAAGACTTCTTTGGCCCAGCAGCCTCAGGGCAGCAGGGAGAGGAAGAGGCCCAACTTGCCCCTGGGTCGGCTCTGCCCCTTCCCACACAGGCAGCCAACCCAGCAGCTGCCTGACAGACTCTGGCTCCCCCGAGCTCTCTGCCAGTGCAGGGGTCAGGAACAGACGTGTGCATGTGGTTCTGCCTTGGTCTGGGAGTGTGGACCCACTGCCTGGCCCCCAGGCTCAGGGGCAAGGGCCCGGAGAGAGCAACACCCCGAAGCGCTTTTCTCCCGGGCTTGGGACCATTGTGCGTGCCTGGCGGGAACAGCGGGCGGGAGTGTTGGCAAACCGGCCTTTGGAGGCAGCCGGGGAGGTCTTCCAGTGGGAGAGGGCCGGTTGTGCTCAGAGGCCCCACAGGCCAGGAGCAGGACCCAGCAGGGCCCCTGCCCCTGGCCAGCCTTGCCCAGACCTTCCTGGCCTCCGGGGGTACTGCCCCACCAAGGGGCAGGCTGCGGGGATAGGGTCCAGACATGCCCGGGCGCCTCCCCTGGCTCAACACCGCTGGTGCCTTTCCCCTGGTCCTAGGCCTCGGTTGAGGCCTCCTTGGAGAGGAGATTGCTGGCAGGTGCTGTCTCCACACTGCAAGGTGCTGGAGCTCAGAGGGCCTCGTCAGAGGGAAGGGACCAGTAAGGGGCTGGATGCCCAAGACGTCTTTGGCCCAGCAGCCTCAGGGCAGCAGGGAGAGCAAGAGGCCCAATTTGCCCCTAGGTCGGCTCTGCCCCTTCCCACACAGGCGGCCAGCCCAGCACCTGCCTGAGAGACTCTGGCTCCCCCGAGCTCTCTGCCGGTGCAGGGGACAGGAACAGAAGTGTGCATATGGTTCTGCCTTGGTCTGTGAGTGTGTTCCCCCTGCCTTGCCCACAGGCTCAGGGGCAAGGGCCCGGAGAGAGCACCACCCCGAAGCGCTTTTCTCCCGGGCTTGGGCGCATTGTGCGTGCCTGGCGGGAACAGTGGGCAGGAGTGTTGGCAAACTGGCCTTTGGAGGCAGCTGGGGAGGTCTTCCAGCGGGAGAGGGCCGGTTGTGCTCAGAGGCCCCACAGGCCTGGGGCAGGACCCAGCAGGGCCCCTGCCCCTGGCCAGCCTTGCCCATACCTTCCTGGCCTCCGGGGGTACTGCCCCACCAAGGGGCAGGCTGCGGGGACTGGGTCCAGACATGCCCGGGCGCCTCCCCAGGCTCATCCCCGCTGGTGCCTTTCCCCTGGGCCTAGGCCTCGGTTGAGGCCTCCTTGGAGAGGAGGTTGCTGGCAGGGGCTGTCTCCACACTGCAAGGTGCTGGAACTCAGAGGGCATCGTCAGAGGGAAGGGACAAGCAAGGGGCTGGATGCCCAAGACCTCTTTGGCCCAGCAGCCTCAGGGCAGCAGGGAGAGCAAGAGGCCCAACTTGCCCCTATGACGGCTCTGCCCCTTCCCACCCAGGCGGCCAGCCCAGCAGCTGCCTGACAGACTCTGGCTCCCCCGAGCTCTCTGCCGGTGCAGAGGGCAGATCAGAGGTGTGCATGTGGTTCTGACTTGGCCTGGGAGTGTGGACACCGTGCCTTGCCCCCAGGCTCAGGGGCAAGGGCCCGGAGAGAGCACCACCCTGAAGCGCTTTTCTCCCGAGCTTGGGAGCATTGTGCACGCCTGCTGGGAACAGTGGGCGGGAGCGCATGCAAACCGGCCTTTGGAGGCAGCCGGGGAGGTCTTCCAGTGGGAGAGGGCCGGTTGTGCTCAGAGGCCCCACAGGCCAGGGGCAGGACGCAGCAGGGCCCCTGCCCCTGGCCAGCCTTGCCCAGACCTTCCTGGCCTCCGGGGGTACTGCCCCACCAAGGGGCAGGCTGCGGGGACTGGGTCCAGACATGCTCGGGCGCCTCCCCAGGCTCATCCCCGCTGGTGCCTTTCCCCTGGGCCTAGGCCTTGGTTGAGGCCTCCTTGGAGAGGAGGTTGCTGGCAGGGGCTGTCTCCACACTGCAAGGTGCTGGAGCTCAGAGAGCCTCGTCAGAGGGAAGGGACCAGTAAGGGGCTGGATGCCCAAGACCTCTTTGCCCCAGCAGCCTCAGGACAGCAGGGAGAGCAAGAGGCCCAACTTGCCCCTAGGGCGGCTCTGCCCATTCCCACACAGGCGGCCAGCCCAGCAGCTGCCTGACAGACTCTGGCTCCCCCGAGCTCTCTGCCGGTGCAGGGGACAGGAACAGACGTGGGCATGTGTTTCTGCCTTGGCCTGGGAGTGTGTTCCCCCTGCCTTGCCCCCAGGCTCAGGGGCAAGGGCTCGGAGAGAGCACCACCCTGAAGCGCTTTTCTCCCGGGCTTGGGAGCATTGTGCGAGCCTGGCGTGAACAGCGGGCGGGAGTGTTTGCCAACAGGAATTTGGAGGCAGCCGGGGAGGTCTTCCAGTGGGAGAGGGCCGGTTGTGCGCAGAGGCCCAACAGGCCAGGGGCAGGACCCAGCAGGGCCCCTGCCCCTGGCCAGCCTTGCCGAGACGTTCCTGGCCTCCGGGGGTACTGCCCCACCAAGGGGCAGGCTGCGGGGACTGGGTCCAGACATGTCCGTGCGCCTCCCCAGGATCATCCCCGCTGGTGCCTTTTCCCTGGGCCTAGGCCTCGGTTGAGGCCTCCTTGGAGAGGAGGTTGCTGGCAGGGGCTGTCTCCACACTGCAAGGTGCTGGAGCTCAGAGGGCCTCGTCAGAGGGAAGGGACCAGCAAAGGGCTGGATGCCCAAGACCTCTTTGACCCAGCAGACTCAGGGCAGCAGGGAGAGCAAGAGGCCCTTCTTGCCCCTAGGTCGGCTCTGCCCCTTCCCACACAGGCAGCCAGCCCAGCAGCAGCCTGGCAGTCTCTGGCTCCCCCGAGCTCTCTGCCGGTGTAGGGGGCAGCAACAGACGTGTGCATGTCGTTCTGCCTTGGCCTGGGAGTGTGTTCCCCCTGCCTGGCCCCCAGGCTCAGGGGCAAGGTCCCGGAGACAGCACCACCCCGAAGCGCTTTTCTCCCGGGCTTGGGAGCATTGTGCGTGCCTGGCGGGAACAGCGGGCGGGAGTGCTTGCAAACCGGCCTTTGGAGGCAGACTGGGAGGTCTTCCAGCGGGAGAGTGCCGGTTGTGCTCAGACGCCCCACAGGCCAGGGGCAGGACCCAGCAGTGTCCCTGCCCCTGGCAGCCTTGCCCAGACCTTCCTGGCCTCCGGGGGTACTGCCCCACCAAGGGGCAGGCTGTGGGGACTTGGTCCAGACATGCCCGGGCGCCTCCCCAGGCTCATCCCCGCTGGTGCCTTTCCCCTGGGCCTAGGCCTCGGTTGAGGCCTCCTTGGAGAGGAGGTTGCTGGCAGGGGCTGTCTCCACACTGCAAGGTGCTGGAGCTCAGAGGGCCTCGTCAGAGGGAAGGGACCAGCAAGGGGCTGGATGCCCAAGACTTCTTTGGCCCAGCAGCCTCAGGGCAGCAGGGAGAGGAAGAGGCCCAACTTGCCCCTGGGTCGGCTCTGCCCCTTCCCACACAGGCAGCCAACCCAGCACCTGCCTGACAGACTCTGGCTCCCCCGAGCTCTCTGCCGGTGCAGGGGTCAGGAACAGACGTGTGCATGTGGTTCTGCCTTGGTCTGGGAGTGTGGACCCACTGCCTGGCCCCCAGGCTCAGGGGCAAGGGCCCGGAGAGAGCAACACCCCGAAGCGCTTTTCTCCCGGGCTTGGGAGCATTGTGCGTGCCTGGCGGGAACAGCGGGCGGGAGTGTTGGCAAACCGGCCTTTGGAGGCAGCCGGGGAGGTCTTCCAGTGGGAGAGGGCCGGTTGTGCTCAGAGGCCCCACAGTCCAGGAGCAGGACCCAGCAGGGCCCCTGCCCCTGGCCAGCATTGCCCAGACCTTCCTGGCCTCCGGGGGTACTGCCCCACCAAGGGGCAGGCTGCGGGGACAGGGTCCAGACATGCCCGGGCGCCTCCCCTGGCTCAACACCGCTGGTGCCTTTCCCCTGGTCCTAGGCCTCGGTTGAGGCCTCCTTGGAGAGGAGATTGCTGGCAGGTGCTGTCTCCACACTGCAAGGTGCTGGAGCTCAGAGAGCCTCGTCAGAGGGAAGGGACCAGTAAGGGGCTGGATGCCCAAGACGTCTTTGGCCCAGCAGCCTCAGGGCAGCAGGGAGAGCAAGAGGCCCAATTTGCCCCTAGGTCGGCTCTGCCCCTTCCCACACAGGCGGCCAGCCCAGCACCTGCCTGAGAGACTCTGGCTCCCCCGAGCTCTCTGCCGGTGCAGGGGACAGGAACAGAAGTGTGCATATGGTTCTGCCTTGGTCTGGGAGTGTGTTCCCCCTGCCTTGCCCACAGGCTCAGGGGCAAGGGCCCGGAGAGAGCACCACCCCGAAGCGCTTTTCTCCCGGGCTTGGGCGCATTGTGCGTGCCTGGCGGGAACAGTGGGCAGGAGTGTTGGCAAACTGGCCTTTGGAGGCAGCCGGGGAGGTCTTCCAGCGGGAGAGGGCCGGTTGTGCTCAGAGGCCCCACAGGCCTGGGGCAGGACCCAGCAGGGCCCCTGCCCCTGGCCAGCCTTGCCCAGACCTTCCTGGCCTCCGGGGGTACTGCCCCACCAAGGGGCAGGCTGCGGGGACTGGGTCCAGACATGCCCGGGCGCCTCCCCAGGCTCATCCCCGCTGGTGCCTTTCCCCTGGGCCTAGGCCTCGGTTGAGGCCTCCTTGGAGAGGAGGTTGCTGGCAGGGGCTGTCTCCACACTGCAAGGTGCTGGAACTCAGAGGGCATCGTCAGAGGGAAGGGACAAGCAAGGGGCTGGATGCCCAAGACCTCTTTGGCCCAGCAGCCTCAGGGCAGCAGGGAGAGCAAGAGGCCCAACTTGCCCCTATGACGGCTCTGCCCGTTCCCACACAGGCGGCCAGCCCAGCAGCTGCCTGACAGACTCTGGCTCCCCCGAGCTCTCTGCCGGTGCAGAGGGCAGATCAGAGGTCTGCATGTGGTTCTGACTTGGCCTGGGAGTGTGGACACCGTGCCTTGCCCCCAGGCTCAGGGGCAAGGGCCCGGAGAGAGCACCACCCTGAAGCGCTTTTCTCCCGAGCTTGGGAGCATTGTGCACGCCTGCTGGGAACAGTGGGCGGGAGCGCATGCAAACCGGCCTTTGGAGGCAGCCGGGGAGGTCTTCCAGTGGGAGAGGGCCGGTTGTGCTCAGAGGCCCCACAGGCCAGGGGCAGGACGCAGCAGGGCCCCTGCCCCTGGCCAGCCTTGCCCAGACCTTCCTGGCCTCCGCGGGTACTGCCCCACCAAGGGGCAGGCTGCGGGGACTGGGTCCAGACATGCCCGGGCGCCTCCCCAGGCTCATCCCCGCTGGTGCCTTTCCCCTGGGCCTAGGCCTCGGTTGAGGCATCCTTGGAGAGGAGATTGCTGGCAGGTGCTGTCTCCACACTGCAAGGTGCTGGAGCTCAGAGGGCCTCGTCAGAGGGAAGGGACCAGTAAGGGGCTGGATGCCCAAGTCGTCTTTGGCCCAGCAGCCTCAGGGCAGCAGGGAGAGCAAGAGGCCCAATTTGCCCCTAGGTCGGCTCTGCCCCTTCCCACACAGGCGGCCAGCCCAGCACCTGCCTGAGAGACTCTGGCTCCCCCGAGCTCTCTGCCGGTGCAGGGGACAGGAACAGACGTGTGCATGTGGTCTGCCTTGGTCTGGGAGTGTGTTCCCCCTGCCTTGCCCACAGGCTCAGGGGCAAGGGCCCGGAGAGAGCACCACCCTGAAGCTCTTTTCTCCCGGGCTTGGGCGCATTGTGCGTGCCTGGCGGGAACAGTGGGCATGAGTGTTGGCAAACTGGCCTTTGGAGGCAGCTGGGGAGGTCTTCCAGCGGGAGAGGGCCGGTTGTGCTCAGAGGCCCCACAGGCCAGGGGCAGGACACAGCAGGTCCCCTGCCCCTGGCCAGCCTTGCCCAGACCTTCCTGGCCTCCGGGGGTACTGCCCCACCAAGGGGCAGGCTGCGGGGACTGGGTCCAGACATGCCCGGGCGCCTCCCCAGGCTCATCCCCGCTGGTGCCTTTCCCCTGGGCCTAGGCCTCGGTTGAGGCCTCCTTGGAGAGGAGGTTGCTGGCAGGGGCTGTCTCCACACTGCAAGGTGCTGGAGCTCAGAGGGCCTCGTCAGAGGGAAGGGACCAGCAAGGGGCTGGATGCCCAAGACCTCTTTGGCCCAGCAGCCTCAGGGCAGCAGGGAGAGCAAGAGGCCCAACTTGCCACTAGGTCGGCTCTGCCCCTTTCCACACAGGCGGCCAGCCCAGCAGCTGCCTGACAGACTCTGGCTCCCCCGAGCTCTCTGCCGGTGCAGGGGGCAGGAACAGACGTGTGCATGTGGTTCTGCCTTGGCTTGGGAGTGTGGACCCCCTGCCTTGCCCCGAGGCTCAGGGGCAAGGGCCCGGAGAGAGCACCAACCCGAAGCGCTTTTCTCCCGGGCTTGGGAGCATTGTGCGCGCTTGGTGGGAACAGTGGCCGGGAGTGCTTGCAAACCAGCCTTTGGAGGCAGCCGGGGAGGTCTTCCAGTGGGAGAGGGCCGGTTGTGCTCAGAGGCCCCACAGGCCATGGGCAGGACCCAGCAGGGACCCTGCCCCTGGCCAGCCTTGCCCAGACCTTCCTGCCTTCGGGGGTACTGCCCCACCAAGGGGCAGGCTGCGGGGACTGGGTCCAGACATGTCCGTGCGCCTCCCCAGGATCATCCCCGCTGGTGCCTTTCCCCTGGGTGTAGGCCTCGGTTGAGGCCTCTTTGGAGAGGAGGTTGCTGGCAGGGGCTGTCTCCACACTGCAAGGTGCTGGAGCTCAGAGGGCCTCGTCAGAGGGAAGGCACCAGCAAAGGGCTGGATCCCCAAGACCTCTTTGACCCAGCAGCCTCAGGGCAGCAGGGAGAGCAAGAGGCCCAACTTGCCCCTAGGTCGGCTCTGCCCCGTCCCACACAGGCAGCCAGCCCAGCAGCAGCCTGGCATTCTCTGGCTCCCCCGAGCTCTCTGCCGGTGGACGGGGCAGGAACAGACGTGTGCATGTCGTTCTCCCTTGGCCTGGGAGTGTGTTCCCCCTGCCTGGCCCCCAGGCTCAGGGGCAAGGGCCCGGAGAGAGCACCACCCCGAAGCGCTTTTCTCCCGGGGTTGGGAGCAATGTGCGTGCCTGGCGGGAACAGCGGGTGGGAGTGCTTGCAAACCGTCCTTTGGAGGCAGACGGGTAGGTCTTCCAGCGGGAGAGTGCCGGTTGTGCTCAGACCACCCACAGGCCAGGGGCAGGACCCAGCAGTGTCCCTGCCCCTGGCAGCCTTGCCCAGACCGTCCTGGCCTCCGGGGGTACTACCCCACCAAGGGGCAGGCTGCGGGGACTGGGTCCAGACATGGCCGGGCGCCTCCCCAGGCTCATCCCCGCTGGTGCCTTTCCCCTAGGCCTAGGCCTCGGTTGAGGCCTCCTTGGAGAGGAGGTTGCTGGCAGGGGCTGTCTCCACACTGCAAGGTGCTGGTGCTCAGAGGGCCTCGTCAGAGGGAAGGGACCAGCAAGGGGCTGGATGCCCAAGACCTCTTTGGCCCAGCAGCCTCAGGGCAGCAGGGAGAGCAAGAGGCCCAACTTGCCCCTAGGTCGGCTCTGCCCCTTCCCACACAGGCGGCCAGCCCAGCAGCTGCCTGACAGACTCTGGCTCCCCCGAGCTCTCTGCCGGTGCAGGGGTCAGGAACAAACGTGTGCATGTCGTTCTGCCTTGGTCTGGGAGTGTGGACCCCCTGCATTGCCCCAGGCTCAGGGGCAAGGGCCCGGTGAGAGCACCACCCCGAAGCGCTTTTTTCCCGGGCTTGGGAGCATTGTGCGTGCCTGGCGGGAACAGCGGGCGCGAGTGTTGGCAAATCGGCCTTTGGAGGCAGCCGGGGAGGTCTTCCAGCGGGAGAGGGCCGCTCATGCTGAGAGGCCTCACAGGCCAGGGGCAGGACCCAGCAGGGCACCTGCCCCTGGCCAGCCTTGCCCAGATCTTCCTGGCCTCAGGGGGTACTGCCCCACCAAGGGGCAGGCTGCGGGGACTGGGTCCAGACATGCCCGGGCGCCTCCCCAGTCTCATCCCCGCTGGTGCCTTTCCCCTGGTCCTGGGCCTCGGTTTAGGCCTCCTTGGAGAGGAGGTTGCTGGCAGGGGCTGTCTCCACACTGCAAGGTGCTGGAGCTCAGAGGGCCTCGTCAGAGGGAAGGGACCAGCAAGGGGCTGGATGCCCAAGACCTCTTTGGCCCAGCAGCCTCAGGGCAGCAGGGAGAGCAAGAGGCCCAACTTGCCCCTAGGTCGGCTCTGCCCCTTCCCACACAGGCGGCCAGCCCAGCAGCTGCCTGACAGACTGTGGCTCCCCCGAGCTCTCTGCCGGTGCAGGGGGCAGATCAGAGGTGTGCATGTGGTTCTGACTTGGCCTGGGAGTGTGGACACCGTGCCTTGCCCCCAGGCTCAGGGGCAAGGGCCCGGAGAGAGCACCACCCTGAAGCGCTTTTCTCCCGGGCTTGGGAGCATTGTGCACGCCTGCTGGAAACAGTGGGCGGGAGCGCTTGCAAACCGGCCTTTGGAGGCAGCCGGGGAGGTCTTCCAGTGGGAGAGGGCCGGTTGTGCTCAGAGGCCCCACAGGCCAGGGGCAGGACGCATCAGGGCCCCTGCCCCTGGCCAGCCTTGCCCAGACCTTCCTGGCCTCCGGGGGTACTGCCCCACCAAGGGGCAGGCTGCGGGGACTGGGTCCAGACATGCTCGGGCGCCTCCCCTGGCTCATCCCCGCTGGTGCCTTTCCCCTGGGCCTAGGCCTTGGTTGAGGCCTCCTTGGAGAGGAGGTTGCTGGCAGGGGCTGTCTCCACACTGCAAGGTGCTGGAGCTCAGAGGGCCTCGTCAGAGGGAAGGGACCAGTAAGGGGCTGGATGCCCAAGACTTCTTTGGCCCAGCAGCCTCAGGGCAGCAGGGAGAGCAAGAGGCCCAACTTGCCCCTAGGTCGGCTCTGCCCCTTCCCACACAGGCGGCCAGCCCAGCAGCTGCCTGACAGACTGTGGGTCCCCCGAGCTCTCTGCCGGTGCAGGGGGCAGATCAGAGGTGTGCATGTGGTTCTGACTTGGCCTGGGAGTGTGGACACCGTGCCTTGCCCCCAGGCTCAGGGGCAAGGGCCCGGAGAGAGCACCACCCTGAAGGGCTTTTCTCCCGGGCTTGCGAGCATTGTGCACGCCTGCTGGAAACAGTGGGCGGGAGCGCTTGCAAACCGGCCTTTGGAGGCAGCCGGGGAGGTCTTCCAGTGGGAGAGGGCCGGTTGTGCTCAGAGGCCCCACAGGCCAGGGGCAGGACGCAGCAGGGCCCCTGCCCCTGGCCAGCCTTGCCCAGACCTTCCTGGCCTCCGGGGGTACTGCCCCACCAAGGGGCAGGCTGCGGGGACTGGGTCCAGACATGCTCGGGCGCCTCCCTTGGCTCATCCCCGCTGGTGCCTTTCCCCTGGGCCTAGGCCTTGGTTGAGGCCTCCTTGGAGAGGAGGTTGCTGGCAGGGGCTGTCTCCACACTGCAAGGTGCTGGAGCTCAGAGGGCCTCGTCAGAGGGAAGGAACCAGTTAGGGGCTGGATGCCCAAGACCTCTTTGGCCCAGCAGCCTCAGGGCAGCAGGGAGAGCAAGAGGCCGAACTTGCCCCTAGGGCGGCTCTGCCCCTTCCCACACAGGCGGCCAAAACAGCAGCTGCCTGACAGACTCTGGCTTCCCCAAGCTCTCTGCCGGTGCAGGGGACAGGAACAGACGTGGGCATGTGGTTCTGCCTTGGCCTGGGAGTGTGTTCTCCCTGCCTTGCCCCCAGGCTCAGGGGCAAGGGCCCGGAGAGAGCACCACCCCAAAGCGCTTTTCTCCCGGGCTTGGGAGCATTGTGCGAGCCTGGCGTGAACAGCGGGCGGGAGTGTTTGCAAACAGGACTTTGGAGGCAGCCGGGGAGGTCTTCCAGTGGGAGAGGGCCGGTTGTGCTCAGACGCCCCACAGGCCAGGGGCAGGACCCAGCAGTGTCCCTGCCCCTGGCAGCCTTGCCCAGACCTTCAGGCCTCCGGGGGTACTGCCCCACCAAGGGGCAGGCTGCGGGGACTGGGTCCAGACATGCCCGGGCGCCTCCCCAGGCTCAACCCCGCTGGTGCCTTTCCCCTGGGCCTAGGCCTCGGTTGAGGCCTCCTTGGAGAGGAGGTTGCTGGCAGGGGCTGTCTCCACACTGCAAGGTGCTGGAGCTCAGAGGGCCTCGTCAGAGGGAAGGGACCAGCAAGGGGCTGGATGCCCAAGACGTCTTTGGCCCAGCAGCCTCAGGGCAGCAGGGAGAGGAAGAGGCTCAACTTGCCCCTAGGTCGGCTCTGCCCCTTCCCACACAGGCGGCCAACCCAGCAGCTGCCTGACAGACTCTGGCTCCCCCGAGCTCTCTGCCGGTGCAGGCGACAGGAACAGACGTGGGCATGTGGTTCTGCCTTGGCCTGGGGGTGTGTTCCCCCTGACTTGCCCCCAGGCTCAGGGGCAAGGGCCCGGAGAGAGCACCACCCCGAAGCGCTTTTCTCCTGGGCTTGGGAGCATTGTGCGAGCCTGGCGTGAACAGAGGGCGGGAGTGTTTCCAAACAGGACTTTGGAGGCAGCCGGGGAGGTCTTCCAGTGGGAGAGGGCCGGTTGTGCTCAGAGGCCTCACAGGCCAGGGGCAGGACCCAGCAGGGCCCCTGCCCCTGGCCAGCCTTGCCCAGACCTTCCTGGCCTCCGGGGGTACTGCCCCACCAAGGGGCAGGCTGCGGGGACTGGGTCCAGACATGTCCGTGCGCCTCCCCAGGATCATCCCCGCTGGTGCCTTTCCCCTGGGCGTAGGCCTCGGTTGAGGCCTCTTTGGAGAGGAGGTTGCTGGCAGGGCTGTCTCCACACTGCAAGGTGCTGGAGCTCAGAGGGCCTCGTCAGAGGGAAGGGACCAGCAAAGGGCTGGATGCCCAAGACCTCTTTGACCCAGCAGCCTCAGGGCAGCAGGGAGAGCAAGAGGCCCAACTTGCCCCTAGGTCGGCTCTGCCCCGTCCCACACAGGCAGCCAGCCCAGCAGCAGCCTGGCAGTCTCTGGCTCCCCCGAGCTCCCTGCCGGTGTAGGGGGCAGGAACAGACGTGTGAATGTCGTTCTGCCTTGGCCTGGGAGTGTGTTCCCCCTGCGTGGCCCCCAGGCTCAGGGGCAAAGGCCCGGAGAGAGCACCACCCCAAAGCGCTTTTCTCCCGGGCTTGGGAGCATTGTGCGTGCCTGGCGGGAACAGCGAGCGGGAGTGCTTGCAAACCGGCCTTTGGAGGCAGACGGGGAGGTCTTCCAGCGGGAGAGTGCCGGTTGTGCTCAGTCGCCCCACAGGCCAGGGGCAGGACCCAGCAGTGTCCCTGCCCCTGGCAGCCTTGCCCAGACCTTCCTGGCCTCCGGGGATACTACCCCACCAAGGGGCAGGCTGCGGGGACTGGGTCCAGACATGCCCGGGCGCCTCCCCAGGCTCATCCCCGCTGGTGCCTTTCCCCTGGGCCTAGGCCTCGGTTGAGGCCTCCTTGGAGAGGAGGTTGCTGGCAGGGGCTGTCTCCACACTGCAAGGTGCTGGAGCTCAGAGGGCCTCGTCAGAGGGAAGGGACCAGTAAGGGGCTGGATGCCCAAGACCTCTTTGGCCCAGCAGCCTCAGGGCAGCAGGGAGAGGAAGAGGCCCAACTTGCCCCTAGGTGGGCTCTGCCCCTTCCCACACAGGCAGCCAACCCAGCAGCTGCCTGACAGACTCTGGCTCCCCCGTGCTCTCTGCCGGTGCAGGGGTCAGGAACAGACGTGTGCATGTGGTTCTGCCTTGGTCTGGGCGTGTGGACCCACTGCCTGGACCCCAGGCTCAGGGGCAAGGGCCCGGAGAGAGCAACACCCCGAAGCGCTTTTCTCCCGGGCTTGGGAGCATTGTGCGTGCCTGGCGGGAACAGCGGGCGGGAGTGTTGGCAAACAGGCCTTTGGAGGCAGCCGGGGAGGTCTTCCAGCAGGAGAGGGATGCTCATGCTGAGAGGCCTCACAGGCCAGGGGCAGGACCCAGCAGGGCCCCTGCCCCTGGCCAGCCTTGCCCAGACCTTCCTGGCCTCCGGGGGTACTGCCCCACCAAGGGGCAGGCTGCGGGGACTGGGTCCAGACATGCCCGGGCGCCTCCCCAGGCTCATCCCCGCTGTTGCCTTTCCCCTGGGCCTAGGCCTCGGTTTAGGCCTCCTTGGAGAGGAGGTTGCTGGCAGGGGCTGTCTCCACACTGCAAGGTGCTGGAGCTCAGAGGGCCTCGTCAGAGGGAAGGGACCAGCAAGGGGCTGGATGCCCAAGACCTCTTTGGCCCAGCAGCCTCAGGGCAGCAGGGAGAGCAAGAGGCCCAACTTGCCCCTAGGTCGGCTCTGCCCCTTCCCACACAGGCGGCCAGCCCAGCAGCTGCCTGACAGACTCTGGCTCCCCCGAGCTCTCTGCCGGTGCAGGGGGCAGATCAGAGGTGTGCATGTGGTTCTGACTTGGCCTGTTAGTGTGGACACCGTGCCTTGCCCCCAGGCTCAGGGGCAAGGGCCCGGAGAGAGCACCACCCTGAAGCGCTTTTCTACCGGGCTTGGGAGCATTGTGCACGCCTGGTGGAAACAGTGGGCGGGAGCGCTTGCAAACCGGCCTTTGGAGGCAGCCGGGGAGGTCTTCCAGTGGGAGAGGGCTGGTTGTGCTCAGAGGCCCCACAGGCCAGGGGCAGGACGCAGCAGGGCCCCTGCCACTGGCCAGCCTTGCCCAGACCTTCCTGGCCTCCGGGGGTACTGCCCCACCAAGGGGCAGGCTGCGGGGACTGGGTCCAGACATGCTCGGGCGCCTGCCCTAGCTCATCCCCGCTGGTGCCTTTCCCCTGGGCCTAGGCCTTGGTTGAGGCCTCCTTGGAGAGGAGGTTGCTGGCAGGGGCTGTCTCCACACTGCAAGGTGCTGGAGCTCAGAGGGCCTCGTCAGAGGGAAGGGACCAGTAAGGGGCTTGATGCCCAAGACCTCTTTGGCCCAGCAGCCTCAGGGCAGCAGGGAGAGCAAGAGGCCCAACTTGCCCCTAGGGCGGCTCTGACCCTTCCCACACAGGCGGCCAACCCAGCAGCTGCCTGACAGGCTCTGGCTCCCCCAAGCTCTCTGCCGGTGCAGGGGACAGGAACAGACGTGGGCATGTGTTTCTGCCTTGGCCTGGGAGTGTTTTCCCCCTGCCTTGCCCCCAGGCTCAGGGGCAAGTGCCCGGAGAGAGCACCACCCCAAAGCGCTTTTCTCCCGGGCTTGGGAGCATTGTGCGAGCCTGGCGTGAACAGCGGGCGGGAGTGTTTGCAAACAGGACTTTGGAGGCAGCCGGGGAGGTCTTCCAGTGGGAGAGGGCCGGTTGTGCTCAGAGGCCCCACAGGCCAGGGGCAGGACCCAGCAGGGCCCCTGCCCCTGGCCAGCGTTGCCCAGACCTTCCTGGCCTCCGGGGGTACTGCCCCACCAAGGGGCAGGCTGCGGGGACTGGGTCCAGACATGTCCGTGCGCCTCCCCAGGATCATCCCCGCTGTTGCCTTTTCCCTGGGCCTAGGCCTCGGTTGATGCCTCCTTGGAGAGAAGGTTGCTGGCAGGGGCTGTCTCCACACTGCAAGGTGCTGGAGCTCAGAGGGCCTCGTCAGAGGGAAGGGACCAGCAAGGGGCTGGATGCCCAAGACCTCTTTGGCCCAGCAGCCTCAGGGCAGCAGGGAGAGCAAGAGGCCCAACTTGCCCCTAGGTCGGCTCTGCCCCTTCCCACACAGGCTGCCAGCCCAGCAGCTGCCTGACAGACTCTGGCTCCCCCGAGCTCTCTGCCGGTGCAGGGGTCAGGAACAGACGTGTGCATGTGGTTCTGCCTTGGTCTGGGAGTGTGGACCCACTGCCTGGACCCCAGGCTCAGGGGCAAGGGCCCGGAGAGAGCAACACCCCGAAGCGCTTTTCTCCCGGGCTTGGGAGCATTGTGCGCGCCTGGCGGGAACAGTGGGCGGGAGTGTTGGCAAACCGGCCTTTGGAGGCAGCCGGGGAGGTCTTACAGTGGGAGAGGGCCGGTTGTGCTCAGACGCCCCACAGGCCAGGGGCAGGACCCAGCAGGGCCCCTGCCCCTGGCCAGCCTTGCCCAGACCTTCCTGGCCTCCGGGGGTACTGCCCCACCAAGGGGCAGGCTGCGGGGACTGGGTCCAGACATACCCGGGAGCCTCCCCAGGCTCATCCCCGCTGGTGCCTTTCCCCTGGTCCTAGGCCTCGGTTGAGCCCTCCTTGGCGAGGAGGTTGCTGGCAGGGGCTGTCTCCACACTGCAAGGTGCTGGAGCTCAGAGGGCCTCGTCAGAGGGAAGGGACAAGCAAGGGGCTGGATGCCCAAGACCTCTTTGGCCCAGCAGCCTCAGGGCAGCAGGGAGAGGAAGAGGCCCAACTTGCCCCTAGGTCGGCTCTGCCCCTTCCCACGCAGGCGGCCAGCCCAGCAGCTGCCTGACAAACTCTGGCTCCCCCGAGC
Organism: Dama dama; assembly: GCF_033118175.1. NCBI lineage: Eukaryota > Metazoa > Chordata > Mammalia > Artiodactyla > Cervidae > Dama > Dama dama. The sequence continues at coordinate 796,249 of NW_026870958.1, forward strand.
TCTCTGCCGGTGCAGGGGTCAGGAACAGATGTGTGCATGTGGTTCTGCCTTGGTCTGAAAGTGTGTTCCCCCTGCCTTCCCCACAGGCTCAGGGGCAAGGGCCCGGAGAGAGCACCACCCTGAAGCGCTTTTCTCCCGGGCTTGGGAGCATTGTGCACGCCTGCTGGAAACAGTGGGCGGGAGCGCTTGCAAACCGGCCTTTGGAGGCAGCCGGGGAGGTCTTCCAGCGGGAGAGGGCCGGATGTGCTCAGAGGCCCCACAGGCCAGGGGCAGGGCCCAGCAGGTCCCCTGCCCCTGGCCAGCCTTTCCCAGACCTTCCTGGCCTCCGGGGGTACTGCCCCACCAAGGGGCAGGCTGCGGGGACTGGGTCCACAAATGCCCGGGCGCCTCCCCAGGCTCATCCCCGCTGGTGCCTTTCCCCTGGGCCTAGGCCTCGGTTGAGGCCTCCTTGGAGAGGAGGTTGCTGGCAGGGGCTGTCTCCACACTGCAACCTGATGGAGCTCAGAGGGCCTCGTCAGAGGGAAGGGACCAGCAAGGGGCTGGATGCCCAAGACCTCTTTGGCCCAGCAGCCTCAGGGTAGCAGGGAGAGCAAGAGTCCCAACTTGCCCCTAGGTCGTCTCTGCCCCTTCCCACACAGGCGGCCAACCGAGCAGCTGCCTGACAGACTCTGGCTCCCCCGAGCTCTCTGCCGGTGCAGGGGGCAGGAACAGACGTGTGCATGTGGTTCTGCCTTGGCCTGGGAGTGTGGACACCGTGCCTGCCCCCAGGCTCAGGGGCAAGGGCCCGGAGAGAGGACCACCCTGAAGCGCTTTTCTCCCGGGCTTGGGAGCATTGTGCGCGGCTGGTGGGAACAACGGGCATGAGTGCCTGCAAACCGGCCTTTGGAGGCAGCCGGGCAAGTCTTCCCAGGGCCCGGAGAGAGCACCACCCCGAAGCACTTTTCTCACGGGCTTGGGAGCATTGCGCGCGGCTGGCGGGAACAGCAGGAAGGAGTCATTGCAAACCGCCCTTTGGAGGCAGCCGGGGAGGTCTTCCAAGGGCCTGTAGAGAGCACCACCCCGAAGTGCTTTTCTCCCGGGCTTGGGAGCATTGTGCCCGGGTGGCGGGAACAGCAGGCAGGAGTGCTTGAAAACCGGCCTTTGGAGGCAGCCGGGGAGGTCTTCCAGGGCCCGGTGTGAGCACCACCCCAAAAAGCTTTTCTCCCGGGCTTGGGAGCATTGTGCGTGGCTGGCGGGAACAGCAGGAAGGAGTCCTTGCAAACCTGCCTTTGGAGGCAGCCGGGGAGGTCTTCCAAGGGCCTGTAGAGGGCACCACCCCGAAGCGCTTTTCTCCCGGGCTTGGGAGCATTGTGCGCGTGTCCCGGAACAGCGGGCAGGAGTGCTTGAAAACCGTCCTTTGGAGGCAGCCGGGGAGGTCTTCCAGGGCCCGGTGTGAGCACCACCCGAAAATGCTTTTCTCCCGGGCTTGGGAGCATTGTGCGTGGCTGGTGGGAACAGCAGGCGGGAGTGCTTGCAAACCGGCCTTTGGAGGCAGCCGGGGAGGTCTTCCAAGGGCCAGGAGAGAGCATCACCCAGAAGCGTTTTTCTCCCGGGCTTGGAACATTTGCGCGGATGGCGGGAACAGCGAGTGGGAGTGCTTCCAAACCGGCCTTTGGGGGCACCCCGGGAGGTCTTCCATGGGCACGGAGAGAACACCACCCCGAAGCGCTTTTCTCCGGGGTTTTGGAGGATTGTGCGTGGGTGGCGGGAACAGCGAGTGGGAGTGCTTGCAAACCGGCCTTTGGGGGCAGCCAGGGAGGTCCTCCATTGGCACGGAGAGAACACCACCCCGAAGCGCTTTTCTGCCGGGCTTGGGAGCATTGTGCGCGTGTGGCGGGAACAGCGGGCAGGAGTGCTTGAAAACCGTCCTTTGGAGGCAGCCGGGGAGGTCTTCCAGGGCCCGGAGAGAGCACCACCCCAAAATGCTTTTCTCCCGGGCTTGGGAGCATTGTGCGTGGCTGGCGGAAGCAGCGGGAATGAGTACTTACAAACCGGCCTTTGGAGGCAGCCGGGGAGGTCTTGAAAGTGCCCGGAGAGAGCACCACCCCGAAGCGCTTTTCTCCCGGGCTTGGGAGCATTGTGCCCGGGTGGCGGGAACAGCAGGCAGGAGTGCTTGAAAACCGGCCTTTGGAGGCAGCCGGGGAGGTCTTCCAGGGCCCGGTGTGAGCACCACCCCAAAAAGCTTTTCTCCCGGGCTTGGGAGCATTGTGCGCGGCTGGTGGGAACAGCGGGCATGAGTGCTTGCAAACTGGCCTTTGGAGGCAGCCGGGGAGGTCTTCCAGCGGGAGAGGGCCGGTTTTGCTCAGAGGCCCCACAGGCCAGGGGCAGGACCCAGCAGGGCCCCTGCCCCTGGCCAGCCTTGCCCAGACCTTCCTGGCCTCAGGGGGTACTGCCCCACCAAGGGGCAGGCTGTGGGGACTGGGTCCAGACATGCCCGTGCGCCTCCACTGGCTCATCCCCGCTGGTGCCTTTCCCCTGGGACTAGGCCTCGGTTGAGGCCTCCTTGGAGAGGAGGTTGCTGGCCGGGGCTGTCTCCACACTGCAAGGTGCTGGAGCTCAGAGGGCCTCGTCAGAGGGAAAGCACCAGCAAAGGGCTGGATGCCCAAGACCTCTTTGCCCCAGCAGCCTCAGGGCAGCAGGGAGAGCAAGAGGCCCAACTTGCCCCTAGGTCGGCTCTGCCGCTTCCCACACAGGCGGCCAGCCCAGCAGCTGCCTGACAGACTCTGGCTCCCCCCAGCTCTCTGCCGGTGGAGGGGGCAGGAACAGACGTGTGCATGTGGTCCTGCCTTGGCCTGGGACTGTGGATCCCCTGCCTGGCCCTCAGGCTCAGGGGCAAGGGCCTGGAGAGACCACCACCCCGAAGCGCTTTTCTCCCGGGCTTGGGAGCATTGTGCGTGCCTGGCGGGAACAGCGGGCGGGAGTGCTTGCAAACCGGCCTTTGGAGGCAGACGGGGAGGTCTTCCAGCGGGAGAGTGCGGGTTGTGCTCAGACGCCCCACAGGCCAGGGGCAGGACCCAGCAGTGTCCCTGCCCCTTGCAGCCTTGCCCAGACCTTCCTGGCCTCCGGGGGTACTACCCCACCAAGGGGCAGGCTGCGGGGACTGGGTCCAGACATGCCCGGGCGCCTCCCCAGGCTCATCCCCGCTGGTGCCTTTCCCCTGGGCCTAGTCCTCGGTTGAGGCCTCCTTGGAGAGGAGGTTGCTGGCAGGGGCTGTCTCCACACTGCAAGGTAATGGAGCTCAGAAGGCCTCGTCAGAGGGAAGGGACCAACAAGGGGCTGGATGCCCAAGACCTCTTTGGCCCAGCAGCCTCAGGGCAGCAGGGAGAGCAAGAGGCCCAACTTGCCACTAGGTCGGCTCTGCCACTTCCCACACAGGCGGCCAGCCCAGCAGCTGCCTGACAGACTCTGGCTCCCCCGAGCTCTCTGCCGGTGCAGGGGGCAGATCAGACGTGTGCATGTGGTTCTGCCTTGGCCTGGGAGTGTGGACACCCTGCCTTGCCCCCAGGCTCAGGGGCAAGGGCCCAGAGAGAGCACCACCATGAAGCACTTTTCTCCCGGGCTTAGGAGCATTGTGCCCGCCTCCTGGTACCAGTGGCCGGGAGCGCTTGCAAACCGGCCTTTGGAGGCAGCCGGGGAGGTCTTCCAGTGGGAGAGGGCCGGTTGTGCTCAGAGGCCCCACAGGCCAGGGGCAGGACCCAGCAGGGCCCCTGCCCCTGGCCAGCCTTGCCCAGACCTTCCTGGCCTCCGGGGGTACTGCCCCACCAAGGGGCAGGCTGCGGGAACTGGGTCCAGACATGCTCGGGCGCCTCCCCTGGCTCATCCCCGCTGGTGCCTTTCCCCTGGGCCTAGGCCTCGGTTGAGGCCTCCTTGGAGAGGAGGTTGCTGGCAGGGGCTGTCTCCACACTGCAAGGTGGTGGAGCTCAGAGGCCCTCGTCAGAGGGAAGCGACCAGTAAGGGGCTGGATGCCCAAGACGTCTTTGGCCCAGCAGCCTCAGGGCAGCAGGGAGAGCAAGAGGCCCAACTTGCCCCTATGTCGGCTCTGCCCCTTCCCACACAGGCAGCCAGCCCAGCAGCAGCCTGGCAGTCTCTGGCTCCCCCGAGCTCTCTGCCGGTGTAGGGGGCAGGAACAGACGTGTGCATGTCGTTCTCCCTTGGCCTGGGAGTGTGTTCCCCCTGCCTGGCCCCCAGGCTCAGGGGCAAGGGCCCGGAGAGAGCACCACCCCGAAGCGCTTTTCTCCCGGGCTTGGGAGCATTGTGCGTGCCTGGCGGGAACAGCGGGCGGGAGTGCTTGCAAACCGGCCTTTGGAGGCAGACGGGGAGGTCTTCCAGCGGGAGAGTGCGGGTTGTGCTCAGACGCCCCACAGGCCAGGGGCAGGACCCAGCAGTGTCCCTGCCCCTTGCAGCCTTGCCCAGACCTTCCTGGCCTCCGGGGGTACTACCCCACCAAGGGGCAGGCTGCGGGGACTGGGTCCAGACATGCCCGGGCGCCTCCCCAGGCTCATCCCCGCTGGTGCCTTTCCCCTGGGCCTAGGCCTCGGTTGAGGCCTCCTTGGAGAGGAGGTTGCTGGCAGGGGCTGTCTCCACACTGCAAGGTAATGGAGCTCAGAGGGCCTCGTCAGAGGGAAGGGACCAACAAGGGGCTGGATGCCCAAGACCTCTTTGGCCCAGCAGCCTCAGGGCAGCAGGGAGAGCAAGAGGCCCAACTTGCCACTAGGTCGGCTCTGCCACTTCCCACACAGGCGGCCAGCCCAGCAGCTGCCTGACAGACTCTGGCTCCCCCGAGCTCTCTGCCGGTGCAGGGGGCAGATCAGACGTGTGCATGTGGTTCTGCCTTGGCCTGGGAGTGTGGACAACCTGCCTTGCCCCCAGGCTCAGGGGCAAGGGCCCAGAGAGAGCACCACCATGAAGCACTTTTCTCCCGGGCTTAGGAGCATTGTGCCCGCCTGCTGGTACCAGTGGCCGGGAGCGCTTGCAAACCGGCCTTTGGAGGCAGCCGGGGAGGTCTTCCAGTGGGAGAGGGCCGGTTGTGCTCAGAGGCCCCACAGGCCAGGGGCAGGACCCAGCAGGGCCCCTGCCCCTGGCCAGCCTTGCCCAGACCTTCCTGGCCTCCGGGGGTACTGCCCCACCAAGGGGCAGGCTGCGGGAACTGGGTCCAGACATGCTCGGGCGCCTCCCCTGGCTCATCCCCGCTGGTGCCTTTCCCCTGGGCCTAGGCCTCGGTTGAGGCCTCCTTGGAGAGGAGGTTGCTGGCAGGGGCTGTCTCCACACTGCAAGGTGGTGGAGCTCAGAGGCCCTCGTCAGAGGGAAGCGACCAGTAAGGGGCTGGATGCCCAAGACGTCTTTGGCCCAGCAGCCTCAGGGCAGCAGGGAGAGCAAGAGGCCCAACTTGCCCTTATGTCGGCTCTGCCCCTTCCCACACAGGCAGCCAACCCAGCAGCTGCCTGACAGACTCTGGCTCCCCCGAGCTCTCTGCCGGTGCAGGGGTCAGGAACAGACGTGTGCATGTGGTTCTGCAATGGTCTGGGAGTGTGGACCCCCTGCCTGGACCCCAGGCTCAGGGGCAAGGGCCCGGAGAGAGCAACACCCCGAAGCGCTTTTCTCCCGGGCTTGGGAGCATTGTGCGTGCCTGGCGGGAACAGCGGGCGGGAGTGTTGGCAAACCGGCCTTTGGAGGCAGCCGGGGAGGTCTTCCAGCGGGAGAGGGCCGGTTTTGCTCAGAGGCCCCACAGGCCAGGGCCAGGACCCAGCAGGGCCCCTGCCCCTGGCCAGCCTTGCCCAGACCTTCCTGGCCTCAGGGGGTACTGCCCCACCAAGGGGCAGGCTGCGGGGACTGGGTCCAGACATGCCCGTGCGCCTCCACTGGCTCATCCCCGCTGGTGCCTTTCCCCTGGGCCTAGGCCTCGGTTGAGGCCTCCTTGGAGAGGAGGTTGCTGGCAGGGGCTGTCTCCCCACTGCAAGGTGCTGGAGCTCAGAGGGCCTCGTCAGAGGGAAGGCACCAGCAAGGGGCTGGATGCCCAAGACCACTTTGGCCCAGCAGCCTCACGGCAGCAGGGAGAGGAAGAGGCCCAACTTGCCACTAGGTCGGCTCTGCCCCTTCCCACACAGGCGGCCAGCCCAGCAGCTGCCTGACAGACTCTGGCTCCCCCCAGCTCTCTGCCGGTGGAGGGGGCAGGAACAGACGTGTGCATGTGGTTCTGCCTTGGCCTCGGACTGTGGATCCCCTGCCTGGCCCCCAGGCTCAGGGGCAAGGGCCCGGAGAGACCACCACCCCGAAGCACTTTTCTCCCGGGCTTGGGAGCATTGTGCGCGCCTGGCGGGAACAGTGGGCGGGAGTGCTTGCAAACCGGCCTTTGGAGGCAGCCGGGGAGGTCTTCCAGTGGGAGAGGGCCGGTTGTGCTCCGAGGCCCCACAAGCCAGGGGCAGGACCCAGCAGGGCCCCTGCCCCTGGCCAGCCTTGCCCAGACCTTCCTGGCCTCCGGGGGTACTGCCCCACCAAGGGGCAGGCTGCGGGGACTGGGTCCAGACATGTCCGTGCGGCTCCCCAGGATCATCTCCGCTGGTGCCTTTCCCCTGGGTGTAGGCCTCGGTTGAGGCCTCTTTGGAGAGGAGGTTGCTGGCAGGGGCTGTCTCCACACTGCAAGGTGCTGGAGCTCAGAGGGCCTCGTCAGAGGGAAGGCACCAGCAAAGGGCTGGATGCCCAAGACCTCTTTGACCCAGCAGCCTCAGGGCAGCAGGGAGAGCAAGAGGCCCAACTTGCCCCTAGGTCCGCTCTGCCCCGTCCCACACAGGCAGCCAGCCCAGCAGCAGCCTGGCAGTCTCTGGCTCCCCCGAGCTCTCTGCCGGTGTAGGGGGCAGATCAGACGTGTGCATGTGGTTCTGCCTTGGCCTGGGAGTGTGGACACCCTGCCTTGCCCCCAGGCTCAGGGGCAAGGGCCCGGAGAGAGCACCACCCCGAAGCGCTTTTCTCCCGGGCTTGGGAGCAATGTGCGTGCCTGCTGGGAACAGTGGGCGGGAGCGCTTGCAAACCGGCCTTTGGAGGCAGCCGGGGAGGTCTTCCAGTGGGAGAGGGCCGGTTGTGCTCAGAGGCCCCACAGGCCAGGGGCAGGACCCACCAGGGCCCCTGCCCCTGGCCAGCCTTGCCCAGACCTTCCTGGCCTCCGGGGGTACTGCCCCACCAAGGGGCAGGCTGCGGGCACTGGGTCCAGACATGCCCGGTCGCCTCCCCTGGCTCATCCCCGCTGGTGCCTTTCCCCTGGTCCTGGGCCTCGGTTGAGGCCTCCTTGGAGAGGAGGTTGCTGGCAGGGGCTGTCTCCACACTGCAAGGTGCTGGAGCTCAGAGGGCCTCGTCAGAGGGAAGGGACAAGCAAGGGGCTGGATGCCCAAGACGTCTTTGGCCCAGCAGCCTCAGGGCAGCAGGGAGAGCAAGAGGCCCAACTTGCCCCTAGGTCTGCTCTGCCCCTTCCCACACAGGCGGCCAACCCAGCAGCTGCCTGACAGACTCTGGCTCCCCCAAGCTCTCTGCCGGTGCAGGGGACAGGAACAGACGTGGGCATGTGGTTCTGCCTTGGCCTGGGAGTGTGTTCCCCCTGCCTTGCCCCCAGGCTCAGGGGCAAGGGACCGGAGAGTGCACTACGCCAAAGCGCTTTTCTCCCGGGCTTGGGAGCATTGTGCGAGCCTGGTGTGAACAGCGGGCGGGAGTGTTTGCAAACAGGACTTTGGAGGCAGCCGGGGAGGTCTTCCAGTGGGAGAGGGCCGGTTGTGCTCAGAGGCCCCACAGGCCAGGGGCAGGACCCACCAGGGCCCCTGCCCCTGGCCAGCCTTGCCCAGACCTTCCTGGCCTCTGGGGGTACTGCCCCACCAAGGGGCAGGCTGCGGGGCCTGGGTCCAGACATGTCCGTGCGCCTCCCCAGGATCATCCCCGCTGGTGCATTTCCCCTGGGCCTAGGCCTCGGTTGAGGCCTCCTTGGAGAGGAGGTTGCTGGCAGGGGCTGTCTCCACACTGCAAGGTGCTGGAGCTCAGAGGGCCTCGTCAGAGGGAAGGGACCAGCAAGGGGCTGGATGCCCAAGACCTCTTTGACCCAGCAGCCTCAGGGCAGCAGGGAGAGCAAGAGGCCCAACTTGCCCCTAGGTCGGCTCTGCCCCGTCCCACAGAGGCAGCCAGCCCAGCAGCAGCCTGGCAGTCTCTGGCTCCCCCGAGCTCTCTGCCGGTGTAGGGGGCAGGAACAGACATGTGCATGTCGTTCTGCCTTGGCCTGGGAGTGTGTTCCCCCTGCCTGGCCCCCAGGCTCAGGGGCAAGGGCCCGGAGAGAGCACCACCCCGAAGCGCTTTTCTCCCGGGCTTGGGAGCATTGTGCGTGCCTGGCGGGAACAGCGGGCGGGAGTGCTTGCAAAACGGCCTTTGGAGGCAGACAGGGAGGTCTTCCAGCGGGAGAGTGCCGGTTGTGCTCAGACGCCCCACAGGCCAGGGGCAGGACCCAGCAGTGTCCCTGCCCCAGGCAGCCTTGCCCACAACTTCCTGGCCTCCGGGGGTACTAACCCACCAAGGGGCAGGCTGCGGGGACTGGGTCCAGACATGCCCGGGCGCCTCCCCAGGCTCATCCCCGCTGGTGCCTTTCCCCTGGGCCTAGGCATCGGTTGAGGCCTCCTTGGAGAGGAGGTTGCTGGCAGGGGCTGTCTCCACACTGCAAAGTGCTGGAGCTCAGAGGGCCTCGTCAGAGGGAAGGGACCAGCAAGGGGCTGGATGCCCAAGACCTCTTTGGTCCAGCAGCCTCAGGGCAGCAGGGAGAGGAAGAGGCCCAACTTGCCCTAGGTCGGCTCTGCCCCTTCCCACACAGGCAGTCAACCCAGCAGCTGCCTGACAGGCTCTGGCTCCCCCGAGCTCTCTGCCGGTGCAGGGGTCAGGAACAGACGTGTGCATGTGGTTCTGCCTTGGTCTGGGAGTGTGGACCCCATGCCTGGACACCAGGCTCAGGGGCAAGGGCCCGGAGAGAGCAACACCCCGAAGCGCTTTTCTCCCGGGATTGGGAGCATTGTGCGTGCCTGGCGGGAACAGCGGGCGGGCGTGTTGGCAAACCGGCCTTTGGAGGCAGCCGGGGAGGTCTTCCAGCGGGAGAGTGCCGGTTTGCTCAGAGGCCCCACAGGCCAGGGGCAGGACCCAGCAGGGCCCCTGCCCCTGGCCAGCCTTGCCCAGACGTTCCTGGCCTCAGGGGGTACTGCCCCACCAAGGGGCAGGCTGCGGGGACTGGGTCCAGACATGCCCGTGCGCCTCCACTGGCTCATCCCCGCTGGTCCCTTTCCCCTGGGCCTAGGCCTCGGTTGAGGCCTCCTTGGAGAGGAGGTTGCTGGCAGGGGCTGTCTCCACACTGCAAGGTGCTGGAGCTCAGAGGGCCTCGTCAGAGGGAAGGGACCAGCAAGGGGCTGGATGCCCAAGACCTCTTTGCCCCAGCAGCCTCAGGGCAGCAGGGAGAGGAAGAGGCCCAACTTGCCCCTAGGTCGGCTCTGCCCCTTCCCACACAGGCGGCCAGCCCAGCAGCTGCCTGACAGACTCTGGCTCCCCCAAGCTCTCTGCCGGTGGAGTGGGCAGGAACAGACGTGTGCATGTGGTTCTGCCTTGGCCTGGGACTGTGGATCCCCTGCCTGGCCCCCAGCCTCAGGGGCAAGGGCCCGGAGAGACCACCACCCCGAAGCACTTTTCTCCCGGGCTTGGGAGCATTGTGCGCGCCTGGCGGGAACAGTGGGCGGGAGTGCTTGCAAACCGGCCTTTGGAGGCAGCCGGGGAGGTCTTCCAGAGGGAGAGGGCCGGTTGTGCTCCGAGGCCCCACAGGCCAGGGGCAGGACCCAGCAAGGCCCCTGCCCCTGGCCAGACTTGCCCAGACCTTCCTGGCCTCTGGGGGTACTGCCCCACCAAGGGGCAGGCTGCGGGGACTGGGTCCAGACATGTCGATGCGCCTCCCCAGGATCATCCCCGCTGGTGCCTTTCCCCTGGGTGTAGGCCTCGGTTGAGGCCTCTTTGGAGAGGAGGTTGCTGGCAGGGGCTATCTCCACACTGCAAGGTGCTGGAGCTCAGAGGGCCTCGTCAGAGGGAAGGCACCAGCAAACGGCTGGATGCCCAAGACCTCTTTGACCCAGCAGCCTCAGGGCAGCAGGGAGAGCAAGAGGCCCAACTTGCCCCTAGGTCGGCTCTGACCCGTCCCACACTGGCGGCCATCCCATCACCTGCCTGAGAGACTCTGGCTCCCCCGAGCTCTCTGCCGGTGTAGGGGACAGGAACAGACGTGTTCATGTGGTTCTGCCTTGGTCTGAAAGTGTGTTCCCCCTGCCTTGCCCACAGGCTCAGGGGCAAGGGCCCGGAGAGAGCACCACCCCGAAGCGCTTTTCTCCCGGGCTTGGGATCATTGTGCGTGCCTGGCGGGAACAGCGGGCAGGAGTGTTGGCAAACTGGCCTTTGGAGGCAGCCGGGGAGGTCTTCCAGCGGGAGAGGGCCGGTTGTGCTCAGAGGCCCTACAGGCCAGGGGCAGGACCCAGCAGGGCCCCTGCCCCTGGCCAGCCTTGCCCAGACCTTCCTGGCCTTCGGGGGTACTGCCTCACCAAGGGGAAGCCAGTTTGGACTGGGTCCAGACATGCCCGGGCGCCTCCCCTGTCTCATCCCCGGTGGTGCCTTTCCCCTGTGCCTAGGCCTCGGTTGAGGCCTCCTTGGAGAGGAGGTTGCTGGCAGGGGCTGTCTCCACACTGCAAGGTGCTGGTGCTCAGAGGGCCTCGTCCGAGGGAAGGGACCAGCAAGGGGCTGGATGCCCAAGACCTCTTTGGCCCAGCAGCCTCAGGGCAACAGGGAAAGCAAGAGGCCCAACTTGCCCCTAGGTCGGCTCTGCCCCTTCCCACACAGGCCGCCAGCCCAGCAGCTGCCTGACAGACTCTGGCTCCCCTGAGCTCTCTGCCGGTGCAGGGGTCAGGAACAGACGTGTGCATGTGGTTCTGCCTTGGTCTGGGAGTGTGGACCCACTGCCTGTACCCCAGGCTCAGCGGCAAGGGCCCGGAGAGAGCAACACCCCGAAGCGCTTTTCTCCCGGGCTTGGGAGCATTGTGCGCGCCTGGCGGGAACAGTGGGCGGGAGTGCTTGCAAACCGGCCTTTGGAGGCAGCCGGGGAGGTCTTCCAGTGGGAGAGGGCCGGTTGTGCTCAGAGGCCCCACAGGCCAGGGGCAGGACCCAGCAGGGCCCCTGCCCCTGGCCAGCCTTGCCCAGACCTTCCTGGACTCCGGGGGTACTGCCCCACCAAGGGGCAGGCTGCGGGGACAGGGTCCAGACATGCCCGAGCGCCTCCCCTGGCTCATCCCCGCTGGTGCCGTTCCCCTGGGCCTAGGCCTCGGTTGAGGCCTCCATGGAGAGGAGATTGCTGGCAGGGGCTGTCTTCACACTGCAAGGTGCTGGAGGTCAGAGGGCCTCGTCAGAGGGAAGGGACCAGTAAGGGGCTGGATGCCCGAGACGTCTTTGCCCCAGCAGCCTCAGGGCAGCAGGGAGAGCATGAGGCCCAACTTGCCCTTAGGTCGGCTCTGCCGCTTCCCACACAGGCTGCCAGCCCAGCAGCTGCCTGACAGACTCTGGCTCCCCCGAGCTCTCTGCCGGTGCAGGGGGCAGGAACAGACGTGGGCATGTGGTTCTGCCTTGGCCTGGGAGTGTGTTCCCCCTGCCTTGCCCCCAGGCTCAGGGGCAAGGGCCCGGAGAGTGCACTACCCCAAAGCGCTTTTCTCCCGGGCTTGGGAGCATTGTGCGAGCCTGGTGTGAACAGCGGGCGGGAGTGTTTGCAAACAGGACTTTGGAGGCAGCCGGGGAGGTCTTCCAGTGGGAGAGGGCCGGTTGTGCTCAGAGGCCCCACAGGCCAGGGGCAGGACCCACCAGGGCCCCTGCCCCTGGCCAGCCTTGCCCAGACCTTCCTGGCCTCTGGGGGTACTGCCCCACCAAGGGGCAGGCTGCGGGGACTGGGTCCAGACATGTCCGTGCGCCTCCCCAGGATCATCCCCGCTGGTGCATTTCCCCTGGGCCTAGGCCTCGGTTGAGGCCTCCTTGGAGAGGAGGTTGCTGGCAGGGGCTGTCTCCACACTGCAAGGTGCTGGAGCTCAGAGGGCCTCGTCAGAGGGAAGGGACCAGCAAGGGGCTGGATGCCCAAGACCTCTTTGACCCAGCAGCCTCAGGGCAGCAGGGAGAGCAAGAGGCCCAACTTGCCCCTAGGTCGGCTCTGCCCCGTCCCACAGAGGCAGCCAGCCCAGCAGCAGCCTGGCAGTCCTTGGCTCCCCCGAGCTCTCTGCCGGTGTAGGGGGCAGGAACAGACATGTGCATGTCGTTCTGCCTTGGCCTGGGAGTGTGTTCCCCCTGCCTGGCCCCCAGGCTCAGGGGCAAGGGCCCGGAGAGAGCACCACCCCGAAGCGCTTTTCTCCCGGGCTTGGGAGCATTGTGCGTGCCTGGCGGGAACAGCGGGCGGGAGTGCTTGCAAAACGGCCTTTGGAGGCAGACGGGGAGGTCTTCCAGGGGGAGAGTGCCGGTTGTGCTCAGACGCCCCACAGGCCAGGGGCAGGACCCAGCAGTGTCCCTGCCCCTGGCAGCCTTGCCCACAACTTCCTGGCCTCCGGGGGTACTACCCCACGAAGGGGCAGGCTGCGGGGACTGGGTCCAGACATGCCCGGGCGCCTCCCCAGGCTCATCCCCGCTGGTGCCTTTCCCCTGGGCCTAGGCCTCGGTTTAGGCCTCCTTGGAGAGGAGGTTGCTGGCAGGGGCTGTCTCCACACTGCAAGATGCTGGAGCTCAGAGGGCCTCGTCAGAGGGAAGGGACCAGCAAAGGGCTGGATGCCCAAGACCTTTTGACCCAGCAGCCTCAGGGCAGCAGGGAGAGCAAGAGGCCCAACTTGCCCCTAGGTTGGCTCTGACCCGTCCCACACAGGCAGCCAGCCCAGCAGCAGCCTGGCAGTCTCTGGCTCCCCCGAGCTCTCTGCCGGTGCAGGGCGCAGGAACAGACGTGTGCATGTCGTTCTGCCTTGGCCTGGGAGTGTGTTCCCCCTGCCTGGCCCCCAGGCTCAGGGGCAAGGGCCCGGAGAGAGCACCACCCCGAAGCGCTTTTCTCCCGGGCTTGGGAGCATTGTGAGCGCCTGGTGGGAACAGTGGGCGGGAGTGTTGTCAAACCGGCCTTTGGAGGCAGCCGGGAAGGTCTTCCAGCGGGAGAGGGCCGGATGTGCTCAGAGGCCCCACAGGCCAGGGGCAGGACACAGCAGGTCCCCTGCCCCTGGTCAGCCTTTCCCAGACCTTCCTGGCCTCAGGGGGTACTGCCCCACCAAGGGGCAGGCTGCGGGGACTGGGTCCAGACATGCCCGGGCGCCTCCCCATGCTCATCCCCCCTGGTGCCTTTCCCCTGGGCCTAGGCCTCGGTTTAGGCATCCTTGGAGAGGAGGTTGCTGGCAGGGGCTGTCTCCACACTGCAAGGTGCTGGAGCTCAGAGGGCCTCATCAGAGTGAAGGGACCAGCAAGGGGCTGGATGCCCAAGACCTCTTTGGCCCAGCAGCCTCAGGGCAGCAGGGAGAGCAAGAGGCCCAACTTGCCCCTAGGTCGGCTCTGACCCGTCCCACACAGGGGGCCAGCCCTGCAGCTGCCTGACATACTCTGGCTCCCCCGAGCTCTCTGCTGGTGCAGGGGGCAGATCAGAGGTGTGCATGTGGTTCTGACTTGGCCTGGGAGTGTGGACACCGTGCCTTGCCCCCAGGCTCAGGGGCAAGGGCCCGGAGAGAGCAACACCCCGAAGCGCTTTTCTCCCGGGCTTGGGATCATTGTGCGTGCCTGGCGGGAACAGCGGGCGGGAGTGTTGGCAAACCAGCCTTTGGAGGCAGCCGGGGAGGTCTTCCAGTGGGAGAGGGCCGGTTGTGCTCAGAGGCCCCACAGGACAGGGGCAGGACCCAGCAGGGCCCCTTCCCCTGGCCAGCCTTGCCCAGACCTTCCTGGCCTCCGGGGGTACTGCCCCACCAAGGGGCAGGCTGCGGGGACTGGGTCCAGACATGCCCATGCGCCTCCACTGGCTCATCCCCGCTGGTGCCTTTCCCCTGGTCCTAGGCCTCGTTTGAGGCCTCCTTGGAGAGGAGGTTGCTGGCAGGGGCTGTCTCCACACTGCAAGGTGCTGGAGCTCAGAGGGCCTCGTCAGAGGGAAGGGACCAGCAAGGGGCTGGATGCCCAAGAACTCTTTGGCCCAGCAGCCTCAGGGCAGCAGGGAGAGCAAGAGGCCCTACTTGCCCCTAGGTCGGCTCTGCCCCGTCCCACACTGGCGGCCATCCCATCACCTGCCTGAGAGACTCTGGCTCCCCCGAGCTCTCTGCCGGTGTAGGGGACAGGAACAGACGTGTGCATGTGGTTCTGCCTTGGTCTGAAAGTGTGTTCCCCCTGCCTTGCCCACAGGCTCAGGGGCAAGGGCCCGGAGAGAGCACCACCCCGAAGCGCTTTTCTCCCGGGCTTGGGAGCATTGTGCGCGCCTGGCGGGAACAGTGGGCGGGAGTGCTTGCAAACCGGCCTTTGGAGGCAGCCGGGGAGGTCTTCCAGTGGGAGAGGGCCGGTTGTGCTCAGAGGCCCCACAGGCCAGGGGCAGGACCCAGCAGGGCCCCTGCCCCTGGCCAGCCTTGCCCAGACCTTCCTGGACTCCGGGGGTACTGCCCCACCAAGGGGCAGGCTGCGGGGACAGGGTCCAGACATGCCCGAGCGCCTCCCCTGGCTCATCCCCGCTGGTGCCGTTCCCCTGGGCCTAGGCCTCGGTTGAGGCCTCCATGGAGAGGAGATTGCTGGCAGGGGCTGTCTTCACACTGCAAGGTGCTGGAGGTCAGAGGGCCTCGTCAGAGGGAAGGGACCAGTAAGGGGCTGGATGCCCGAGACGTCTTTGCCCCAGCAGCCTCAGGGCAGCAGGGAGAGCAAGAGGCCCAACTTGCCCCTAGGTCGGCTCTGCCCCTTCCCACACAGGCGGCCAACCCAGCAGCTGCCTGACAGACTCTGGCTCCCCCGAGCTCTCTGCCGGTGCAGGGGTCAGGAACAGACGTGTGCATGTGGTTCTGCCTTGGCCTCGGACTGTGGATCCCCTGCCTGGCCCCCAGGCTCAGGGGCAATGGCCCGGAGAGACCACCACCCTGAAGCGCTTTTCTCCCGGGCTTGGGAGCATTGTGCGCGCCTGGCGGGAACAGTGGGCGGGAGTGCTTGCAAACCGGCCTTTGGAGGCAGCCGGGGAGTTCTTCCAGTGGGAGAGGGCCGGTTGTGCTCAGAGGCCCCACAGGCCAGGGGCAGGACCCAGCAGGGCCCCTGCCCCTGGCCAGCATTGCCCAGACCTTCCTGGCCTTCGGGGGTACTGCCCCTCCAAGTGGCGGCTGCGGGGACTGGGTCCAGACATTCCCGGGCGCCTCCCAAGGTTCATCCCCGCTGGTGCCTTTCCCCTGGGCCTAGGCCTCGGTTGAGGCCTACTTGGAGAGGAGGTTGCTGGCAGGGTCTGTCTCCACACTGCGAGGTGCTGGAGCTCAGAGGGCCTCGTCAGAGGGAAGGGACCAGCAAGGGGCTGGATGCCCAAGACCTCTTTGGCCCAGCAGCCTCAGGGCAGCAGGGAGAGCAAGAGGCCCAACTTGCCCCTAGGTCGGCTCTGCCCCTTCCCACACAGGCAGCCAGCCCAGCAGCTGCCTGACAGACTCTGGCTCCCCCGAGCTCTCTACCGGTGCAGAGGGCAGGAACAGACGTGTGCATGTGGTTCTGACTTGGCCTGGGAGTGTGTTCCCCCTGCCTGGCCCCCAGGCTCAGGGGAAAGGGCACGGAGAGAGCACCACCCGAAGGACTTTTCTCCCGGGCTTGCGAGCATTGTGCGTGCCTGGCGGGATCAGCAGGCGGGAGTGCTTGCAAACCGGCCTTTGGAGGCAGCCGGGGAGGTCTTCCAGCGGGAGAGGGCCGGTTGTGCACAGAGGCCCCACAGGCCAGTGGTAGGACCCAGCAGGGCCCCTGCCCCTGGCCAGCCTTGCCCAGATCTTCCTGGCCTCTGGGGGTACTGCCCCACCAAGGGGCAGGCTGCGGGGACTGGGTCTAGACATGCCCGGGCGCCTCCCCAGGCTCATCCCCGCTGGTGCCTTTCCCCTGGGCCTAGGCCTCTGTTGAGGCCTCCTTGGAGAGGAGGTTGCTGGCAGGGTCTGTCTCCACACTGCGAGGTGCTGGAGCTCAGAGGGCCTCGTCAGAGGGAAGGGACCAGCAAGGGGCTTGATGCCCAAGACTTCTTTGGCCCAGCAGCCTCCGGGCAGCAGGGAGAGCAAGAGGCCCAACTTGCCCCTAGGTCGGCTCTGCCCCTTCCCACACAGGCAGCCAGCCCAGCAGCTGCCTGACAGACTCTGGCTCCCCCGAGCTCTCTGCCAGTGCAGGGGGCAGGAACAGACGTGTGCATGTGGTTCTGACTTGTCCGGGGAGTGTGGACCCCCTGCCTGGCCCCCAGGCTAAGGGGAAAGGGCACGGAGAGAGCACCACCTCGAAGCGCTTTTCTCCCGGGCTTGCGAGCATTGTGCGTGCCTGGCGGGATCAGCGGGCGGGAGTGCTTGCAAACCGGCCTTTGGAGGCAGCCGGGGAGGTCTTCCAGCGGGAGAGGGCCGGTTGTGCTCAGAGGCCCCACAGGCCAGGGGCAGGACCCAGCAGGGCCCCTGCCCCAGGCCAGCCTTGCCCAGACCTTCCTGGCCTCCGGGGATACTGCCCCACCAAGGGGCAGGCTGCGGGGTCTGGGTCCAGACATGCCCGGGCGCCTCCCCAGTCTCATCCCCGCTGGTGCCTTTCCCCTGGGCCCAGGCCTCGGTTGAGGCCTCCTTGGAGAGGAGGTTGCTGGCAGGGGCTGTCTCCACACTGCAAGGTGCTGGAGCTCAGAGGGCCTCGTCAGAGGGAAGGTACCAGCAAGGGGCTGGATGCCCAAGACCTCTTTGGCCCAGCAGCCTCAGGGCAGCAGGGAGAGCAAGAGGCCCAACTTGCCCCTAGGTCGGCTCTGCCCCTTCCCACACAGGCAGACAGCCCAGCAGCTGCCTGGCAGACTCTGGCTCCCCCGAGCTCTCTGCCGGTGCAGGGGGCAGGAACAGACGTGTGCATGTGGTTCTGCCTTGGCCTAGGAGTGTGTTCCCCCTGCCTGGCCCCCAGGCTAAGGGGAAAGGGCACGGAGAGAGCACCACCCCGAAGCGCTTTTCTCCCGGGCTTGCGAGCATTGTGCGTGCCTGGCGGGATCAGCGGGCGGGAGTGCTTGCAAACCGGCCTTTGGAGGCAGCCGGGGAGGTCTTCCAGCGGGAGAGGGCCGGTTGTGCTCAGAGGCCCCACAGGCCAGGGGCAGGACCCAGCAGGGCCCCTGCCCCAGGCCAGCCTTGCCCAGACCTTCCTGGCCTCCGGGGATACTGCCCCACCAAGGGGCAGGCTGCGGGGTCTGGGTCCAGACATGCCCGGGCGCCTCCCCAGTCTCATCCCCGCTGGTGCCTTTCCCCTGGGCCCAGGCCTCGGTTGAGGCCTCCTTGGAGAGGACGTTGCTGGCAGGGGCTGTCTCCACACTGCAAGGTGCTGGAGCTCAGAGGGCCTCGTCAGAGGGAAGGGACCAGCAAGGGGCTGGATGCCCAAGAACTCTTTGGCCCAGCAGCCTCAGGGCAGCAGGGAGAGCAAGAGGCCCAACTTGCCCCTAGGTCGGCTCTGCCCCTTCCCACACAGGGGGACAGCCCAGCAGTTGCCTGACAGACTCTGGCTCCCCCGAGCTCTCTGCCGGTTCAGGGGGCAGGAACAGACGTGTGCATGTGGTTCTGCCTTGGCCTGGGAGTATGGACCCCCTGCCTGGCCCCCAGGCTCAGGGGCAAGGGCCCGGAGAGAGCACCACCCCGAAGCGCTTTTCTCCCGGGCTTGGGAGCATTGTGCGCGCCTGGTGGGAACAGTGGGCGGGAGTGCTTGCAAACCAGCCTTTGGAGGCAGCCGGGGAGGTCTTCCAGTGGGAGAGGGCCGGTTGTGCTCAGAGGCCCCACAGGCCAAGGGTAGGACCCAGCAGGGCCCGTGCCCCTGACCAGCCTTGCCCAGACCTTCCTGGCCTCCGGGGGTACTGCCCCACCAAGGGGCACGCTGCGGGGACTGGGTACATACAATCCCGGGCGCCTCCCCAGGCTCATCCCCGCTGGTGCCTTTCCCCTGGGCCTAGGCTTCGGGTGAGGCCTCCTTGGAGAGGAGGTTGCTGGCAGGGGCTGTCTCCACACTGCAAGGTGCGGGAGCTCAGAGGGCCTCGTCAGAGGGAAGGGACCAGCAAGGGGCTGGATGCTCAAGACCTCTTCGGCCCAGCAGCCTCAGGGCACCAGGCAGAGCAAGAGGCCCAACTTGCCCCTAGGTCGGCTCTGCCCCTTCCCACACAGACGGCCAGCCCAGCAGCTGCCTGACAGACTCTGGCTCCCCTGAGCTCTCTGCCGGTCCAGGGGCAGGAACAGACGTGTGCATGTGGTTCTGCCTTGGCCTGGGAGTGTGGACCCCCTGCCTGGCCCCCAGGCTCAGGGGCAAGGGCCCGGAGAGAGCACCACCCCGAAGCGCTTTTCTCCCGGGCTTGGGAGCATTGTGCGTGCCTGGCGGGAACAGCGGGCGGGAGTGCTTGCAAACCGGCCTTTGGAGGCAGCCGGGGAGGTCTTCCAGTGGGAGAGGGCCGGTTGTGCTCAGAGGCCCCACAGGCCAGGGGCAGGACCCAGCAGGGCCCCTGCCCCTGGCCAGCCTTGCCCAGACCTTCCTGGCCTTCAGGGGTACTGCCTCACCAAGGGGCAGCCAGTGGGGACTGGGTCCAGACATGCCCGGGCGCCTCCCCAGTCTCATCCCCGGTGGTGCCTTTCCCCTGTGCCTAGGCCTCGGTTGAGGCCTCCTTGGAGAGGAGGTTGCTGGCAGGGGCTGTCTCCACACTGCAAGGTGCTGGAGCTCAGAGGGCCTCGTCAGAGGGAAGGGACCAGCAAGGGGCTGGATGCCCAAGACCTCTTTGGCCCAGCAGCCTCAGGGCAACAGGGAAAGCAAGAGGCCCAACTTGCCCCTAGGTAGGCTCTGCCCCTTCCCACACAGGCCGCCAGCCCAGCAGCTGCCTGACAGACTCTGGCTCCCCTGAGCTCTCTGCCGGTGCAGGGGTCAGGAACAGACGTGTGCATGTGGTTCTGCCTTGGTCTGGGAGTGTGGACCCACTGCCTGGACCCCAGGCTCAGCGGCAAGGGCCCGGAGAGAGCAACACCCCGAAGCGCTTTTCTCCCGGGCTTGGGAGCATTGTGCGCGCCTGGCGGGAACAGTGGGCGGGAGTGCTTGCAAACCGGCCTTTGGAGGCAGCCGGGGAGGTCTTCCAGTGGGAGAGGGCCGGTTGTGCTCAGAGGCCCCACAGGCCAGGGGCAGGACCCAGCAGGGCCCCTGCCCCTGGCCAGCCTTGCCCAGACCTTCCTGGACTCCGGGGGTACAGCCCCACCAAGGGGCAGGCTGCGGGGACAGGGTCCAGACATGCCCGAGCGCCTCCCCTGGCTCATCCCCGCTGGTGCCGTTCCCCTGGGCCTAGGCCTCGGTTGAGGCCTCCATGGAGAGGAGATTGCTGGCAGGGGCTGTCTTCACACTGCAAGGTGCTGGAGCTCAGAGGGCCTCGTCAGAGGGAAGGGACCAGTAAGGGGCTGGATGCCCGAGACGTCTTTGCCCCAGCAGCCTCAGGGCAGCAGGGAGAGCATGAGGCCCAACTTGCCCCTAGGTCGGCTCTGCCGCTTCCCACACAGGCTGCCAGCCCAGCAGCTGCCTGACAGACTCTGGCTCCCCCGAGCTCTCTGCCGGTGCAGGGGTCAGGAACAGACGTGTGCATATGGTTCTGCCTTGGCCTGGGAGTGTGTTCCCCCTCCCTGTCACCCAGGCTCAGGGGCAAGGGCCCGGAGAGAGCACCACCCCGAAGCGCTTTTCTCCCGGGCTTGGGAGCATTGTGCGTGCCTGGCGTGAACAGTGGGCGGGAGTGTTTGCAAACCGGCCTTTGGAGGCAGCCGGGGAGGTCTTCAAGTGGGAGAGGGCCGTTGTTCTCAGAGACCCCACAGGCCAGGGGCAGGACCCAGCAGGGCCCCTGCCCCTGGCCAGCATTGCCCAGACCTTCCTGGCCTCCGGGGGTACTGCCCCACCAAGGGGCAGGCTGCGGGGACTGGGTACATACAATCCCGGGCGCCTCCCCAGTCTCATCCCCGCTGGTGCCTTTCCCCTGGGCCTAGGCTTCGGGTGAGGCCTCCTTGGAGAGGAGGTTGCTGGCAGGGGCTGTCTCCACACTGCAAGGTGCGGGAGCTCAGAGGGCCTCGTCAGAGGGAAGGGACCAGCAAGGGGCTGGATGCTCAAGACCTCTTCGGCCCAGCAGCCTCAGGGCAGCAGCAGAGCAAGAGGCCCAACTTGCCCCTAGGTCGGCTCTGCCCCTTCCCACACAGACGGCCAGCCCAGCAGCTGCCTGACAGACTCTGGCTCCCCCGAGCTCTCTGCCGGTCCAGGGGCAGGAACAGACGTATGCATGTGGTTCTGCCTTGGCCTGGGAGTGTGGACCCCCTGCCTGGCCCCCAGGCTCAGGGGCAAGGGCCTGGAGAGAGCACCACCCTGAAGCGCTTTTCTCCCGGGCTTGGGAGCATTGTGCATGCCTGGCGGGAACACCGGGCGGGAGTGCTTGCAATCCGGCCTTTGGAGGCAGCCGGGGAGGTCTTCCAGTGGGAGAGGGCCGGTTGTGCTCAGAGGCCCCACAGGCCAGGGGCAGGACCCAGCAGGGCCCCTGCCCCTGGCCAGCCTTGCCCAGACCTTCCTGGCCTTCGGGGGTACTGCCCCACCAAGGGGCAGCCAGTGGGGACTGGGTCCAGACATGCCCGGGCGCCTCCCCAGTCTCATCCCCGGTGGTGCCTTTCCCCTGGGCCTAAGCCTCGGTTGAGGCCTCCTTGGAGAGGAGGTTGCTGGCAGGGGCTGTCTCCACACTGCAAGGTGCTGGAGCTCAGAGGGCCTCGTCCGAGGGAAGGGACCAGCAAGGGGCTGGATGCCCAAGACCTCTTTGGCCCAGCAGCCTCAGGGCAACAGGGAGAGCAAGAGGCCCAACTTGCCCCTAGGTCGGCTCTGCCCCTTCCCACACAGGCCGCCAGCCCAGCAGCTGCCTGGCAGACTCTTGCTCCCTCGAGCTCTCTGCCGGTGCAGGGGGCAGGAACAGACGTGTGCATGTGGTTCTGCCTTGGCCTGGGAGTGTGTTCCCCCTGCATGGCCCCCAGGCTCAGGGGCAAGGGCCCGGTGAGAGCACCACCCCGAAGCGCTTTTCTCCCGGGCTTGGGAGCATTGTGCGTGCCTGGCGGGAACAGCGGGCAGGAGTGTTGGCAAACTGGCCTTTGGAGGCAGCTGGGGAGGTCTTCCAGCGGGAGAGGGCCGGTTGTGCTCAGAGGCCCCACAGGCCAGGGGCAGGACCCAGCAGGGCCCCTGCCCCTGGCCAGCCTTGCCCAGACCTTCCTGGCCTCCGGGCGTACTGCCCCACCAAGGGGCAGGCTGCGGGGACTGGGTCCAGACATGCCCGGGCGGCTCCCCAGGCTCATCCCCGCTGGTGCCTTTCCCCTGTGCCTAGGCCTCGGTTGAGGCCTCCTTGGAGAGGAGGTTGCTGGCAGGGGCTGTCTCCACACTGCAAGGTGCTGGAGCTCAGAGGGCCTCGTCAGAGGGAAGGGACAAGCAAGGGGCTGGATGCCCAAGACCTCTTTGGCCCAGCAGCCTCAGGGCAGCAGGGAGAGCAAGAGGCCCAACTTGCCCCTTGGTCGGCTCTGCCCCTTCCCACACAGGCCGCCAGCCCAGCAGCTGCCTGACAGACTCTGGCTCCCCCGAGGTCTCTGCCGGTGCAGGGGGCAGGAACAGACGTGTGCATGTCGTTCTGCCTTGGCCTGGGAGTGTGTTCCCCCTGCATTGCCCCAGGCTCAGGGGCAAGGGCCCGGAGAGAGCACCACCCCGAAGCGCTTTTCTCCCGGGCTTGGGAGCATTGTGCGCGCTTGGTGGGAACAGTGGGCGGGAGTGCTTGCAAACCGGCCTTTGGAGGCAGCCGGGGAGGTCTTCCAGTGGGAGAGGGCCGGTTGTGCTCAGAGGCCCCACAGGCCAGGGGCAGGACCCAGCAGGGTCCCTGCCCCTGGCCAGCCTTGCCCAGACCTTCCTGGCCTCCGGGGGTACTGCCCCACCAAGGGGCAGGCTGCGGGGACTGGGTCCAGACATGCCCGGGCGCCTCCCCTGGCTCATCCCCGCTGGTGCCGTTCCCCTGGGCCTAGGCCTCGGTTGAGGCCTCCATGGAGAGGAGATTGCTGGCAGGTGCTGTCTCCACACTGCAAGGTTCTGGAGCTCAGAGGGCCTCGTCAGAGGGAAGGGACCAGTAAGGGGCTGGATGCCCAAGACGTCTTTGGCCCAGCAGCCTCAGGGCAGCAGGGAGAGCAAGAGGCCCAACTTGCCCCTAGGTGGGCTCTGCCCCTTCCCACACAGGTGGCCAGCCCAGCAGCTGCCTGACAGACTCTGGCTCCCCCGAGCTCTCTGCCGGTGCAGGAGGCAGGAACAGACGTGTGCATGTGGTTCTGTTTGGTCTGGGAGTGTGTTCCCCCTGCATTGCCCAAAGGCTCAGGGGCAAGGGCCCGGAGAGAGCACCACCCCGAAGCGCTTTTCTCCCGGGCTTGGGAGCATTGTGGGAGCCTGGCGGGAACAGCGGGTGGGAGTGCTTGCAAACCGGCCTTTGGAGGCAGACGGGGAGGTCTTCCAGCGGGAGAGTGCCGGTTGTGCTCAGACGCCCTACAGGCCAGGGGCAGGACCCAGCAGGGCCCCTGCCCCTGGCCAGCCTTTCCGAGACCTTCCTGGCCTCCGGGAGTACTGCCCCACCAAAGGGTCAGGCTGCGGGGACTGGGTCTAGACATGCCCTTTCGCCTCCACTGGCTCATCCCCGCTGGTGCATTTCCCCTGGGTCTAGGCCTTGGTTGAGGCCTCCTTGGAGAGGAGGTTGCTGGCAGGGGCTGTCTCCACACTGCAAGGTGCTGGAGCTCAGAGGGCCTCGTCAGAAGGAAGGGACCAGTAAGGGGCTGGATGCCCAAGAAGTCTTTGGCCCAGCAGCCTCAGGGCAGCAGGGAGAGCAAGAGGCCCAACTTGCCCCTAGGTCGGCTCTGCCCCTTCCCACACAGGCGGCCAGCCCAGCAGCTGCCTGACAGACTCTGGCTCCCCCCAGCTCTCTGCCGGTGGAGGGGGCAGGAACAGACGTGTGCATGTGGTTCTGCCTTGGCCTCGGACTGTGGATCCCCTGCCTGGCCCCCAGGCTCAGGGGCAAGGGCCCGGAGAGACCACCACCCTGAAGCGCTTTTCTCCCGGGCTTGGGAGCATTGTGCGCGCCTGGCGGGAACAGTGGGCGGGAGTGCTTGCAAACCGGCCTTTGGAGGCAGCCGGGGAGGTCTTCCAGTGGGAGAGGGCCGGTTGTGCTCAGAGGCCCCACAGGCCAGGGGCAGGACCCAGCAGGGCCCCTGCCCCTGGCCAGCCTTGCCCAGACCTTCCTGGCCTCCGGGGGTACTGCCCCACCAAGGGGCAGGCTGCGGGGACAGGGTCCAGACATGCCCGGGCGCCTCCGCTGGCTCATCCCCGCTGGTGCCTTTCCCCTGGGCCTAGGCCTCGGTTGAGGCCTCCTTGGAGAGGAGATTGCTGGCAGGTGCTGTCTCCACACTGCAAGGTGCTGGAGCTCAGAGGGCCTCGTCAGAGGGAAGGGACAAGTAAGGGGCTGGATGCCCAAGACGTCTTTGGCCCAGCAGCCTCAGGGCAGCAGGGAGAGAAAGAGGCCCAACTTGCCCCTAGGTCGGCTCTGCCCCTTCCCACACAGGCGCCCAGCCCAGCACCTGCCTGAGAGACTCTGGCTCCCCCGAGCTCTCTGCCGGTGCAGGGGGCAGAAAAGACGTGTGCATGTGGTTCTGTCCTGGCCTGGGAGTATGGACACCCTGCCTTGCCCCCAGGCTCAGGGGCAAGGGCCCAGAGAGAGCACCACCCTGAAGCGCTTTTCTCCCGGGCTTAGGAGCATTGTGCCCGCCTGCTGGGAACAGTGGGCGGGAGCGCTTGCAAACCGGCCTTTGGAGGCAGACGGGATGTCTTCCAGCGGGAGAGTGCCGGTTGTGCTCAGAGGCCCCACAGGCCAGGGGCAGGACACAGCAGTGTCACTGCCCCTGGCAGCCTTGCCCAGACCTTCCTGGCCTCCGGGCGTACTGCCCCACCAAGGGGCAGGCTGCGGGGACTGGGTCCAGACATGCCCGGGCGCCTCCCCTGGCTCATCCCCGCTGGTGCCGTTCCCCTGTGCCTAGGCCTCGGTTGAGGCCTCCATGGAGAGGAGGTTGCTGGCAGGGGCTGTCTCCACACTGCAAGGTGCTGGAGCTCAGAGGGCCTCGTCAGAGGGAAGGGACCAGTAAGGGGCTGGATGCCCAAGACGTCTTTGGCCCAGCAGCCTCAGGGCAGCAGGGAGAGCAAGAGGCCCAACTTGCCCCTAGGTCGGCTCTGCCCCTTCCCACAAAGGCGGGCAGCCCAGCACCTGCCTGGGAGACTCTGGCTTCCCCGAGCTCTCTGCCGGTGCAGGAGGCAGGAACAGACGTGTGCATGTGGTTCTGTTTGGTCTGGGAGTGTGTTCCCCATGCATTGCCCACAGGCTCAGGGGCAAGGGCCCGGAGAGAGCACCACCCCGAAGCGCTTTTCTCCCGGGCTTGGGAGCATTGTGCGTGCCTGGCGGGAACAGCGGGCAGGAGTGTTGGCAAACTGGCCTTTGGAGGCAGCTGGGGAGGTCTTCCAGCAGGAGAGGGCCGGTTGTGCTCAGAGGCCCCACAGGCCAGGGGCAGGACCCAGCAGGGCCCCTGCCCAAGGCCAGCCTTGCCCAGACCTTCCTGGCCTCCGGGGGTACTGCCCCACCAAAGGGCAGGCTGCGGGGACTGGGGCCAGACATGCCCGGGCGCCTCCCCAGGCTCATCCCCGCTGGTGCCTTTCCCCTGTGCCTAGGCCTCGGTTGAGGCCTCCTTGGAGAGGAGGTTGCGGGCAGGGGATGTCTCCACAGTGCAAGGGGCTGGAGCTCAGAGGGCCTCGTCAGAGGGAAGGGACAAGCAAGGGGCTGGATGCCCAAGACCTCTTTGGCCCAGCAGCCTCAGGGCAGCAGGGAGAGCAAGAGGCCCAACTTGCCCCTAGGTCGGCTCTGCCCCTTCCCACACAGGCAGCCAGCCCAGCAGCTGCCTGACAGACTCTGGCTCCCCCAAGCTCTCTGCCGGTGCAGAGGGCAGGAACAGACGTGTGCATGTGGTTCTGACTTGGCCTGGGAGTGTGGAACCCCTGCCTGGCCCCGAGGCTCAGGGGAAAGGGCACGGAGAGAGCACCACCCCGAAGCGCTTTTCTCCCGGGCTTGGGAGCACTGTGCGCAGCTGGCGGGAACAGCGGGCATGAGTACTTGCAAACCCGCCTTTGGAGGTAGCCGGGGAGGTCTTCCAAGGGCCAGGAGAGAGCACCACCCCGAAGCGCTTTTCTCCCGAGCTTGGAACTTTTGCGCGGATGGCGGGAACAGCGAGTGGGAGTGCTTCCAAACCGGCCTTTGGGGGCAGCCGGGGAGGTCTTCCAAGGGCCCGGACATATCAACACCCCAAAATGCTTTTTTCCCGGGCTTGGGAGCATTGTGCGCGGCTGGCGGGAACAGTGGGCGGGAGTGCTTGCAAACCGGGCTTTGGAGGCAGCCGGGGAGGTCTTCCAAGGGCCAGGAGAGAGCACCACCCCGAAGCGCTTTTCTCCCGAGCTTGGTACTTTTGCGCGGATGGCGGGAACAGCGAGTGGGAGTGCTTCCAAACCGGCCTTTGGGGGCAGCCGGGGAGGTCTTCCAAGGGCCCGGACTGATCAACACCCCAAAATGCTTTTTTCCCGGGCTTGGGAGCATTGTGCGTGGCTGGCGGGAACAGCAGGAAGGAGTCCTTGCAAACCGGCCTTTGGAGGCAGCCGGGGAGGTCTTCCAGGGCCCGGTGTGAGCACCACCCCAAAATGCTTTTCTCCCGGGCTTGGGAGCATTGTGCGTGGCTGGTGGGAACAGCGGGCGGGAGTGCTTGCAAACCGGCCTTTGGAGGCAGCCGGGGAGGTCTTCCAAGGGCCAGGAGAGAGCACCACCTAGAAGCGCTTTTCTCCCGGGCTTGGAACATTTGCGCGAATGGCGGGAACAGCGAGTGGGAGTGCTTCCAAACCGGCCTTTGGGGGCACCCCGGGAGGTCTTCCATGGGCACGGAGAGAACAGCACCCCGAAGCGCTTTTCTCCGGGGTTTTGGAGGATTGTGCGTGGCTGGCGGGAACAGCGAGTGGGAGTGCTTGCAAACCGGCCTTTGGGGGCAGCCAGGGAGGTCCTCCATGGGCACGGAGAGAACACCAACCCGAAGCGCTTTTCTCCCGGTCTTGGGAGCATTGTGCGAGGCTGGCGGGAACAGCGGGCAGGAGTGCTTGCAAACCGGCCTTTGGAGGCAGCCGGGGAGGTCTTCCAAAAGCCCGGAGAGAGCACCATCCCGAAGCACTTTTCTCCCGGAATTGGGAGCATTGTGCGCGGCTGTCGGGAACAGCGGACATGAGTGCTTGCAAACCGGCCTTTGTAGGCAGCCGGGGAGGTCTTCCAAGGGCCCGGAGAGAGCACCACCCCAAAATGCTTTTCTCCCGGGCTTGGGAGCATTGTGTGCGGCTGGCGGGTAAGCAGGAGGGAGTTCTTGAAAACCAGCCTTTGGAGGCAGCCGGGGAGGTCTTCCAAGGGCCGAGAGAGAGCACCACCCCGAAGCGCTTTTCTCCCGGGCTTGGGAGCATTGTGCGCGGCTGGCGGGAACAGCGGGCATGAGTGCTTGCAAACCGGCCTTTGGAGGCAGCCGGGGAGGTCTTCCAAGGGCCCGGAGAGAGCACCACCCCGAAGCGCTTTGCTCCCGTGATTGGGAGCATTGTGTGCGGCTGGCGGGACAGCGGGAGGGAGTTCTTGCAAACCGGCCTTTGGAGGCAGCCGGGGAGGTCTTCCAAGGGCCGGGAGAGAGCACCACCCTGAAGCGGTTTTCTCCTGGGCTTGGAGCATTTGCACGGATGGCGGGAACAGCGAGTGGAAGTGCTTGCAAACCGGCCTTTGGGGGCAGCCCGGGAGGTCTTTCTTGGGCCCAGAGAGAGCACCACCCCGAAGCGCTTTTCTCCCGGGCTTGGGTGCATTGTGCGCGTGTGGCGGGAACAGCAGGCAGGAGTGCTTGCAAACCGGCCTTTGGGGGCAGCCGGGGAGGTCCTCCATGGTCCGGAGAGAACACCACCCCGAAGCGCTTTTCTCACGGTCTTGGGAGCATTGTGTGCGGCTGGCGGGAATAGCGGGCATAAGTGCTTACAAACTGTCCTTTGGAGGCAGCCGGGGAGGTCTTCCAAGGGCCCGGACTGATCACCACCCCAAAATGCTTTTCTCCCGGGCTTGGCAGCAATGTGCGCGGCTGTCGGAAACAACGGACATGAGTGCTTGCAAACCGGCCTTTGGAGGCAACCGGGGAGGTCTTCCAAGGGCCCGGAGAGAGCACCACCCCAAAATGCTTTTCTCCCGGGATTGGGAGCATTGTGCGTGGCTGGCGGAAGCAGCGGGAATGAGTACTTACAAACCGGCCTTTGGAGGCAGCCGGGGAGGTCTTGAAAGTGCCCGGAGAGAGCACCACCCCGAAGCGCTTTTCTCCCGGGCTTGGGAGCATTGTGCGCGGCTGGCGGGAACAGCAGGCAGGAGTGCTTTGAAACTGGCCTTTGGAGGCAGCCGGGAGGTCTTCCAAGGGCCCGGAGTGAGCACCACCCCAAAATGCTTTTCTCCCGGGCTTGGGAGCATTGTGCGCGGCTGGTGGGAACAACGGGCATGAGTGCTTGCAAACCGGCCTTTGGAGGCAGCCGGGGACGTCTTCCAAGGGCCGGGAGAGAGCACCACCCCGAAGCACTTTTCTCCCGGGCTTCGGAGCATTGTGCGTGGCTGGCGGGAACAGCAGGAAGGAGTCGTTGCAAACCGGCCTTTGGAGGCAGCCGGGGAGGTCTTCCAAGGACCTGTAGAGAGCACCACCCCAAAATGCTTTTCTTCCGGGCTTGGGAGCATTGTGCGTGGCTGGCGGAAGCAGCGGGAATGAGTACTTACAAACCGGCCTTTGGAGGCAGCCGGGGAGGTCTTGAAAGTGCCCGGAGAGAGCACCACCCCGAAGCGCTTTTCTCCCGGGCTTGGGAGCATTGTGCGCGGCTGGCGGGAACAGCAGGCAGGAGTGCTTTGAAACTGGCCTTTGGAGGCAGCCGGGAGGTCTTCCAAGGGCCCGGAGTGAGCACCACCCCAAAATGCTTTTCTCCCGGGCTTGGGAGCATTGTGCGCGGCTGGTGGGAACAACGGGCATGAGTGCTTGCAAACCGGCCTTTGGAGGCAGCCGGGGAGGTCTTCCAGGGCCCGGTGTGAGCACCACCCCAAAATGCTTTTCTCCCGGGCTTGGGAGCATTGTGCGTGGCTGGTGGGAACAGCAGGCGGGAGTGCTTGCAAACCGGCCTTTGGAGGCAGCCGGGGAGGTCTTCCAAGGGCCAGGAGAGAGCACCACCCAGAAGCGGTTTTCTCTCGGGCTTGGAACATTTGCGCGAATGGCGGGCACAGCGAGTGGGAGTGCTTCAAAACCGGCCTTTGGGGGCACCCTGGGAGGTCTTCCATGGGCACGGAGAGAACAGCACCCCGAAGCGCTTTTCTCCGGGGTTTTGGAGGATTGTGCGTGGCTGGCGGGAACAGCGAGTGGGAGTGCTTGCAAACCGGCCTTTGGGGGCAGCCAGGGAGTTCCTCCATGGGCACGGAGAGAACACCAACCCGAAGCGCTTTTCTCCCGGTCTTGGGAGCATTGTGCGAGGCTGGCGGGAACAGCGGGCAGGAGTGCTTGCAAACCGGCCTTTGGAGGCAGCCGGGGAGGTCTTCCAAAAGCCCGGAGAGAGCACCATCCCGAAGCACTTTTCTCCCGGAATTGGGAGCATTGTGCGCGGCTGTCGGGAACAGCGGACATGAGTGCTTGCAAACCGGCCTTTGTAGGCAGCCGGGGAGGTCTTCCAAGGGCCCGGAGAGAGCACCACCCCAAAATGCTTTTCTCCCGGGCTTGGGAGCATTGTGTGCGGCTGGCGGGTCAGCAGGAGAGAGTTCTTGAAAACCAGCCTTTGGAGGCAGCCGGGGAGGTCTTCCAAGGGCCGAGAGAGAGCACCACCCCGAAGCGCTTTTCTCCCGGGCTTGGGAGCATTGTGCGCGGCTGGCGGGAACAGCGGGCATGAGTGCTTGCAAACCGGCCTTTGGAGGCAGCCGGGGAGGTCTTCCAAGGGCCCGGAGAGAGCACCACCCCGAAGCGCTTTGCTCCCGTGATTGGGAGCATTGTGTGCGGCTGGCGGGACAGCGGGAGGGAGTTCTTGCAAACCGGCCTTTGGAGGCAGCCGGGGAGGTCTTCCAAGGGCCGGGAGAGAGCACCACCCTGAAGCGGTTTTCTCCTGGGCTTGGAGAATTTGCACGGATGGCGGGAACAGCGAGTGGAAGTGCTTGCAAACGGGCCTTTGGGGGCAGCCCGGGAGGTCTTTCTTGGGCCCAGAGAGAACACCACCCCGAAACGCTTTTCTCCCGGGCTTGGGAGCATTGTGCGCGGGTGGCGGGAACAGCAGGCAGAAGTGCTTGCAAACCGGCCTTTGGAGGCAGCCGGGGAGGTCTTCCAGTGGGAGAGGGCCGGTTGTGCTCAGAGGCCCCACAGGCCAGGGGCAGGACCCAGCAGGGCCCCTGCCCCTGGCCAGCGTTGCCCAGACCTTCCTGGCCTCCGGGGGTACTGCCCCACCAAGGGGCAGGCTGCGGGGACTGGGTCCAGACATGTCCGTGCGCCTCCCCAGGATCATCCCCGCTGTTGCCTTTTCCCTGGGCCTAGGCCTCGGTTGATGCCTCCTTGGAGAGAAGGTTGCTGGCAGGGGCTGTCTCCACACTGCAAGGTGCTGGAGCTCAGAGGGCCTCGTCAGAGGGAAGGGACCAGCAAGGGGCTGGATGCCCAAGACCTCTTTGGCCCAGCAGCCTCAGGGCAGCAGGGAGAGCAAGAGGCCCAACTTGCCCCTAGGTCGGCTCTGCCCCTTCCCACACAGGCTGCCAGCCCAGCAGCTGCCTGACAGACTCTGGCTCCCCCGAGCTCTCTGCCGGTGCAGGGGTCAGGAACAGACGTGTGCATGTGGTTCTGCCTTGGTCTGGGAGTGTGGACCCACTGCCTGGACCCCAGGCTCAGGGGCAAGGGCCCGGAGAGAGCAACACCCCGAAGCGCTTTTCTCCCGGGCTTGGGAGCATTGTGCGCGCCTGGCGGGAACAGTGGGCGGGAGTGTTGGCAAACCGGCCTTTGGAGGCAGCCGGGGAGGTCTTACAGTGGGAGAGGGCCGGTTGTGCTCAGACGCCCCACAGGCCAGGGGCAGGACCCAGCAGGGCCCCTGCCCCTGGCCAGCCTTGCCCAGACCTTCCTGGCCTCCGGGGGTACTGCCCCACCAAGGGGCAGGCTGCGGGGACTGGGTCCAGACATACCCGGGAGCCTCCCCAGGCTCATCCCCGCTGGTGCCTTTCCCCTGGTCCTAGGCCTCGGTTGAGCCCTCCTTGGCGAGGAGGTTGCTGGCAGGGGCTGTCTCCACACTGCAAGGTGCTGGAGCTCAGAGGGCCTCGTCAGAGGGAAGGGACAAGCAAGGGGCTGGATGCCCAAGACCTCTTTGGCCCAGCAGCCTCAGGGCAGCAGGGAGAGGAAGAGGCCCAACTTGCCCCTAGGTCGGCTCTGCCCCTTCCCACGCAGGCGGCCAGCCCAGCAGCTGCCTGACAAACTCTGGCTCCCCCGAGCTCTCTGCCGGTGCAGGGGTCAGGAACAGATGTGTGCATGTGGTTCTGCCTTGGTCTGAAAGTGTGTTCCCCCTGCCTTCCCCACAGGCTCAGGGGCAAGGGCCCGGAGAGAGCACCACCCTGAAGCGCTTTTCTCCCGGGCTTGGGAGCATTGTGCACGCCTGCTGGAAACAGTGGGCGGGAGCGCTTGCAAACCGGCCTTTGGAGGCAGCCTGGGAGGTCTTCCAGCGGGAGAGGGCCGGATGTGCTCAGAGGCCCCACAGGCCAGGGGCAGGGCCCAGCAGGTCCCCTGCCCCTGGCCAGCCTTTCCCAGACCTTCCTGGCCTCCGGGGGTACTGCCCCACCAAGGGGCAGGCTGCGGGGACTGGGTCCACAAATGCCCGGGCGCCTCCCCAGGCTCATCCCCGCTGGTGCCTTTCCCCTGGGCCTAGGCCTCGGTTGAGGCCTCCTTGGAGAGGAGGTTGCTGGCAGGGGCTGTCTCCACACTGCAACCTGATGGAGCTCAGAGGGCCTCGTCAGAGGGAAGGGACCAGCAAGGGGCTGGATGCCCAAGACCTCTTTGGCCCAGCAGCCTCAGGGTAGCAGGGAGAGCAAGAGTCCCAACTTGCCCCTAGGTCGTCTCTGCCCCTTCCCACACAGGCGGCCAACCGAGCAGCTGCCTGACAGACTCTGGCTCCCCCGAGCTCTCTGCCGGTGCAGGGGGCAGGAACAGACGTGTGCATGTGGTTCTGCCTTGGCCTGGGAGTGTGGACACCGTGCCTGCCCCCAGGCTCAGGGGCAAGGGCCCGGAGAGAGGACCACCCTGAAGCGCTTTTCTCCCGGGCTTGGGAGCATTGTGCGCGGCTGGTGGGAACAACGGGCATGAGTGCCTGCAAACCGGCCTTTGGAGGCAGCCGGGCAAGTCTTCCCAGGGCCCGGAGAGAGCACCACCCCGAAGCACTTTTCTCACGGGCTTGGGAGCATTGCGCGCGGCTGGCGGGAACAGCAGGAAGGAGTCATTGCAAACCGCCCTTTGGAGGCAGCCGGGGAGGTCTTCCAAGGGCCTGTAGAGAGCACCACCCCGAAGTGCTTTTCTCCCGGGCTTGGGAGCATTGTGCCCGGGTGGCGGGAACAGCAGGCAGGAGTGCTTGAAAACCGGCCTTTGGAGGCAGCCGGGGAGGTCTTCCAGGGCCCGGTGTGAGCACCACCCCAAAAAGCTTTTCTCCCGGGCTTGGGAGCATTGTGCGTGGCTGGCGGGAACAGCAGGAAGGAGTCCTTGCAAACCTGCCTTTGGAGGCAGCCGGGGAGGTCTTCCAAGGGCCTGTAGAGGGCACCACCCCGAAGCGCTTTTCTCCCGGGCTTGGGAGCATTGTGCGCGTGTCCCGGAACAGCGGGCAGGAGTGCTTGAAAACCGTCCTTTGGAGGCAGCCGGGGAGGTCTTCCAGGGCCCGGTGTGAGCACCACCCGAAAATGCTTTTCTCCCGGGCTTGGGAGCATTGTGCGTGGCTGGTGGGAACAGCAGGCGGGAGTGCTTGCAAACCGGCCTTTGGAGGCAGCCGGGGAGGTCTTCCAAGGGCCAGGAGAGAGCATCACCCAGAAGCGTTTTTCTCCCGGGCTTGGAACATTTGCGCGGATGGCGGGAACAGCGAGTGGGAGTGCTTCCAAACCGGCCTTTGGGGGCACCCCGGGAGGTCTTCCATGGGCACGGAGAGAACACCACCCCGAAGCGCTTTTCTCCGGGGTTTTGGAGGATTGTGCGTGGGTGGCGGGAACAGCGAGTGGGAGTGCTTGCAAACCGGCCTTTGGGGGCAGCCAGGGAGGTCCTCCATTGGCACGGAGAGAACACCACCCCGAAGCGCTTTTCTGCCGGGCTTGGGAGCATTGTGCGCGTGTGGCGGGAACAGCGGGCAGGAGTGCTTGAAAACCGTCCTTTGGAGGCAGCCGGGGAGGTCTTCCAGGGCCCGGAGAGAGCACCACCCCAAAATGCTTTTCTCCCGGGCTTGGGAGCATTGTGCGTGGCTGGCGGAAGCAGCGGGAATGAGTACTTACAAACCGGCCTTTGGAGGCAGCCGGGGAGGTCTTGAAAGTGCCCGGAGAGAGCACCACCCCGAAGCGCTTTTCTCCCGGGCTTGGGAGCATTGTGCCCGGGTGGCGGGAACAGCAGGCAGGAGTGCTTGAAAACCGGCCTTTGGAGGCAGCCGGGGAGGTCTTCCAGGGCCCGGTGTGAGCACCACCCCAAAAAGCTTTTCTCCCGGGCTTGGGAGCATTGTGCGCGGCTGGTGGGAACAGCGGGCATGAGTGCTTGCAAACTGGCCTTTGGAGGCAGCCGGGGAGGTCTTCCAGCGGGAGAGGGCCGGTTTTGCTCAGAGGCCCCACAGGCCAGGGGCAGGACCCAGCAGGGCCCCTGCCCCTGGCCAGCCTTGCCCAGACCTTCCTGGCCTCAGGGGGTACTGCCCCACCAAGGGGCAGGCTGTGGGGACTGGGTCCAGACATGCCCGTGCGCCTCCACTGGCTCATCCCCGCTGGTGCCTTTCCCCTGGGACTAGGCCTCGGTTGAGGCCTCCTTGGAGAGGAGGTTGCTGGCCGGGGCTGTCTCCACACTGCAAGGTGCTGGAGCTCAGAGGGCCTCGTCAGAGGGAAAGCACCAGCAAAGGGCTGGATGCCCAAGACCTCTTTGCCCCAGCAGCCTCAGGGCAGCAGGGAGAGCAAGAGGCCCAACTTGCCCCTAGGTCGGCTCTGCCGCTTCCCACACAGGCGGCCAGCCCAGCAGCTGCCTGACAGACTCTGGCTCCCCCCAGCTCTCTGCCGGTGGAGGGGGCAGGAACAGACGTGTGCATGTGGTCCTGCCTTGGCCTGGGACTGTGGATCCCCTGCCTGGCCCTCAGGCTCAGGGGCAAGGGCCTGGAGAGACCACCACCCCGAAGCGCTTTTCTCCCGGGCTTGGGAGCATTGTGCGTGCCTGGCGGGAACAGCGGGCGGGAGTGCTTGCAAACCGGCCTTTGGAGGCAGACGGGGAGGTCTTCCAGCGGGAGAGTGCGGGTTGTGCTCAGACGCCCCACAGGCCAGGGGCAGGACCCAGCAGTGTCCCTGCCCCTTGCAGCCTTGCCCAGACCTTCCTGGCCTCCGGGGGTACTACCCCACCAAGGGGCAGGCTGCGGGGACTGGGTCCAGACATGCCCGGGCGCCTCCCCAGGCTCATCCCCGCTGGTGCCTTTCCCCTGGGCCTAGTCCTCGGTTGAGGCCTCCTTGGAGAGGAGGTTGCTGGCAGGGGCTGTCTCCACACTGCAAGGTAATGGAGCTCAGAAGGCCTCGTCAGAGGGAAGGGACCAACAAGGGGCTGGATGCCCAAGACCTCTTTGGCCCAGCAGCCTCAGGGCAGCAGGGAGAGCAAGAGGCCCAACTTGCCACTAGGTCGGCTCTGCCACTTCCCACACAGGCGGCCAGCCCAGCAGCTGCCTGACAGACTCTGGCTCCCCCGAGCTCTCTGCCGGTGCAGGGGGCAGATCAGACGTGTGCATGTGGTTCTGCCTTGGCCTGGGAGTGTGGACACCCTGCCTTGCCCCCAGGCTCAGGGGCAAGGGCCCAGAGAGAGCACCACCATGAAGCACTTTTCTCCCGGGCTTAGGAGCATTGTGCCCGCCTCCTGGTACCAGTGGCCGGGAGCGCTTGCAAACCGGCCTTTGGAGGCAGCCGGGGAGGTCTTCCAGTGGGAGAGGGCCGGTTGTGCTCAGAGGCCCCACAGGCCAGGGGCAGGACCCAGCAGGGCCCCTGCCCCTGGCCAGCCTTGCCCAGACCTTCCTGGCCTCCGGGGGTACTGCCCCACCAAGGGGCAGGCTGCGGGAACTGGGTCCAGACATGCTCGGGCGCCTCCCCTGGCTCATCCCCGCTGGTGCCTTTCCCCTGGGCCTAGGCCTCGGTTGAGGCCTCCTTGGAGAGGAGGTTGCTGGCAGGGGCTGTCTCCACACTGCAAGGTGGTGGAGCTCAGAGGCCCTCGTCAGAGGGAAGCGACCAGTAAGGGGCTGGATGCCCAAGACGTCTTTGGCCCAGCAGCCTCAGGGCAGCAGGGAGAGCAAGAGGCCCAACTTGCCCCTATGTCGGCTCTGCCCCTTCCCACACAGGCAGCCAGCCCAGCAGCAGCCTGGCAGTCTCTGGCTCCCCCGAGCTCTCTGCCGGTGTAGGGGGCAGGAACAGACGTGTGCATGTCGTTCTCCCTTGGCCTGGGAGTGTGTTCCCCCTGCCTGGCCCCCAGGCTCAGGGGCAAGGGCCCGGAGAGAGCACCACCCCGAAGCGCTTTTCTCCCGGGCTTGGGAGCATTGTGCGTGCCTGGCGGGAACAGCGGGCGGGAGTGCTTGCAAACCGGCCTTTGGAGGCAGACGGGGAGGTCTTCCAGCGGGAGAGTGCGGGTTGTGCTCAGACGCCCCACAGGCCAGGGGCAGGACCCAGCAGTGTCCCTGCCCCTTGCAGCCTTGCCCAGACCTTCCTGGCCTCCGGGGGTACTACCCCACCAAGGGGCAGGCTGCGGGGACTGGGTCCAGACATGCCCGGGCGCCTCCCCAGGCTCATCCCCGCTGGTGCCTTTCCCCTGGGCCTAGGCCTCGGTTGAGGCCTCCTTGGAGAGGAGGTTGCTGGCAGGGGCTGTCTCCACACTGCAAGGTAATGGAGCTCAGAGGGCCTCGTCAGAGGGAAGGGACCAACAAGGGGCTGGATGCCCAAGACCTCTTTGGCCCAGCAGCCTCAGGGCAGCAGGGAGAGCAAGAGGCCCAACTTGCCACTAGGTCGGCTCTGCCACTTCCCACACAGGCGGCCAGCCCAGCAGCTGCCTGACAGACTCTGGCTCCCCCGAGCTCTCTGCCGGTGCAGGGGGCAGATCAGACGTGTGCATGTGGTTCTGCCTTGGCCTGGGAGTGTGGACAACCTGCCTTGCCCCCAGGCTCAGGGGCAAGGGCCCAGAGAGAGCACCACCATGAAGCACTTTTCTCCCGGGCTTAGGAGCATTGTGCCCGCCTGCTGGTACCAGTGGCCGGGAGCGCTTGCAAACCGGCCTTTGGAGGCAGCCGGGGAGGTCTTCCAGTGGGAGAGGGCCGGTTGTGCTCAGAGGCCCCACAGGCCAGGGGCAGAACCCAGCAGGGCCCCTGCCCCTGGCCAGCCTTGCCCAGACCTTCCTGGCCTCCGGGGGTACTGCCCCACCAAGGGGCAGGCTGCGGGAACTGGGTCCAGACATGCTCGGGCGCCTCCCCTGGCTCATCCCCGCTGGTGCCTTTCCCCTGGGCCTAGGCCTCGGTTGAGGCCTCCTTGGAGAGGAGGTTGCTGGCAGGGGCTGTCTCCACACTGCAAGGTGGTGGAGCTCAGAGGCCCTCGTCAGAGGGAAGCGACCAGTAAGGGGCTGGATGCCCAAGACGTCTTTGGCCCAGCAGCCTCAGGGCAGCAGGGAGAGCAAGAGGCCCAACTTGCCCTTATGTCGGCTCTGCCCCTTCCCACACAGGCAGCCAACCCAGCAGCTGCCTGACAGACTCTGGCTCCCCCGAGCTCTCTGCCGGTGCAGGGGTCAGGAACAGACGTGTGCATGTGGTTCTGCAATGGTCTGGGAGTGTGGACCCCCTGCCTGGACCCCAGGCTCAGGGGCAAGGGCCCGGAGAGAGCAACACCCCGAAGCGCTTTTCTCCCGGGCTTGGGAGCATTGTGCGTGCCTGGCGGGAACAGCGGGCGGGAGTGTTGGCAAACCGGCCTTTGGAGGCAGCCGGGGAGGTCTTCCAGCGGGAGAGGGCCGGTTTTGCTCAGAGGCCCCACAGGCCAGGGCCAGGACCCAGCAGGGCCCCTGCCCCTGGCCAGCCTTGCCCAGACCTTCCTGGCCTCAGGGGGTACTGCCCCACCAAGGGGCAGGCTGCGGGGACTGGGTCCAGACATGCCCGTGCGCCTCCACTGGCTCATCCCCGCTGGTGCCTTTCCCCTGGGCCTAGGCCTCGGTTGAGGCCTCCTTGGAGAGGAGGTTGCTGGCAGGGGCTGTCTCCCCACTGCAAGGTGCTGGAGCTCAGAGGGCCTCGTCAGAGGGAAGGCACCAGCAAGGGGCTGGATGCCCAAGACCACTTTGGCCCAGCAGCCTCACGGCAGCAGGGAGAGGAAGAGGCCCAACTTGCCACTAGGTCGGCTCTGCCCCTTCCCACACAGGCGGCCAGCCCAGCAGCTGCCTGACAGACTCTGGCTCCCCCCAGCTCTCTGCCGGTGGAGGGGGCAGGAACAGACGTGTGCATGTGGTTCTGCCTTGGCCTCGGACTGTGGATCCCCTGCCTGGCCCCCAGGCTCAGGGGCAAGGGCCCGGAGAGACCACCACCCCGAAGCACTTTTCTCCCGGGCTTGGGAGCATTGTGCGCGCCTGGCGGGAACAGTGGGCGGGAGTGCTTGCAAACCGGCCTTTGGAGGCAGCCGGGGAGGTCTTCCAGTGGGAGAGGGCCGGTTGTGCTCCGAGGCCCCACAAGCCAGGGGCAGGACCCAGCAGGGCCCCTGCCCCTGGCCAGCCTTGCCCAGACCTTCCTGGCCTCCGGGGGTACTGCCCCACCAAGGGGCAGGCTGCGGGGACTGGGTCCAGACATGTCCGTGCGGCTCCCCAGGATCATCTCCGCTGGTGCCTTTCCCCTGGGTGTAGGCCTCGGTTGAGGCCTCTTTGGAGAGGAGGTTGCTGGCAGGGGCTGTCTCCACACTGCAAGGTGCTGGAGCTCAGAGGGCCTCGTCAGAGGGAAGGCACCAGCAAAGGGCTGGATGCCCAAGACCTCTTTGACCCAGCAGCCTCAGGGCAGCAGGGAGAGCAAGAGGCCCAACTTGCCCCTAGGTCCGCTCTGCCCCGTCCCACACAGGCAGCCAGCCCAGCAGCAGCCTGGCAGTCTCTGGCTCCCCCGAGCTCTCTGCCGGTGTAGGGGGCAGATCAGACGTGTGCATGTGGTTCTGCCTTGGCCTGGGAGTGTGGACACCCTGCCTTGCCCCCAGGCTCAGGGGCAAGGGCCCGGAGAGAGCACCACCCCGAAGCGCTTTTCTCCCGGGCTTGGGAGCAATGTGCGTGCCTGCTGGGAACAGTGGGCGGGAGCGCTTGCAAACCGGCCTTTGGAGGCAGCCGGGGAGGTCTTCCAGTGGGAGAGGGCCGGTTGTGCTCAGAGGCCCCACAGGCCAGGGGCAGGACCCACCAGGGCCCCTGCCCCTGGCCAGCCTTGCCCAGACCTTCCTGGCCTCCGGGGGTACTGCCCCACCAAGGGGCAGGCTGCGGGCACTGGGTCCAGACATGCCCGGTCGCCTCCCCTGGCTCATCCCCGCTGGTGCCTTTCCCCTGGTCCTGGGCCTCGGTTGAGGCCTCCTTGGAGAGGAGGTTGCTGGCAGGGGCTGTCTCCACACTGCAAGGTGCTGGAGCTCAGAGGGCCTCGTCAGAGGGAAGGGACAAGCAAGGGGCTGGATGCCCAAGACGTCTTTGGCCCAGCAGCCTCAGGGCAGCAGGGAGAGCAAGAGGCCCAACTTGCCCCTAGGTCTGCTCTGCCCCTTCCCACACAGGCGGCCAACCCAGCAGCTGCCTGACAGACTCTGGCTCCCCCAAGCTCTCTGCCGGTGCAGGGGACAGGAACAGACGTGGGCATGTGGTTCTGCCTTGGCCTGGGAGTGTGTTCCCCCTGCCTTGCCCCCAGGCTCAGGGGCAAGGGACCGGAGAGTGCACTACGCCAAAGCGCTTTTCTCCCGGGCTTGGGAGCATTGTGCGAGCCTGGTGTGAACAGCGGGCGGGAGTGTTTGCAAACAGGACTTTGGAGGCAGCCGGGGAGGTCTTCCAGTGGGAGAGGGCCGGTTGTGCTCAGAGGCCCCACAGGCCAGGGGCAGGACCCACCAGGGCCCCTGCCCCTGGCCAGCCTTGCCCAGACCTTCCTGGCCTCTGGGGGTACTGCCCCACCAAGGGGCAGGCTGCGGGGCCTGGGTCCAGACATGTCCGTGCGCCTCCCCAGGATCATCCCCGCTGGTGCATTTCCCCTGGGCCTAGGCCTCGGTTGAGGCCTCCTTGGAGAGGAGGTTGCTGGCAGGGGCTGTCTCCACACTGCAAGGTGCTGGAGCTCAGAGGGCCTCGTCAGAGGGAAGGGACCAGCAAGGGGCTGGATGCCCAAGACCTCTTTGACCCAGCAGCCTCAGGGCAGCAGGGAGAGCAAGAGGCCCAACTTGCCCCTAGGTCGGCTCTGCCCCGTCCCACAGAGGCAGCCAGCCCAGCAGCAGCCTGGCAGTCTCTGGCTCCCCCGAGCTCTCTGCCGGTGTAGGGGGCAGGAACAGACATGTGCATGTCGTTCTGCCTTGGCCTGGGAGTGTGTTCCCCCTGCCTGGCCCCCAGGCTCAGGGGCAAGGGCCCGGAGAGAGCACCACCCCGAAGCGCTTTTCTCCCGGGCTTGGGAGCATTGTGCGTGCCTGGCGGGAACAGCGGGCGGGAGTGCTTGCAAAACGGCCTTTGGAGGCAGACAGGGAGGTCTTCCAGCGGGAGAGTGCCGGTTGTGCTCAGACGCCCCACAGGCCAGGGGCAGGACCCAGCAGTGTCCCTGCCCCAGGCAGCCTTGCCCACAACTTCCTGGCCTCCGGGGGTACTAACCCACCAAGGGGCAGGCTGCGGGGACTGGGTCCAGACATGCCCGGGCGCCTCCCCAGGCTCATCCCCGCTGGTGCCTTTCCCCTGGGCCTAGGCATCGGTTGAGGCCTCCTTGGAGAGGAGGTTGCTGGCAGGGGCTGTCTCCACACTGCAAAGTGCTGGAGCTCAGAGGGCCTCGTCAGAGGGAAGGGACCAGCAAGGGGCTGGATGCCCAAGACCTCTTTGGTCCAGCAGCCTCAGGGCAGCAGGGAGAGGAAGAGGCCCAACTTGCCCTAGGTCGGCTCTGCCCCTTCCCACACAGGCAGTCAACCCAGCAGCTGCCTGACAGGCTCTGGCTCCCCCGAGCTCTCTGCCGGTGCAGGGGTCAGGAACAGACGTGTGCATGTGGTTCTGCCTTGGTCTGGGAGTGTGGACCCCATGCCTGGACACCAGGCTCAGGGGCAAGGGCCCGGAGAGAGCAACACCCCGAAGCGCTTTTCTCCCGGGATTGGGAGCATTGTGCGTGCCTGGCGGGAACAGCGGGCGGGCGTGTTGGCAAACCGGCCTTTGGAGGCAGCCGGGGAGGTCTTCCAGCGGGAGAGTGCCGGTTTGCTCAGAGGCCCCACAGGCCAGGGGCAGGACCCAGCAGGGCCCCTGCCCCTGGCCAGCCTTGCCCAGACGTTCCTGGCCTCAGGGGGTACTGCCCCACCAAGGGGCAGGCTGCGGGGACTGGGTCCAGACATGCCCGTGCGCCTCCACTGGCTCATCCCCGCTGGTCCCTTTCCCCTGGGCCTAGGCCTCGGTTGAGGCCTCCTTGGAGAGGAGGTTGCTGGCAGGGGCTGTCTCCACACTGCAAGGTGCTGGAGCTCAGAGGGCCTCGTCAGAGGGAAGGGACCAGCAAGGGGCTGGATGCCCAAGACCTCTTTGCCCCAGCAGCCTCAGGGCAGCAGGGAGAGGAAGAGGCCCAACTTGCCCCTAGGTCGGCTCTGCCCCTTCCCACACAGGCGGCCAGCCCAGCAGCTGCCTGACAGACTCTGGCTCCCCCAAGCTCTCTGCCGGTGGAGTGGGCAGGAACAGACGTGTGCATGTGGTTCTGCCTTGGCCTGGGACTGTGGATCCCCTGCCTGGCCCCCAGCCTCAGGGGCAAGGGCCCGGAGAGACCACCACCCCGAAGCACTTTTCTCCCGGGCTTGGGAGCATTGTGCGCGCCTGGCGGGAACAGTGGGCGGGAGTGCTTGCAAACCGGCCTTTGGAGGCAGCCGGGGAGGTCTTCCAGAGGGAGAGGGCCGGTTGTGCTCCGAGGCCCCACAGGCCAGGGGCAGGACCCAGCAAGGCCCCTGCCCCTGGCCAGACTTGCCCAGACCTTCCTGGCCTCTGGGGGTACTGCCCCACCAAGGGGCAGGCTGCGGGGACTGGGTCCAGACATGTCGATGCGCCTCCCCAGGATCATCCCCGCTGGTGCCTTTCCCCTGGGTGTAGGCCTCGGTTGAGGCCTCTTTGGAGAGGAGGTTGCTGGCAGGGGCTATCTCCACACTGCAAGGTGCTGGAGCTCAGAGGGCCTCGTCAGAGGGAAGGCACCAGCAAACGGCTGGATGCCCAAGACCTCTTTGACCCAGCAGCCTCAGGGCAGCAGGGAGAGCAAGAGGCCCAACTTGCCCCTAGGTCGGCTCTGCCCCGTCCCACACTGGCGGCCATCCCATCACCTGCCTGAGAGACTCTGGCTCCCCCGAGCTCTCTGCCGGTGTAGGGGACAGGAACAGACGTGTTCATGTGGTTCTGCCTTGGTCTGAAAGTGTGTTCCCCCTGCCTTGCCCACAGGCTCAGGGGCAAGGGCCCGGAGAGAGCACCACCCCGAAGCGCTTTTCTCCCGGGCTTGGGATCATTGTGCGTG
The DNA here is from genome assembly GCF_033118175.1 of Dama dama. Lineage (NCBI taxonomy): Eukaryota > Metazoa > Chordata > Mammalia > Artiodactyla > Cervidae > Dama > Dama dama. The sequence continues at coordinate 837,586 of NW_026870958.1, forward strand.
CCTGGCGGGAACAGCGGGCAGGAGTGTTGGCAAACTGGCCTTTGGAGGCAGCCGGGGAGGTCTTCCAGCGGGAGAGGGCCGGTTGTGCTCAGAGGCCCTACAGGCCAGGGGCAGGACCCAGCAGGGCCCCTGCCCCTGGCCAGCCTTGCCCAGACCTTCCTGGCCTTCGGGGGTACTGCCTCACCAAGGGGAAGCCAGTTTGGACTGGGTCCAGACATGCCCGGGCGCCTCCCCTGTCTCATCCCCGGTGGTGCCTTTCCCCTGTGCCTAGGCCTCGGTTGAGGCCTCCTTGGAGAGGAGGTTGCTGGCAGGGGCTGTCTCCACACTGCAAGGTGCTGGTGCTCAGAGGGCCTCGTCCGAGGGAAGGGACCAGCAAGGGGCTGGATGCCCAAGACCTCTTTGGCCCAGCAGCCTCAGGGCAACAGGGAAAGCAAGAGGCCCAACTTGCCCCTAGGTCGGCTCTGCCCCTTCCCACACAGGCCGCCAGCCCAGCAGCTGCCTGACAGACTCTGGCTCCCCTGAGCTCTCTGCCGGTGCAGGGGTCAGGAACAGACGTGTGCATGTGGTTCTGCCTTGGTCTGGGAGTGTGGACCCACTGCCTGTACCCCAGGCTCAGCGGCAAGGGCCCGGAGAGAGCAACACCCCGAAGCGCTTTTCTCCCGGGCTTGGGAGCATTGTGCGCGCCTGGCGGGAACAGTGGGCGGGAGTGCTTGCAAACCGGCCTTTGGAGGCAGCCGGGGAGGTCTTCCAGTGGGAGAGGGCCGGTTGTGCTCAGAGGCCCCACAGGCCAGGGGCAGGACCCAGCAGGGCCCCTGCCCCTGGCCAGCCTTGCCCAGACCTTCCTGGACTCCGGGGGTACTGCCCCACCAAGGGGCAGGCTGCGGGGACAGGGTCCAGACATGCCCGAGCGCCTCCCCTGGCTCATCCCCGCTGGTGCCGTTCCCCTGGGCCTAGGCCTCGGTTGAGGCCTCCATGGAGAGGAGATTGCTGGCAGGGGCTGTCTTCACACTGCAAGGTGCTGGAGGTCAGAGGGCCTCGTCAGAGGGAAGGGACCAGTAAGGGGCTGGATGCCCGAGACGTCTTTGCCCCAGCAGCCTCAGGGCAGCAGGGAGAGCATGAGGCCCAACTTGCCCTTAGGTCGGCTCTGCCGCTTCCCACACAGGCTGCCAGCCCAGCAGCTGCCTGACAGACTCTGGCTCCCCCGAGCTCTCTGCCGGTGCAGGGGGCAGGAACAGACGTGGGCATGTGGTTCTGCCTTGGCCTGGGAGTGTGTTCCCCCTGCCTTGCCCCCAGGCTCAGGGGCAAGGGCCCGGAGAGTGCACTACCCCAAAGCGCTTTTCTCCCGGGCTTGGGAGCATTGTGCGAGCCTGGTGTGAACAGCGGGCGGGAGTGTTTGCAAACAGGACTTTGGAGGCAGCCGGGGAGGTCTTCCAGTGGGAGAGGGCCGGTTGTGCTCAGAGGCCCCACAGGCCAGGGGCAGGACCCACCAGGGCCCCTGCCCCTGGCCAGCCTTGCCCAGACCTTCCTGGCCTCTGGGGGTACTGCCCCACCAAGGGGCAGGCTGCGGGGACTGGGTCCAGACATGTCCGTGCGCCTCCCCAGGATCATCCCCGCTGGTGCATTTCCCCTGGGCCTAGGCCTCGGTTGAGGCCTCCTTGGAGAGGAGGTTGCTGGCAGGGGCTGTCTCCACACTGCAAGGTGCTGGAGCTCAGAGGGCCTCGTCAGAGGGAAGGGACCAGCAAGGGGCTGGATGCCCAAGACCTCTTTGACCCAGCAGCCTCAGGGCAGCAGGGAGAGCAAGAGGCCCAACTTGCCCCTAGGTCGGCTCTGCCCCGTCCCACAGAGGCAGCCAGCCCAGCAGCAGCCTGGCAGTCCTTGGCTCCCCCGAGCTCTCTGCCGGTGTAGGGGGCAGGAACAGACATGTGCATGTCGTTCTGCCTTGGCCTGGGAGTGTGTTCCCCCTGCCTGGCCCCCAGGCTCAGGGGCAAGGGCCCGGAGAGAGCACCACCCCGAAGCGCTTTTCTCCCGGGCTTGGGAGCATTGTGCGTGCCTGGCGGGAACAGCGGGCGGGAGTGCTTGCAAAACGGCCTTTGGAGGCAGACGGGGAGGTCTTCCAGGGGGAGAGTGCCGGTTGTGCTCAGACGCCCCACAGGCCAGGGGCAGGACCCAGCAGTGTCCCTGCCCCTGGCAGCCTTGCCCACAACTTCCTGGCCTCCGGGGGTACTACCCCACGAAGGGGCAGGCTGCGGGGACTGGGTCCAGACATGCCCGGGCGCCTCCCCAGGCTCATCCCCGCTGGTGCCTTTCCCCTGGGCCTAGGCCTCGGTTTAGGCCTCCTTGGAGAGGAGGTTGCTGGCAGGGGCTGTCTCCACACTGCAAGATGCTGGAGCTCAGAGGGCCTCGTCAGAGGGAAGGGACCAGCAAAGGGCTGGATGCCCAAGACCTTTTGACCCAGCAGCCTCAGGGCAGCAGGGAGAGCAAGAGGCCCAACTTGCCCCTAGGTTGGCTCTGACCCGTCCCACACAGGCAGCCAGCCCAGCAGCAGCCTGGCAGTCTCTGGCTCCCCCGAGCTCTCTGCCGGTGCAGGGCGCAGGAACAGACGTGTGCATGTCGTTCTGCCTTGGCCTGGGAGTGTGTTCCCCCTGCCTGGCCCCCAGGCTCAGGGGCAAGGGCCCGGAGAGAGCACCACCCCGAAGCGCTTTTCTCCCGGGCTTGGGAGCATTGTGAGCGCCTGGTGGGAACAGTGGGCGGGAGTGTTGTCAAACCGGCCTTTGGAGGCAGCCGGGAAGGTCTTCCAGCGGGAGAGGGCCGGATGTGCTCAGAGGCCCCACAGGCCAGGGGCAGGACACAGCAGGTCCCCTGCCCCTGGTCAGCCTTTCCCAGACCTTCCTGGCCTCAGGGGGTACTGCCCCACCAAGGGGCAGGCTGCGGGGACTGGGTCCAGACATGCCCGGGCGCCTCCCCATGCTCATCCCCCCTGGTGCCTTTCCCCTGGGCCTAGGCCTCGGTTTAGGCATCCTTGGAGAGGAGGTTGCTGGCAGGGGCTGTCTCCACACTGCAAGGTGCTGGAGCTCAGAGGGCCTCATCAGAGTGAAGGGACCAGCAAGGGGCTGGATGCCCAAGACCTCTTTGGCCCAGCAGCCTCAGGGCAGCAGGGAGAGCAAGAGGCCCAACTTGCCCCTAGGTCGGCTCTGACCCGTCCCACACAGGGGGCCAGCCCTGCAGCTGCCTGACATACTCTGGCTCCCCCGAGCTCTCTGCTGGTGCAGGGGGCAGATCAGAGGTGTGCATGTGGTTCTGACTTGGCCTGGGAGTGTGGACACCGTGCCTTGCCCCCAGGCTCAGGGGCAAGGGCCCGGAGAGAGCAACACCCCGAAGCGCTTTTCTCCCGGGCTTGGGATCATTGTGCGTGCCTGGCGGGAACAGCGGGCGGGAGTGTTGGCAAACCAGCCTTTGGAGGCAGCCGGGGAGGTCTTCCAGTGGGAGAGGGCCGGTTGTGCTCAGAGGCCCCACAGGACAGGGGCAGGACCCAGCAGGGCCCCTTCCCCTGGCCAGCCTTGCCCAGACCTTCCTGGCCTCCGGGGGTACTGCCCCACCAAGGGGCAGGCTGCGGGGACTGGGTCCAGACATGCCCATGCGCCTCCACTGGCTCATCCCCGCTGGTGCCTTTCCCCTGGTCCTAGGCCTCGTTTGAGGCCTCCTTGGAGAGGAGGTTGCTGGCAGGGGCTGTCTCCACACTGCAAGGTGCTGGAGCTCAGAGGGCCTCGTCAGAGGGAAGGGACCAGCAAGGGGCTGGATGCCCAAGACCTCTTTGGCCCAGCAGCCTCAGGGCAGCAGGGAGAGCAAGAGGCCCAACTTGCCCCTAGGTCGGCTCTGCCCCTTCCCACACAGGCAGACAGCCCAGCAGCTGCCTGGCAGACTCTGGCTCCCCCGAGCTCTCTGCCGGTGCAGGGGGCAGGAACAGACGTGTGCATGTGGTTCTGCCTTGGCCTAGGAGTGTGTTCCCCCTGCCTGGCCCCCAGGCTAAGGGGAAAGGGCACGGAGAGAGCACCACCCCGAAGCGCTTTTCTCCCGGGCTTGCGAGCATTGTGCGTGCCTGGCGGGATCAGCGGGCGGGAGTGCTTGCAAACCGGCCTTTGGAGGCAGCCGGGGAGGTCTTCCAGCGGGAGAGGGCCGGTTGTGCTCAGAGGCCCCACAGGCCAGGGGCAGGACCCAGCAGGGCCCCTGCCCCAGGCCAGCCTTGCCCAGACCTTCCTGGCCTCCGGGGATACTGCCCCACCAAGGGGCAGGCTGCGGGGTCTGGGTCCAGACATGCCCGGGCGCCTCCCCAGTCTCATCCCCGCTGGTGCCTTTCCCCTGGGCCCAGGCCTCGGTTGAGGCCTCCTTGGAGAGGACGTTGCTGGCAGGGGCTGTCTCCACACTGCAAGGTGCTGGAGCTCAGAGGGCCTCGTCAGAGGGAAGGGACCAGCAAGGGGCTGGATGCCCAAGAACTCTTTGGCCCAGCAGCCTCAGGGCAGCAGGGAGAGCAAGAGGCCCAACTTGCCCCTAGGTCGGCTCTGCCCCTTCCCACACAGGGGGACAGCCCAGCAGTTGCCTGACAGACTCTGGCTCCCCCGAGCTCTCTGCCGGTTCAGGGGGCAGGAACAGACGTGTGCATGTGGTTCTGCCTTGGCCTGGGAGTATGGACCCCCTGCCTGGCCCCCAGGCTCAGGGGCAAGGGCCCGGAGAGAGCACCACCCCGAAGCGCTTTTCTCCCGGGCTTGGGAGCATTGTGCGCGCCTGGTGGGAACAGTGGGCGGGAGTGCTTGCAAACCAGCCTTTGGAGGCAGCCGGGGAGGTCTTCCAGTGGGAGAGGGCCGGTTGTGCTCAGAGGCCCCACAGGCCAAGGGTAGGACCCAGCAGGGCCCGTGCCCCTGACCAGCCTTGCCCAGACCTTCCTGGCCTCCGGGGGTACTGCCCCACCAAGGGGCACGCTGCGGGGACTGGGTACATACAATCCCGGGCGCCTCCCCAGGCTCATCCCCGCTGGTGCCTTTCCCCTGGGCCTAGGCTTCGGGTGAGGCCTCCTTGGAGAGGAGGTTGCTGGCAGGGGCTGTCTCCACACTGCAAGGTGCGGGAGCTCAGAGGGCCTCGTCAGAGGGAAGGGACCAGCAAGGGGCTGGATGCTCAAGACCTCTTCGGCCCAGCAGCCTCAGGGCACCAGGCAGAGCAAGAGGCCCAACTTGCCCCTAGGTCGGCTCTGCCCCTTCCCACACAGACGGCCAGCCCAGCAGCTGCCTGACAGACTCTGGCTCCCCTGAGCTCTCTGCCGGTCCAGGGGCAGGAACAGACGTGTGCATGTGGTTCTGCCTTGGCCTGGGAGTGTGGACCCCCTGCCTGGCCCCCAGGCTCAGGGGCAAGGGCCCGGAGAGAGCACCACCCCGAAGCGCTTTTCTCCCGGGCTTGGGAGCATTGTGCGTGCCTGGCGGGAACAGCGGGCGGGAGTGCTTGCAAACCGGCCTTTGGAGGCAGCCGGGGAGGTCTTCCAGTGGGAGAGGGCCGGTTGTGCTCAGAGGCCCCACAGGCCAGGGGCAGGACCCAGCAGGGCCCCTGCCCCTGGCCAGCCTTGCCCAGACCTTCCTGGCCTTCAGGGGTACTGCCTCACCAAGGGGCAGCCAGTGGGGACTGGGTCCAGACATGCCCGGGCGCCTCCCCAGTCTCATCCCCGGTGGTGCCTTTCCCCTGTGCCTAGGCCTCGGTTGAGGCCTCCTTGGAGAGGAGGTTGCTGGCAGGGGCTGTCTCCACACTGCAAGGTGCTGGAGCTCAGAGGGCCTCGTCAGAGGGAAGGGACCAGCAAGGGGCTGGATGCCCAAGACCTCTTTGGCCCAGCAGCCTCAGGGCAACAGGGAAAGCAAGAGGCCCAACTTGCCCCTAGGTAGGCTCTGCCCCTTCCCACACAGGCCGCCAGCCCAGCAGCTGCCTGACAGACTCTGGCTCCCCTGCGCTCTCTGCCGGTGCAGGGGTCAGGAACAGACGTGTGCATGTGGTTCTGCCTTGGTCTGGGAGTGTGGACCCACTGCCTGGACCCCAGGCTCAGCGGCAAGGGCCCGGAGAGAGCAACACCCCGAAGCGCTTTTCTCCCGGGCTTGGGAGCATTGTGCGCGCCTGGCGGGAACAGTGGGCGGGAGTGCTTGCAAACCGGCCTTTGGAGGCAGCCGGGGAGGTCTTCCAGTGGGAGAGGGCCGGTTGTGCTCAGAGGCCCCACAGGCCAGGGGCAGGACCCAGCAGGGCCCCTGCCCCTGGCCAGCCTTGCCCAGACCTTCCTGGACTCCGGGGGTACAGCCCCACCAAGGGGCAGGCTGCGGGGACAGGGTCCAGACATGCCCGAGCGCCTCCCCTGGCTCATCCCCGCTGGTGCCGTTCCCCTGGGCCTAGGCCTCGGTTGAGGCCTCCATGGAGAGGAGATTGCTGGCAGGGGCTGTCTTCACACTGCAAGGTGCTGGAGCTCAGAGGGCCTCGTCAGAGGGAAGGGACCAGTAAGGGGCTGGATGCCCGAGACGTCTTTGCCCCAGCAGCCTCAGGGCAGCAGGGAGAGCATGAGGCCCAACTTGCCCCTAGGTCGGCTCTGCCGCTTCCCACACAGGCTGCCAGCCCAGCAGCTGCCTGACAGACTCTGGCTCCCCCGAGCTCTCTGCCGGTGCAGGGGTCAGGAACAGACGTGTGCATATGGTTCTGCCTTGGCCTGGGAGTGTGTTCCCCCTCCCTGTCACCCAGGCTCAGGGGCAAGGGCCCGGAGAGAGCACCACCCCGAAGCGCTTTTCTCCCGGGCTTGGGAGCATTGTGCGTGCCTGGCGTGAACAGTGGGCGGGAGTGTTTGCAAACCGGCCTTTGGAGGCAGCCGGGGAGGTCTTCAAGTGGGAGAGGGCCGTTGTTCTCAGAGACCCCACAGGCCAGGGGCAGGACCCAGCAGGGCCCCTGCCCCTGGCCAGCATTGCCCAGACCTTCCTGGCCTCCGGGGGTACTGCCCCACCAAGGGGCAGGCTGCGGGGACTGGGTACATACAATCCCGGGCGCCTCCCCAGTCTCATCCCCGCTGGTGCCTTTCCCCTGGGCCTAGGCTTCGGGTGAGGCCTCCTTGGAGAGGAGGTTGCTGGCAGGGGCTGTCTCCACACTGCAAGGTGCGGGAGCTCAGAGGGCCTCGTCAGAGGGAAGGGACCAGCAAGGGGCTGGATGCTCAAGACCTCTTCGGCCCAGCAGCCTCAGGGCAGCAGCAGAGCAAGAGGCCCAACTTGCCCCTAGGTCGGCTCTGCCCCTTCCCACACAGACGGCCAGCCCAGCAGCTGCCTGACAGACTCTGGCTCCCCCGAGCTCTCTGCCGGTCCAGGGGCAGGAACAGACGTATGCATGTGGTTCTGCCTTGGCCTGGGAGTGTGGACCCCCTGCCTGGCCCCCAGGCTCAGGGGCAAGGGCCTGGAGAGAGCACCACCCTGAAGCGCTTTTCTCCCGGGCTTGGGAGCATTGTGCATGCCTGGCGGGAACACCGGGCGGGAGTGCTTGCAATCCGGCCTTTGGAGGCAGCCGGGGAGGTCTTCCAGTGGGAGAGGGCCGGTTGTGCTCAGAGGCCCCACAGGCCAGGGGCAGGACCCAGCAGGGCCCCTGCCCCTGGCCAGCCTTGCCCAGACCTTCCTGGCCTTCGGGGGTACTGCCCCACCAAGGGGCAGCCAGTGGGGACTGGGTCCAGACATGCCCGGGCGCCTCCCCAGTCTCATCCCCGGTGGTGCCTTTCCCCTGGGCCTAAGCCTCGGTTGAGGCCTCCTTGGAGAGGAGGTTGCTGGCAGGGGCTGTCTCCACACTGCAAGGTGCTGGAGCTCAGAGGGCCTCGTCCGAGGGAAGGGACCAGCAAGGGGCTGGATGCCCAAGACCTCTTTGGCCCAGCAGCCTCAGGGCAACAGGGAGAGCAAGAGGCCCAACTTGCCCCTAGGTCGGCTCTGCCCCTTCCCACACAGGCCGCCAGCCCAGCAGCTGCCTGGCAGACTCTTGCTCCCTCGAGCTCTCTGCCGGTGCAGGGGGCAGGAACAGACGTGTGCATGTGGTTCTGCCTTGGCCTGGGAGTGTGTTCCCCCTGCATGGCCCCCAGGCTCAGGGGCAAGGGCCCGGTGAGAGCACCACCCCGAAGCGCTTTTCTCCCGGGCTTGGGAGCATTGTGCGTGCCTGGCGGGAACAGCGGGCAGGAGTGTTGGCAAACTGGCCTTTGGAGGCAGCTGGGGAGGTCTTCCAGCGGGAGAGGGCCGGTTGTGCTCAGAGGCCCCACAGGCCAGGGGCAGGACCCAGCAGGGCCCCTGCCCCTGGCCAGCCTTGCCCAGACCTTCCTGGCCTCCGGGCGTACTGCCCCACCAAGGGGCAGGCTGCGGGGACTGGGTCCAGACATGCCCGGGCGGCTCCCCAGGCTCATCCCCGCTGGTGCCTTTCCCCTGTGCCTAGGCCTCGGTTGAGGCCTCCTTGGAGAGGAGGTTGCTGGCAGGGGCTGTCTCCACACTGCAAGGTGCTGGAGCTCAGAGGGCCTCGTCAGAGGGAAGGGACAAGCAAGGGGCTGGATGCCCAAGACCTCTTTGGCCCAGCAGCCTCAGGGCAGCAGGGAGAGCAAGAGGCCCAACTTGCCCCTTGGTCGGCTCTGCCCCTTCCCACACAGGCCGCCAGCCCAGCAGCTGCCTGACAGACTCTGGCTCCCCCGAGGTCTCTGCCGGTGCAGGGGGCAGGAACAGACGTGTGCATGTCGTTCTGCCTTGGCCTGGGAGTGTGTTCCCCCTGCATTGCCCCAGGCTCAGGGGCAAGGGCCCGGAGAGAGCACCACCCCGAAGCGCTTTTCTCCCGGGCTTGGGAGCATTGTGCGCGCTTGGTGGGAACAGTGGGCGGGAGTGCTTGCAAACCGGCCTTTGGAGGCAGCCGGGGAGGTCTTCCAGTGGGAGAGGGCCGGTTGTGCTCAGAGGCCCCACAGGCCAGGGGCAGGACCCAGCAGGGTCCCTGCCCCTGGCCAGCCTTGCCCAGACCTTCCTGGCCTCCGGGGGTACTGCCCCACCAAGGGGCAGGCTGCGGGGACTGGGTCCAGACATGCCCGGGCGCCTCCCCTGGCTCATCCCCGCTGGTGCCGTTCCCCTGGGCCTAGGCCTCGGTTGAGGCCTCCATGGAGAGGAGATTGCTGGCAGGTGCTGTCTCCACACTGCAAGGTTCTGGAGCTCAGAGGGCCTCGTCAGAGGGAAGGGACCAGTAAGGGGCTGGATGCCCAAGACGTCTTTGGCCCAGCAGCCTCAGGGCAGCAGGGAGAGCAAGAGGCCCAACTTGCCCCTAGGTGGGCTCTGCCCCTTCCCACACAGGTGGCCAGCCCAGCAGCTGCCTGACAGACTCTGGCTCCCCCGAGCTCTCTGCCGGTGCAGGAGGCAGGAACAGACGTGTGCATGTGGTTCTGTTTGGTCTGGGAGTGTGTTCCCCCTGCATTGCCCAAAGGCTCAGGGGCAAGGGCCCGGAGAGAGCACCACCCCGAAGCGCTTTTCTCCCGGGCTTGGGAGCATTGTGGGAGCCTGGCGGGAACAGCGGGTGGGAGTGCTTGCAAACCGGCCTTTGGAGGCAGACGGGGAGGTCTTCCAGCGGGAGAGTGCCGGTTGTGCTCAGACGCCCTACAGGCCAGGGGCAGGACCCAGCAGGGCCCCTGCCCCTGGCCAGCCTTTCCGAGACCTTCCTGGCCTCCGGGAGTACTGCCCCACCAAAGGGTCAGGCTGCGGGGACTGGGTCTAGACATGCCCTTTCGCCTCCACTGGCTCATCCCCGCTGGTGCATTTCCCCTGGGTCTAGGCCTCGGTTGAGGCCTCCTTGGAGAGGAGGTTGCTGGCAGGGGCTGTCTCCACACTGCAAGGTGCTGGAGCTCAGAGGGCCTCGTCAGAAGGAAGGGACCAGTAAGGGGCTGGATGCCCAAGAAGTCTTTGGCCCAGCAGCCTCAGGGCAGCAGGGAGAGCAAGAGGCCCAACTTGCCCCTAGGTCGGCTCTGCCCCTTCCCACACAGGCGGCCAGCCCAGCAGCTGCCTGACAGACTCTGGCTCCCCCCAGCTCTCTGCCGGTGGAGGGGGCAGGAACAGACGTGTGCATGTGGTTCTGCCTTGGCCTCGGACTGTGGATCCCCTGCCTGGCCCCCAGGCTCAGGGGCAAGGGCCCGGAGAGACCACCACCCTGAAGCGCTTTTCTCCCGGGCTTGGGAGCATTGTGCGCGCCTGGCGGGAACAGTGGGCGGGAGTGCTTGCAAACCGGCCTTTGGAGGCAGCCGGGGAGGTCTTCCAGTGGGAGAGGGCCGGTTGTGCTCAGAGGCCCCACAGGCCAGGGGCAGGACCCAGCAGGGCCCCTGCCCCTGGCCAGCCTTGCCCAGACCTTCCTGGCCTCCGGGGGTACTGCCCCACCAAGGGGCAGGCTGCGGGGACAGGGTCCAGACATGCCCGGGCGCCTCCGCTGGCTCATCCCCGCTGGTGCCTTTCCCCTGGGCCTAGGCCTCGGTTGAGGCCTCCTTGGAGAGGAGATTGCTGGCAGGTGCTGTCTCCACACTGCAAGGTGCTGGAGCTCAGAGGGCCTCGTCAGAGGGAAGGGACAAGTAAGGGGCTGGATGCCCAAGACGTCTTTGGCCCAGCAGCCTCAGGGCAGCAGGGAGAGAAAGAGGCCCAACTTGCCCCTAGGTCGGCTCTGCCCCTTCCCACACAGGCGCCCAGCCCAGCACCTGCCTGAGAGACTCTGGCTCCCCCGAGCTCTCTGCCGGTGCAGGGGGCAGAAAAGACGTGTGCATGTGGTTCTGTCCTGGCCTGGGAGTATGGACACCCTGCCTTGCCCCCAGGCTCAGGGGCAAGGGCCCAGAGAGAGCACCACCCTGAAGCGCTTTTCTCCCGGGCTTAGGAGCATTGTGCCCGCCTGCTGGGAACAGTGGGCGGGAGCGCTTGCAAACCGGCCTTTGGAGGCAGACGGGATGTCTTCCAGCGGGAGAGTGCCGGTTGTGCTCAGAGGCCCCACAGGCCAGGGGCAGGACACAGCAGTGTCACTGCCCCTGGCAGCCTTGCCCAGACCTTCCTGGCCTCCGGGCGTACTGCCCCACCAAGGGGCAGGCTGCGGGGACTGGGTCCAGACATGCCCGGGCGCCTCCCCTGGCTCATCCCCGCTGGTGCCGTTCCCCTGTGCCTAGGCCTCGGTTGAGGCCTCCATGGAGAGGAGGTTGCTGGCAGGGGCTGTCTCCACACTGCAAGGTGCTGGAGCTCAGAGGGCCTCGTCAGAGGGAAGGGACCAGTAAGGGGCTGGATGCCCAAGACGTCTTTGGCCCAGCAGCCTCAGGGCAGCAGGGAGAGCAAGAGGCCCAACTTGCCCCTAGGTCGGCTCTGCCCCTTCCCACAAAGGCGGGCAGCCCAGCACCTGCCTGGGAGACTCTGGCTTCCCCGAGCTCTCTGCCGGTGCAGGAGGCAGGAACAGACGTGTGCATGTGGTTCTGTTTGGTCTGGGAGTGTGTTCCCCATGCATTGCCCACAGGCTCAGGGGCAAGGGCCCGGAGAGAGCACCACCCCGAAGCGCTTTTCTCCCGGGCTTGGGAGCATTGTGCGTGCCTGGCGGGAACAGCGGGCAGGAGTGTTGGCAAACTGGCCTTTGGAGGCAGCTGGGGAGGTCTTCCAGCAGGAGAGGGCCGGTTGTGCTCAGAGGCCCCACAGGCCAGGGGCAGGACCCAGCAGGGCCCCTGCCCAAGGCCAGCCTTGCCCAGACCTTCCTGGCCTCCGGGGGTACTGCCCCACCAAAGGGCAGGCTGCGGGGACTGGGGCCAGACATGCCCGGGCGCCTCCCCAGGCTCATCCCCGCTGGTGCCTTTCCCCTGTGCCTAGGCCTCGGTTGAGGCCTCCTTGGAGAGGAGGTTGCGGGCAGGGGATGTCTCCACAGTGCAAGGGGCTGGAGCTCAGAGGGCCTCGTCAGAGGGAAGGGACAAGCAAGGGGCTGGATGCCCAAGACCTCTTTGGCCCAGCAGCCTCAGGGCAGCAGGGAGAGCAAGAGGCCCAACTTGCCCCTAGGTCGGCTCTGCCCCTTCCCACACAGGCAGCCAGCCCAGCAGCTGCCTGACAGACTCTGGCTCCCCCAAGCTCTCTGCCGGTGCAGAGGGCAGGAACAGACGTGTGCATGTGGTTCTGACTTGGCCTGGGAGTGTGGAACCCCTGCCTGGCCCCGAGGCTCAGGGGAAAGGGCACGGAGAGAGCACCACCCCGAAGCGCTTTTCTCCCGGGCTTGGGAGCACTGTGCGCAGCTGGCGGGAACAGCGGGCATGAGTACTTGCAAACCCGCCTTTGGAGGTAGCCGGGGAGGTCTTCCAAGGGCCAGGAGAGAGCACCACCCCGAAGCGCTTTTCTCCCGAGCTTGGAACTTTTGCGCGGATGGCGGGAACAGCGAGTGGGAGTGCTTCCAAACCGGCCTTTGGGGGCAGCCGGGGAGGTCTTCCAAGGGCCCGGACATATCAACACCCCAAAATGCTTTTTTCCCGGGCTTGGGAGCATTGTGCGCGGCTGGCGGGAACAGTGGGCGGGAGTGCTTGCAAACCGGGCTTTGGAGGCAGCCGGGGAGGTCTTCCAAGGGCCAGGAGAGAGCACCACCCCGAAGCGCTTTTCTCCCGAGCTTGGTACTTTTGCGCGGATGGCGGGAACAGCGAGTGGGAGTGCTTCCAAACCGGCCTTTGGGGGCAGCCGGGGAGGTCTTCCAAGGGCCCGGACTGATCAACACCCCAAAATGCTTTTTTCCCGGGCTTGGGAGCATTGTGCGTGGCTGGCGGGAACAGCAGGAAGGAGTCCTTGCAAACCGGCCTTTGGAGGCAGCCGGGGAGGTCTTCCAGGGCCCGGTGTGAGCACCACCCCAAAATGCTTTTCTCCCGGGCTTGGGAGCATTGTGCGTGGCTGGTGGGAACAGCGGGCGGGAGTGCTTGCAAACCGGCCTTTGGAGGCAGCCGGGGAGGTCTTCCAAGGGCCAGGAGAGAGCACCACCTAGAAGCGCTTTTCTCCCGGGCTTGGAACATTTGCGCGAATGGCGGGAACAGCGAGTGGGAGTGCTTCCAAACCGGCCTTTGGGGGCACCCCGGGAGGTCTTCCATGGGCACGGAGAGAACAGCACCCCGAAGCGCTTTTCTCCGGGGTTTTGGAGGATTGTGCGTGGCTGGCGGGAACAGCGAGTGGGAGTGCTTGCAAACCGGCCTTTGGGGGCAGCCAGGGAGGTCCTCCATGGGCACGGAGAGAACACCAACCCGAAGCGCTTTTCTCCCGGTCTTGGGAGCATTGTGCGAGGCTGGCGGGAACAGCGGGCAGGAGTGCTTGCAAACCGGCCTTTGGAGGCAGCCGGGGAGGTCTTCCAAAAGCCCGGAGAGAGCACCATCCCGAAGCACTTTTCTCCCGGAATTGGGAGCATTGTGCGCGGCTGTCGGGAACAGCGGACATGAGTGCTTGCAAACCGGCCTTTGTAGGCAGCCGGGGAGGTCTTCCAAGGGCCCGGAGAGAGCACCACCCCAAAATGCTTTTCTCCCGGGCTTGGGAGCATTGTGTGCGGCTGGCGGGTAAGCAGGAGGGAGTTCTTGAAAACCAGCCTTTGGAGGCAGCCGGGGAGGTCTTCCAAGGGCCGAGAGAGAGCACCACCCCGAAGCGCTTTTCTCCCGGGCTTGGGAGCATTGTGCGCGGCTGGCGGGAACAGCGGGCATGAGTGCTTGCAAACCGGCCTTTGGAGGCAGCCGGGGAGGTCTTCCAAGGGCCCGGAGAGAGCACCACCCCGAAGCGCTTTGCTCCCGTGATTGGGAGCATTGTGTGCGGCTGGCGGGACAGCGGGAGGGAGTTCTTGCAAACCGGCCTTTGGAGGCAGCCGGGGAGGTCTTCCAAGGGCCGGGAGAGAGCACCACCCTGAAGCGGTTTTCTCCTGGGCTTGGAGCATTTGCACGGATGGCGGGAACAGCGAGTGGAAGTGCTTGCAAACCGGCCTTTGGGGGCAGCCCGGGAGGTCTTTCTTGGGCCCAGAGAGAGCACCACCCCGAAGCGCTTTTCTCCCGGGCTTGGGTGCATTGTGCGCGTGTGGCGGGAACAGCAGGCAGGAGTGCTTGCAAACCGGCCTTTGGGGGCAGCCGGGGAGGTCCTCCATGGTCCGGAGAGAACACCACCCCGAAGCGCTTTTCTCACGGTCTTGGGAGCATTGTGTGCGGCTGGCGGGAATAGCGGGCATAAGTGCTTACAAACTGTCCTTTGGAGGCAGCCGGGGAGGTCTTCCAAGGGCCCGGACTGATCACCACCCCAAAATGCTTTTCTCCCGGGCTTGGCAGCAATGTGCGCGGCTGTCGGAAACAACGGACATGAGTGCTTGCAAACCGGCCTTTGGAGGCAACCGGGGAGGTCTTCCAAGGGCCCGGAGAGAGCACCACCCCAAAATGCTTTTCTCCCGGGATTGGGAGCATTGTGCGTGGCTGGCGGAAGCAGCGGGAATGAGTACTTACAAACCGGCCTTTGGAGGCAGCCGGGGAGGTCTTGAAAGTGCCCGGAGAGAGCACCACCCCGAAGCGCTTTTCTCCCGGGCTTGGGAGCATTGTGCGCGGCTGGCGGGAACAGCAGGCAGGAGTGCTTTGAAACTGGCCTTTGGAGGCAGCCGGGAGGTCTTCCAAGGGCCCGGAGTGAGCACCACCCCAAAATGCTTTTCTCCCGGGCTTGGGAGCATTGTGCGCGGCTGGTGGGAACAACGGGCATGAGTGCTTGCAAACCGGCCTTTGGAGGCAGCCGGGGACGTCTTCCAAGGGCCGGGAGAGAGCACCACCCCGAAGCACTTTTCTCCCGGGCTTCGGAGCATTGTGCGTGGCTGGCGGGAACAGCAGGAAGGAGTCGTTGCAAACCGGCCTTTGGAGGCAGCCGGGGAGGTCTTCCAAGGACCTGTAGAGAGCACCACCCCAAAATGCTTTTCTTCCGGGCTTGGGAGCATTGTGCGTGGCTGGCGGAAGCAGCGGGAATGAGTACTTACAAACCGGCCTTTGGAGGCAGCCGGGGAGGTCTTGAAAGTGCCCGGAGAGAGCACCACCCCGAAGCGCTTTTCTCCCGGGCTTGGGAGCATTGTGCGCGGCTGGCGGGAACAGCAGGCAGGAGTGCTTTGAAACTGGCCTTTGGAGGCAGCCGGGAGGTCTTCCAAGGGCCCGGAGTGAGCACCACCCCAAAATGCTTTTCTCCCGGGCTTGGGAGCATTGTGCGCGGCTGGTGGGAACAACGGGCATGAGTGCTTGCAAACCGGCCTTTGGAGGCAGCCGGGGAGGTCTTCCAGGGCCCGGTGTGAGCACCACCCCAAAATGCTTTTCTCCCGGGCTTGGGAGCATTGTGCGTGGCTGGTGGGAACAGCAGGCGGGAGTGCTTGCAAACCGGCCTTTGGAGGCAGCCGGGGAGGTCTTCCAAGGGCCAGGAGAGAGCACCACCCAGAAGCGGTTTTCTCTCGGGCTTGGAACATTTGCGCGAATGGCGGGCACAGCGAGTGGGAGTGCTTCCAAACCGGCCTTTGGGGGCACCCTGGGAGGTCTTCCATGGGCACGGAGAGAACAGCACCCCGAAGCGCTTTTCTCCGGGGTTTTGGAGGATTGTGCGTGGCTGGCGGGAACAGCGAGTGGGAGTGCTTGCAAACCGGCCTTTGGGGGCAGCCAGGGAGTTCCTCCATGGGCACGGAGAGAACACCAAC
This sequence comes from Dama dama, assembly GCF_033118175.1. Lineage (NCBI taxonomy): Eukaryota > Metazoa > Chordata > Mammalia > Artiodactyla > Cervidae > Dama > Dama dama. The sequence goes on from NW_026870958.1 coordinate 853,294, forward strand.
CCGAAGCGCTTTTCTCCCGGTCTTGGGAGCATTGTGCGAGGCTGGCGGGAACAGCGGGCAGGAGTGCTTGCAAACCGGCCTTTGGAGGCAGCCGGGGAGGTCTTCCAAAAGCCCGGAGAGAGCACCATCCCGAAGCACTTTTCTCCCGGAATTGGGAGCATTGTGCGCGGCTGTCGGGAACAGCGGACATGAGTGCTTGCAAACCGGCCTTTGTAGGCAGCCGGGGAGGTCTTCCAAGGGCCCGGAGAGAGCACCACCCCAAAATGCTTTTCTCCCGGGCTTGGGAGCATTGTGTGCGGCTGGCGGGTCAGCAGGAGAGAGTTCTTGAAAACCAGCCTTTGGAGGCAGCCGGGGAGGTCTTCCAAGGGCCGAGAGAGAGCACCACCCCGAAGCGCTTTTCTCCCGGGCTTGGGAGCATTGTGCGCGGCTGGCGGGAACAGCGGGCATGAGTGCTTGCAAACCGGCCTTTGGAGGCAGCCGGGGAGGTCTTCCAAGGGCCCGGAGAGAGCACCACCCCGAAGCGCTTTGCTCCCGTGATTGGGAGCATTGTGTGCGGCTGGCGGGACAGCGGGAGGGAGTTCTTGCAAACCGGCCTTTGGAGGCAGCCGGGGAGGTCTTCCAAGGGCCGGGAGAGAGCACCACCCTGAAGCGGTTTTCTCCTGGGCTTGGAGAATTTGCACGGATGGCGGGAACAGCGAGTGGAAGTGCTTGCAAACGGGCCTTTGGGGGCAGCCCGGGAGGTCTTTCTTGGGCCCAGAGAGAACACCACCCCGAAACGCTTTTCTCCCGGGCTTGGGAGCATTGTGCGCGGGTGGCGGGAACAGCAGGCAGAAGTGCTTGCAAACCGGCCTTTGGAGGCAGCCGGGGAGGTTTCCAGCGGGAGAGGGCCGCTTGTGCTCAGAGGCCCCACAGGCCAGGGGCAGAAGCCAGCAGGGCTCCTGCCCCTGGCCAGCCTTGCCCAGACCTTCCTGGCCTCCGGGGGTACTGCCCCACCAAGGGGCAGGCTGCGGGCACTGGGTCCAGACATGCCCGGGCGCCTCCCCAGGCTCATCCCCGCTGGTGCCTTTCCCCTGGGCCTAGGCCTCGGTTGAGGCTTCCTTGGAGAGGAGGTTGCTGGCAGGGGCTGTCTCCACACTGCAAGGTGCTGGAGCTCAGAGGGCCTCGTCAGAGGGAAGGGACCAGCAAGGCACTGGATGCGCAAGACCTCTTTGGCCCAGCAGCCTCAGGGCAGCAAGGAGAGCAAGAGGCCCAACTTGCCCCTAGGTCGGCTCTGCCCCTTCCCACACAGGCCGCCAGCCCAGCAGCTGCCTGACAGACTCTGGCTCCCCCGAGCTCTCTGCCGGTGCAGGGGGCAGGAACAGACGTGTGCATGTGGTTCTGCCTTGGCCTGGGAGTGTGTTCCCCCTGCCTGTCCCCCAGGCTCAGGGGCAAGGGCCCGGAGAGAGCACCACCCCGAAGCGCTTTTCTACCGGGCTTGGGAGCATTGTGCATGCCTGGCGTGAACAGCGGGCGGGACTGTTTGCAAACCGGCCTTTTGAGGCAGCCGGGAGGTCTTCCAGTGGGAGAGGACCGGCTGTGCTCAGACACCCCACAGGCCAGGGGCAGGACCCAGCAGGGCCCCTGCCCCTGGCCAGCCTTGCCCAGACCTTCCTGTCCTCTGGGGGTACTGCCCCACCAAGGGGCAGGCTGCGGGGTCTGGGTCCAGACATACCCGTGCGCCTCCCCAGTCTCATCCCCGCTGGTGCCTTTCCCCTGGGCCTAGGCCTCGGTTGAGGCCTCCTTGGAGAGGAGGTTGCTGGCAGGGGCTCTCTCCACACTGCAAGGTGCTGGAGCTCAGAGGGCCTCGTCAGAGGGAAGGGACCAACAAGGGGCTGGATGCCCAAGACCTCTTTGGCCCAGCAGCCTCAGTGCAGCAGGGAGAGCAAGAGGCCCAACTTGCCCCTAGGTCGGCTCTGCCCCTTCCCACACAAGCGGCCAGACCAGCAGCTGCCTGACAGACTCTGGCTCACCCGAGCTCTCTGCCGGTGCAAGGGGCAGGAACAGACGTGTGCATGTGGTTCTGCTTGGCCTGGGAGTGTGGACCCCATTCCAGGCCCCCAGGCTCAGGGGCAAGGGCCCGGAGAGAGCACCACCCCGAAGCACTTTTCTCCCGGGCTTGGGAGCATTGTGCATGCCTGACGGGAACAGCGGGAGCGAGTGTTGGCAAACCGGCCTTTGGAGACAGTCGGGGAGGTCTTCCATCGGGAGAGGGCCGGTCGTGCTCAGAGGCCCCACAGGCCAGGGGCAGGACCCACCAGGGCCCCTGCCCCTGGCCAGCATTGCCCAGACCTTCCTGGCCTTCGGGGGTACTGCCCCACCAGGTGGCGGCTGCGGGGACTGGGTCCAGACATTCCCGGGCGCCTCCCAAGGTTCATCCCCGCTCGTGCCTTTCCCCTGGGCCTAGGCCTCGGTTGAGGCCTTCTTGGAGAGGAGGTGGCTGGCAAGGGCTGTCTCCACACTGCAAGGTGCTGGAGCTCAGAGGGCCTCGTCAGAGTGAAGGGACCAGCAAGGGGCTGGATGCCCAAGACCTCTTTGGCCCAGCAGCCTCAGGGCAGCAGGGAGAGCAAGAGGCCCAACTTGCCCCTAGGTCGGCTCTGCCCCTTCCCACACAGGCAGCCAGCCCAGCAGCTGCCTGACAGACTCTGGCTCCCCCGAGCTCTCTGCCGGTGCAGAGGGCAGGAACAGACGTGTGCATGTGGTTCTGACTTGGCCTGGGAGTGTGGAACCCCTGCCTGGCCCCGAGGCTCAGGGGAAAGGGCACGGAGAGAGCACCACCCCGAAGCGCTTTTCTCCCGGGCTTGGGAGCACTGTGCGCAGCTGGCGGGAACAGCGGGCATGAGTACTTGCAAACCCGCCTTTGGAGGTAGCCGGGGAGGTCTTCCAAGGGCCAGGAGAGAGCACCACCCCGAAGCGCTTTTCTCCCGAGCTTGGAACTTTTGCGCGGATGGCGGGAACAGCGAGTGGGAGTGCTTCCAAACCGGCCTTTGGGGGCAGCCGGGGAGGTCTTCCAAGGGCCCGGACTGATCAACACCCCAAAATGCTTTTCTCCCGGGCTTGGGAGCATTGTGCGTGGCTGGCGGAAGCAGCGGGAATGAGTACTTACAAACCGGCCTTTGGAGGCAGCCGGGGAGGTCTTGAAAGTGCCCGGAGAGAGCACCACCCCGAAGCGCTTTTCTCCCGGGCTTGGGAGCATTGTGCGCGGCTGGCGGGAACAGCAGGCAGGAGTGCTTTGAAACTGGCCTTTGGAGGCAGCCGGGAGGTCTTCCAAGGGCCCGGAGTGAGCACCACCCCAAAATGCTTTTCTCCCGGGCTTGGGAGCATTGTGCGCGGCTGGTGGGAACAACGGGCATGAGTGCTTGCAAACCGGCCTTTGGAGGCAGCCGGGGAGGTCTTCCAGGGCCCGGTGTGAGCACCACCCCAAAATGCTTTTCTCCCGGGCTTGGGAGCATTGTGCGTGGCTGGTGGGAACAGCAGGCGGGAGTGCTTGCAAACCGGCCTTTGGAGGCAGCCGGGGAGGTCTTCCAAGGGCCAGGAGAGAGCACCACCCAGAAGCGGTTTTCTCTCGGGCTTGGAACATTTGCGCGAATGGCGGGCACAGCGAGTGGGAGTGCTTCCAAACCGGCCTTTGGGGGCACCCTGGGAGGTCTTCCATGGGCACGGAGAGAACAGCACCCCGAAGCGCTTTTCTCCGGGGTTTTGGAGGATTGTGCGTGGCTGGCGGGAACAGCGAGTGGGAGTGCTTGCAAACCGGCCTTTGGGGGCAGCCAGGGAGTTCCTCCATGGGCACGGAGAGAACACCAACCCGAAGCGCTTTTCTCCCGGTCTTGGGAGCATTGTGCGAGGCTGGCGGGAACAGCGGGCAGGAGTGCTTGCAAACCGGCCTTTGGAGGCAGCCGGGGAGGTCTTCCAAAAGCCCGGAGAGAGCACCATCCCGAAGCACTTTTCTCCCGGAATTGGGAGCATTGTGCGCGGCTGTCGGGAACAGCGGACATGAGTGCTTGCAAACCGGCCTTTGTAGGCAGCCGGGGAGGTCTTCCAAGGGCCCGGAGAGAGCACCACCCCAAAATGCTTTTCTCCCGGGCTTGGGAGCATTGTGTGCGGCTGGCGGGTCAGCAGGAGAGAGTTCTTGAAAACCAGCCTTTGGAGGCAGCCGGGGAGGTCTTCCAAGGGCCGAGAGAGAGCACCACCCCGAAGCGCTTTTCTCCCGGGCTTGGGAGCATTGTGCGCGGCTGGCGGGAACAGCGGGCATGAGTGCTTGCAAACCGGCCTTTGGAGGCAGCCGGGGAGGTCTTCCAAGGGCCCGGAGAGAGCACCACCCCGAAGCGCTTTGCTCCCGTGATTGGGAGCATTGTGTGCGGCTGGCGGGACAGCGGGAGGGAGTTCTTGCAAACCGGCCTTTGGAGGCAGCCGGGGAGGTCTTCCAAGGGCCGGGAGAGAGCACCACCCTGAAGCGGTTTTCTCCTGGGCTTGGAGAATTTGCACGGATGGCGGGAACAGCGAGTGGAAGTGCTTGCAAACGGGCCTTTGGGGGCAGCCCGGGAGGTCTTTCTTGGGCCCAGAGAGAACACCACCCCGAAACGCTTTTCTCCCGGGCTTGGGAGCATTGTGCGCGGGTGGCGGGAACAGCAGGCAGAAGTGCTTGCAAACCGGCCTTTGGAGGCAGCCGGGGAGGTTTCCAGCGGGAGAGGGCCGCTTGTGCTCAGAGGCCCCACAGGCCAGGGGCAGAAGCCAGCAGGGCTCCTGCCCCTGGCCAGCCTTGCCCAGACCTTCCTGGCCTCCGGGGGTACTGCCCCACCAAGGGGCAGGCTGCGGGCACTGGGTCCAGACATGCCCGGGCGCCTCCCCAGGCTCATCCCCGCTGGTGCCTTTCCCCTGGGCCTAGGCCTCGGTTGAGGCTTCCTTGGAGAGGAGGTTGCTGGCAGGGGCTGTCTCCACACTGCAAGGTGCTGGAGCTCAGAGGGCCTCGTCAGAGGGAAGGGACCAGCAAGGCACTGGATGCGCAAGACCTCTTTGGCCCAGCAGCCTCAGGGCAGCAAGGAGAGCAAGAGGCCCAACTTGCCCCTAGGTCGGCTCTGCCCCTTCCCACACAGGCCGCCAGCCCAGCAGCTGCCTGACAGACTCTGGCTCCCCCGAGCTCTCTGCCGGTGCAGGGGGCAGGAACAGACGTGTGCATGTGGTTCTGCCTTGGCCTGGGAGTGTGTTCCCCCTGCCTGTCCCCCAGGCTCAGGGGCAAGGGCCCGGAGAGAGCACCACCCCGAAGCGCTTTTCTACCGGGCTTGGGAGCATTGTGCATGCCTGGCGTGAACAGCGGGCGGGACTGTTTGCAAACCGGCCTTTTGAGGCAGCCGGGAGGTCTTCCAGTGGGAGAGGACCGGCTGTGCTCAGACACCCCACAGGCCAGGGGCAGGACCCAGCAGGGCCCCTGCCCCTGGCCAGCCTTGCCCAGACCTTCCTGTCCTCTGGGGGTACTGCCCCACCAAGGGGCAGGCTGCGGGGTCTGGGTCCAGACATACCCGTGCGCCTCCCCAGTCTCATCCCCGCTGGTGCCTTTCCCCTGGGCCTAGGCCTCGGTTGAGGCCTCCTTGGAGAGGAGGTTGCTGGCAGGGGCTCTCTCCACACTGCAAGGTGCTGGAGCTCAGAGGGCCTCGTCAGAGGGAAGGGACCAGCAAGGCACTGGATGCGCAAGACCTCTTTGGCCCAGCAGCCTCAGGGCAGCAAGGAGAGCAAGAGGCCCAACTTGCCCCTAGGTCGGCTCTGCCCCTTCCCACACAGGCCGCCAGCCCAGCAGCTGCCTGACAGACTCTGGCTCCCCCGAGCTCTCTGCCGGTGCAGGGGGCAGGAACAGACGTGTGCATGTGGTTCTGCCTTGGCCTGGGAGTGTGTTCCCCCTGCCTGTCCCCCAGGCTCAGGGGCAAGGGCCCGGTGAGAGCACCACCCCGAAGCGCTTTTCTACCAGGCTTGGGAGCATTGTGCATGCCTGGCGTGAACAGCGGGCGGGACTGTTTGCAAACCGGCCTTTTGAGGCAGCCGGGGAGGTCTTCCAGTGGGAGAGGACCAGCTGTGCTCAGACACCCCACAGGCCAGGGGCAGGACCCAGCAGGGCCCCTGCCCCTGGCCAGCCTTGCCCAGACCTTCCTGTCCTCTGGGGGTACTGCCCCACCAAGGGGCAGGCTGCGGGGTCTGGGTCCAGACATACCCGTGCGCCTCCCCAGTCTCATCCCCGCTGGTGCCTTTCCCCTGGGCCTAGGCCTCGGTTGAGGCCTCCTTGGAGAGGAGGTTGCTGGCAGGGGCTCTCTCCACACTGCAAGGTGCTGGAGCTCAGAGGGCCTCGTCAGAGGGAAGGGACCAGCAAGGGGCTGGATGCCCAAGACCTCTTTGGCCCAGCAGCCTCACGGCAGCAGGGAGAGCAAGAGGCCCAACTTGCCCCTAGGTCGGCTCTGCCCCTTCCCACACAAGCGGCCAGCCCAGCAGCTGCCTGACAGACTCTGGCTCCCCCGAGCTCTCTGCCGGTGCAGGGGACAGGAACAGACGTGTGCATGTGGTTCTGACTTGGCCTGGGAGTGTGGAACCCCTGCGTGGCCCCCATTTCAGGGGAAAGGGCACGGAGATAGCACCACCCCGAAGCGCTTTTCTCGCGGGCTTGCGAGCATTGTGCGTGCCTGCCGGGATCAGCGGGCGGGCTTGCTTGCAAACCGGCCTTTGGAGGCAGCCGGGGAGGTCTTCCAGTGGGAGAGGGCCGGTTGTACTCAGAGGCCCCGTAGGCCAGGGGCAGGACCGAGCATGGCCCCTGCCCCTGGCCAGCCTTGCCCAGACCTTCCTGGCCTCCAGGGGTACTGCGCCACCAAGGGGCAGGCTGTGGGGACTGGGTCCAGACATGCCCGGGCGCCTCCCCAGGCTCATCCCCGCTGGTGCCTTTCCCCTGGGCCTAGGTCTCGGTTGAGGCCTCCTTGGAGAGGTGGTTGCTGGCAGGGGCTGTCTCCACACTGCAAGGTGCTGGAGCTCAGAGGGCCTCGTCAGAGGGAAGGGACCAGCAAGGGGCTGGATGCCCAAGTCCTCTTTGGCCAGCAGCCTCAGGGCAGCAGGGAGAGCAAGAGGCCCAACTTGCCCCTAGGTCGGCTCTGCCCCTGCCCACAAGGCCGCCAGACAAGCAGCTGCCTTACAGACTCTGGCTCCCCCGAGCTCTATGCCGGTGCAGTGGACAGGAACAGACGTGTGCATGTGGTTCTGCCTTGGCCTGGGAGTGTGTTCCCCCTGCGTGGCCCCCAGGCTCAGGGGCAAGGGCCCGGAGAGAGCACCACCCCGAAGCGCTTTTCTCCCGGGATTGGGAGCATTGTGCGCACGTGGCGGGAACAGCGGGCGGGAGTGTTTGCAAACCGGCCTTTGGAGGCAGCCGGGGAGGTCGTCCAGTGGGAGAGGACCGGTTGTGCTCAGAGGCCCCACAGGCCAGGGTCAGGACCCAGCAGGGCCCCTGCCCCTGGCCAGCATTGCCCAGACCTTCCTGGCCTCTGGGGGTACTGCCCCACCAAGGGGCAGGCTGCGGGGTCTGGGTCCAGACCTGCCCGTGCGCCTCCCCAGTCTCATCCCCGCTGGTGCCTTTCCCCTGGGCCTAGGCCTCGGTTGAGGCCTCCTTGGAGAGGAGGTTGCTGGCAGGGGCTCTCTCCACACTGCAAGGTGCTGGAGCTCAGAGGGCCTCGTCAGAGGGAAGGGACCAGCAAGGGGCTGGATGCCCAAGACCTCTTTGGCCCAGCAGCCTCAGGGCAGCAGGGAGAGCAAGAGGCCCAATTTGCACCTAGGTCAGCTCTGCCCCTTCCCACACAAGCGGCCAGACCAGCAGCTGCCTGACAGACTCTGGCTCCCCCGAGCTCTCTGCCGGTGCAAGGGGCAGGAACAGACGTGTGCATGTGGTTCTGCCTTGGCCTGGGAGTGTGGACCCCATTCCTGGCCCCCAGGCTCAGGGGCAAGGGCCCGGAGAGAGCACCACCCCGAAGCACTTTTCTGCCGGGCTTGGGAGCATTGTGCATGCCTGACGGGAACAGCGGGAGCGAGTGTTGGCAAACCGGCCTTTGGAGACAGTCGGGGATGTCTTCCATCGGGAGAGGGACGGTCGTGCTCAGAGGCCCCACATGCCAGGGGCAGGACCCAGCAGGGCCCCTGCCCCTGGCCAGCATTGCCCAGACCTTCCTGGCCTCCGGGGGTACTGCCCCACCAAGTGGCGGCTGCGGGGACTGGGTCCAGACATTCCCGGGCGCCTCCCAAGGTTCATCCCCGCTGGTGCCTTTCCCCTGGGCCTAGGCCTCGGTTGAGGCCTGCTTGGAGAGGAGGTTGCTGGCAGGGTCTGTCTCCACACTGCAAGGTGCTGGAGCTCAGAGGGCCTCGTCAGAGGGAAGGGACCAGCAAGGGGCTGGATGCCCAAGACCTCTTTGGCCCAGCAGCCTCAGGGCAGCAGGGAGAGCAAGAGGCCCAACTTGCCCCTAGGTCGGCTCTGCCCCTTCCCACACAGGCAGACAGCCCAGCAGCTGCCTGACAGACTCTGGCTCCCCCGAGCTCTCTGCCCGTGCAGAGGGCAGGAACAGACGTGTGCATGTGGTTCTGACTTGGCCTGGGAGTGTGTTCCCCCTGCATTGCCCCCACGCTCAGTGGCAAGGGCCCAGTGAGAGCACCACCCCGAAGCGCTTTTCTCCCGGGCTTGGGAGCATTGTGCGTGCCTGGCAGGAACAGCGGGCGGGAGTGTTGGCAAACCGGCCTTTGGAGGCAGCCGGGGAGGTCTTCCAGCGGGAGAGGGCCGGTTGTGCTCAGAGGCCCCACAGGCCAGGGGCAGGACCCAGCAGGGCCCCTGTCCCTGGCCAGCCTTGCACAGATCTTCCTGGCCTCCGGGAGTACTGCCCCACTAAGGGGCAGGCTGCGGGGACTAGGTCCAGACATGCCCGGGCGCCTCCCCTGGCTCATCCCCGCTGGTGCCTTTTCCCTGGGCCTAGGCCTCGGTTGAGGCCTCCTTGGAAACGAGGTTGCTGACAGGGGCTGTCTCCACACTGCAAGGTGCTGGAGCTCAGAGGGCCTCGTCAGAGGGAAGGGACAAGCAAGGGGCTGGATGCCCAAGACCTCTTTGGCCCAGCAGCCTCAGGGCAGCAGGGAGAGCAAGAGGCCCAACTTGCCCTTAGGTCGGCTCTGCCCCTTCCCACACAGGCGGCCAGCCCAGCAGCTGCCTGACAGACTCTGGCTCCCCCGAGCTCTCTGCCGGTGCAGGGGTCAGGAACAGACGTGTGCATGTGGTTCTGCCTTGGCCTGGGAGTGTGGACCCCCTGCCTGGCCCCCAGGCTCAGGGGCAAGGGCCCGGAGAGAGCACCACCCCGAAGCGCTTTTCTCCCAGGCTTGGGAGCATTGTGCGCGCTTGTTGGGAACAGTGGGCGGGAGTGCTTGCAAACCGGCCTTTGAAGGCAGCCGGGGAGGTCTTCCAGTGGGAAAGGGCCGGTTGTGCTCAGAGGCCCTACAGGCCAGGGGCAGGACCCAACAGGGCCCCTGCCCCTGGCCAGCCTTGCCCAGACGTTCCTGGCCTCCGGGGGTACTGCCCCACCAAGGGGTAGGCTGCGGGGACTGGGTCCAGACGTGCCCGGGCGCCTCCCCAGTCTCATCCCCGCTGGTGCCTTTCCCATGGGCCTAGGCCTCGGTTGAGGCCTCCTTGGTGAGGAGGTTGCTGGCAGGGGCTGTCTCCACACTGCAAGGTGCTGGACCTCAGAGGGCCTCGTCAGAGGGAAGGGACCAGTAAGGGGCTGGATGCCCAAGATGTTTTGGCCCAGCAGCCTCAGGGCAGCAGGGAGAGCAAGAGGCCCAACTTGCCCCTAGGTCGGCTCTGCGCCTTCCCACACAGGCGGCCAGCCCAGCAGCTGCCTGACAGACTCTGGCTCCCCCAAGTTCTCTCCCGGTGCAGGGGACAGGAACAGACGTGGGCATGTGGTTCTGCCTTGGCCTGGGAGTGTGTTCCCCCTGCCTTGCCCCCAGGGTCAGGGGCAATGGCCCGGACAGAGCACCACCCCGAAGCGCTTTTCTCCCGGGCTTGGGAGCGTTGTGCGAGCCTGGCGTGAACAGCGGGTGGGAGTGCTTGCAAACCGGCCTTTGGAGGCAGACGGGGAGGTCTTCCAGCGGGAGAGTGCCGGTTGTGCTCAGACGCCCCACAGGCCAGGGGCAGGACCCAGCAGGGCCCCTGCCCCTGGCCAGCCTTGCCCAGACCTTCCTGGCCTCCGGGGGTACTGCTCCACCAAGGGGCAGGCTGCGGGGACTGGGTCCAGACATGCCTTTTCGCCTCCACTGGCTCATCCCCGCTGGTGCTTTTCCCCTGGGTCTAGGCCTCGGTTGAGGCCACCTTGGAGAGGACGTTGCTGGCAGGGGCTGTCTCCACACTGCAAGGTGCTGGAGCTCAGAGGGCCTCGTCAGAGGGAAGGGACCAGTAAGGGGCTGGATGCCCAAGACGTCTTTGGCCCAGCAGCCTCAGGGCAGCAGGGACAGCAAGAGGCCCAACTTGCCCCTAGGGCGGCTCTGCCCCTTCCCACACAGGCGGCCAACCCAGCAGCTGCCTGACAGACGCTGGCTCCCCGAAGCTCTCTGCCGGTGCAGGGGAAAGGAACATACGTGGGCATGTGGTTCTGCCTTGGCCTGGGAGTGTGTTCCCCCTGCATTGCCCCCAGGCTCAGGGGCAAGGGCCCGGAGAGAGCACCACCCCGAAGCGCTTTTCTCCCAGGCTTGGGAGCATTGTGCGAGCCTGGCGTGAACAGCAGGCGGGAGTGCTTGCAAACCGGCCTTTGGAGGCAGACGGGGAGGTCTTCCAGCTGGAGAGTGCCGGTTGTGCTCAGACGCCCCACAGGCCAGGGGCAGGACCCAGCAGTGTCCCTGCCCCTGGCAGCCATGCCCAGACCTTCCTGGCCTCCGGGGGTACTACCCCACCAAGGGGCAGGCTGCGGGTACTGGGTCCAGACATGCCCGGGCGCCTCCCCAGGCTCATCCCCGCTGGTGCCTTTCCCCTGGGCCTAGGCCTCGGTTGAGGCCTCCTTGGAGAGGAGGTTGCTGGCAGGGGCTGTCTCCACACTGCAAGGTGCTGGAGCTCAGAGGGCCTCGTCAGCGGGAAGGGACCAGCAAGGGACTGGATGCCCAAGACCTCTTTGGCCCAGCAGCCTCAGGGCAGCAGGGAGAGGAAGAGGCCCAACTTGCCCCTAGGTCGGCTCTGCCCCTTCCCACACAGGCAGCCAACCCAGCAGCTGCCTGACAGACTCTGGCTCCCCCGAACTCTCTGCCGGTGCAGGGGTCAGGAACAGACGTGTGCATGTGGTTCTGCCTTGGTCTGGGAGTGTGGACCCACTGCCTGGACCCCAGGCTCAGGGGCAAGGGCCCGGAGAGAGCAACTCCCCGAAGCGCTTTTCTCCCGGGCTTGGGAGCATTGTGCATGCCTGGCGGGAACAGCGGGCGGGAGTGTTGGCAAACCGGCCTTTGGAGGCAGCCGGGGAGGTCTTCCAGTGGGAGAGGGCCGGTTGTGCTCAGAGGCCCCACAGGCCATGGGCAGGACCCAGCAGGGCCCCTGCCCCTGGCCAGCCTTGCCCAGAACTTCCTGGCCTCCGGGGGTACTGCCCCACCAAGGGGCAGGCTGCGGGGACTGGGTCCAGACATGCCCGTGCGCCTCCACTGGCTCATCCCCGCTGGTGCCTTTCCCCTGGGCCTAGGCCTCGGTTGAGGCCTCCTTGGAGAGGAGCTTGCTGGCAGGGGCTGTCTCCACACTGCAAGGTGCTGGAGCTCAGAGGGCCTCGTCAGAGGGAAGGGACAAGCAAGGGGCTGGATGCCCAAGACCTCTTTGGCCCAGCAGCCTCAGGGCAGCAGGGAGAGCAAGAGGCCCAACTTGCCCCTAGGTCGGCTCTGCCCCTTCCCACACAGGCGGCCAGCCCAGCAGCTTCCTGACAGACTCTGGCACCCCCCAGCTCTCTGCCGGTGGAGGGGGCAGGAACAGACGTGTGCATGTGGTTCTGCCTTGGCCTGGGACTGTGGATCCCCTGCCTGGCCCACAGGCTCAGGGGCAAGGGCCCGGAGAGACCACCACCCCGAAGCGCTTTTCTCCCGGGCTTGGGAGCATTGTGCGCGCCTGGCGGGAACAGTGGGCGGAAGTGCTTGCAAACCGGCCTTTGGAGGCAACCGGGGAGGTCTTCCAGTGGGAGAGGGCCGGTTGTGCTCAGAGGCCCCACAGGCCAGGGGCAGGACCCAGCAGGGCCCCTGTCCCTGGCCAGCCTTTCCCAGACGTTCCTGGCCTCCGGGGGTATTGCCCCACCAAGGGGCAGGCTGCGGGGACAGGCTCCAGACATGCCCGGGCGCCTCCCCTGGCTCATCCCCGCTGGTGCCTTTCCCCTGGGCCTAGGCCTCGGTTGAGGCCTCCTTGGAGAGGAGATTTCTGGCAGGTGCTGTCTCCAAACTGCAAGGTACTGGAGCTCAGAGGGCCTCGTCAGAGGGAAGGGACCAGTAAGGGGCTGGAGGCCCAAGACGTCTTTGGCCCAGCAGCCTCAGGGCAGCAGGGAGAGCAAGAGGCCCAACTTGCCCCTAGGTCGGCTCTGCCCCTTCCCACACAGGCGGCCAGCCAAGCACCTGCCTGAGAGACTCTGGATCCCCCGAGCTCTCTGCCGGTGCAGGGGGCAGGAACAGACGTGTGCATGTGGTTCTGCCTTGGTCTGGGGGTGTGTTCCCCCTGCCTTGCCCACAAGCTCAGGGGCAAGGGCCCAGAGAGAGCACCACCCCGAAGCGCTTTTCTCCCGGGATTGGGAGCATTGTACGCGGCTGGCGGGAACAGCGGGCATGAGTGCTTGCAAACCGGCCTTTTGAGGCAGCCGGGCTGGTTTTCCAAGGGCCCGGAGAGAGCACCACCCCAAAATGCTTTTCTCCCCGGCTTGGGAGCATTGTGCGCAGCTGGCGGGAAAAGCGGGAATGAGTACTTGCAAACCCGCCTTTGGAGGTAGCCGGGGAGGTCTTCCAAGGGCCCGGAGAGAGCACCATCCCGAAGCACTTTTCTCCCGGGATTGGGAGCATTGTGCGTGGCTGGCGGGAACAGCAGGAAGGAGTCCTTGCAAACCGGCCTTTGGAGGTAGCCGGGGAGGTCTTCCAAGGGCCCGGAGAGAGCACCATCCCGAAGCACTTTTCTCCCGGGATTGGGAGCATTGTGTGCAGCTGGCGGGAACAGCGGGAAGGAGTCCTTGCAAACCGGCCTTTGGAGGCAGCCGGGGAGGTCTTCCAAAGGCCCGGAGAGAGCACCACCCCGAAGCGCTTTTCTCCCGGGCTTGGGTGCATTGTGCGCGTGTGGCGGGAACAGCAGGCAGGAGTGCTTGCAAACCGGCCTTTGGGGGCAGCCGGGGAGGTCCTCCATGGTCCCGGAGAGAACACCACCCCGAAGCGCTTTTCTCATGGTCTTGGGAGCATTGTGTGCGGCTGGCGGGAATAGCGGGCATGAGTGCTTGCAAACTGTCCTTTGGAGGCAGCCAGGGAGGTCTTCCAAGGGCCCGGACTGATCACCACCCCAAAATGCTTTTCTCCCGGGCTTGGCAGCATTGTGCGCGGCTGTCGGAAACAACGGACATGAGTGCTTGCAAACCGGCCTTTGGAGGCAACCGGGGAGGTCTTCCAAGGGCCCGGAGAGAGCACCACCCCAAAATGCTTTTCTCCCGGGCTTGGGAGCATTGTGCGTGGCTGGCGGAAGCAGCGGGAATGAGTACTTACAAACCGGCATTTGGAGGCAGCCGGGGAGGTCTTGAAAGTGCCCGGAGAGAGCACCACCCCGAAGCGCTTTTCTCCCGGGCTTGGGAGCATTGTGCGTGGCTGGCGGGAACAGCAGGCAGGAGTGCTTTGAAACTGGCCTTTGGAGGCAGCCGGGAGGTCTTCCAAGGGCCCGGAGTGATCACCACCCCAAAATGCTTTTCTCCCGGGCTTGGGAGCATTGTGCGCGGCTGGTGGGAACAACGGGCATGAGTGCTTGCAAACCGGCCTTTGGAGGCAGCCGGGGACGTCTTCCAAGGGCCGGGAGAGAGCACCACCCCGAAGCACTTTTCTCCCGGGCTTGGGAGCATTGTGCGCGGCTGGCGGGAACAGCAGGAAGGAGTCGTTGCAAACCGGCCTTTGGAGGCAGCCGGGGAGGTCTTCCAAGGGCCTGTAGAGAGCACCACCCCGAAGCGCTTTTCTCCCGGGCTTGGGAGCATTGTGCGCGGTTGGTGGGAACAGCGGGCATGAGTGCTTGCAAACTGGCAATTGGAGGCAGACGGGGAGGTCTTCCAAGGGCCCGGAGAGAGCACCACCCCGAAGCGCTTTTCTCCTGTGATTGGGAGCATTGTGCGCGGCTGGCGGGAACAGTGGGCGGGAGTGCTTGCAAACCGGCCTTTGGAGGCAGCCGGGGACGTCTTCCAAGGGCCAGGAGAGAGCACCACCCCGAAGCGCTTTTCTCCCGGGCTTGGAACATTTGCGCGGATGGCGGGAACAGCGAGTGGGAGTGCTTCCAAACCGGCCTTTGGGGGCAGCCGGGGAGGTCTTCCAAGGGCCCGGACTGATCAACACCCCAAAATGCTTTTTTCCCGGGCTTGGGAGCATTGTGCGTGGCTGGCGGAAGCAGCGGGAATGAGTACTTACAAACCTGCCTTTGGAGGCAGCCGGGGAGGTCTTGAAAGTGCCCAGAGAGAGCACCAGCCTGAAGCGCTTTTCTCCCGGGCTTGGGAGCATTGTGCGCGGCTGGCGGGAACAGCAGGCAGAAGTGCTTGCAAACTGGCCTTTGGAGGCAGCCGGGGAGGTCTTCCAAGGGCCCGGAGTGAGCACCGCCCCAAAATGCTTTTCTCCCGGGCTTGGGAGCATTGTGCGTGGCTGGCGGGAACAGCAGGAAGGAGTCCTTGCAAACCGGCCTTTGGAGGCAGCCGGGGAGGTCTTCCAAGGACCTGTAGAGAGCACCACCCCGAAGCGCTTTTCTCCCGGGCTTGGGAGCATTGTGCGCGGGTGGCGGGAACAGCAGGCAGGAGTGCTTGAAAACCGTCCTTTGGAGGCAGCCGGGGAGGTCTTCCAGGGCCCGGTGTGAGCACCACCGGAAAATGCTTTTCTCCCGGGCTTGGGAGCATTGTGCGTGGCTGGTGGGAACAGCAGGCGGGAGTGCTTGCAAACCGGCCTTTGGGGGCAGCCGGGGAGGTCTTCCAAGGGCCCGGACTGATCAACACCCCAAAATGCTTTTTTCCCGGTCTTGGGAGCATTGTGCGTGGCTGGCGGAAGCAGCGGGAATGAGTACTTACAAACCTGCCTTTGGAGGCAGCCGGGGAGGTCTTGAAAGTGCCCGGAGAGAGTACCACCCTGAAGCGCTTTTCTCCCGGGCTTGGGAGCATTGTGCGTGGCTGGCGGGAACAGCAGGCAGAAGTGCTTGCAAACTGGCCTTTGGAGGCAGCCGGGGAGGTCTTCCAAGGGCCCGGAGTGAGCACCGCCCCAAAATGCTTTTCTCCCGGGCTTGGGAGCATTGTGCGTGGCTGGCGGGAACAGCAGGAAGGAGTCCTTGCAAACCGGCCTTTGGAGGCAGCCGGGGAGGTCTTCCAAGGGCCTGTAGAGAGCACCACCCCGAAGCGCTTTTCTCCCGGGCTTGGGAGCATTGTGCGCGGGTGGCGGGAACAGCAGGCAGGAGTGCTTGAAAACCGTCCTTTGGAGGCAGCCGGGGAG
The DNA here is from genome assembly GCF_033118175.1 of Dama dama. Classification (NCBI taxonomy): domain Eukaryota; kingdom Metazoa; phylum Chordata; class Mammalia; order Artiodactyla; family Cervidae; genus Dama; species Dama dama. The sequence goes on from NW_026870958.1 coordinate 869,026, forward strand.
GTCTTCCAGGGCCCGGTGTGAGCACCACCCCAAAATGCTTTTCTCCCGGGCTTGGGAGCATTGTGCGTGGCTGGTGGGAACAGCAGGCGAGAGTGCTTGCAAACCGGCCTTTGGAGGCAGCCGGGGAGGTCTTCCAAGGGCCAGGAGAGAGCACCACCCAGAAGCGGTTTTCTCTCGGGCTTGGAACATTTGCGCGAATGGCGGGAACAGTGAGTGGGAGTGCTTCCAAACCGGCCTTTGGGGGCACCCCGGGAGGTCTTCCATGGGCAGGGAGAGAACAGCACCCGGAAGCGCTTTTCTCCGGGGTTTTGGAGGATTGTGCGTGGCTGGCGGGAACAGCGAGTGGGAGTGCTTGCAAACCGGCCTTTGGGGGCAGCCAGGGAGTTCCTCCATGGGTACGGAGAGAACACCACCCCGAAGCGCTTTTCTCCCGGTCTTGGGAGCATTGTGCGCGGCTGGCGGGAACAGCAGGAAGGAGTCCTTGCAAACCGGCCTTTGGAGGCAGCCGGGGAGGTCTTCCAAAAGCCCGGAGAGAGCACCATCCCGAAGCACTTTTCTCCCGGAATTGGGAGCATTGTGCTTGGCTGTCGGGAACAGCGGACATGAGTGCTTGCAAACCGGCCTTTGTAGGCAGCCGGGGAGGTCTTCCAAGGGCCCGGAGAGAGCACCACCCCAAAATGCTTTTCTCCCGGGCTTGGGAGCATTGTGTGCGGCTGGCGGGTCAGCAGGAGGGAGTTCTTGAAAACCAGCCTTTGGAGGCAGCCGGGGAGGTCTTCCAAGGGCCGAGAGAGAGCACCACCCCGAAGCGCTTTTCTCCCGGGCTTGGGAGCATTGTGCGCGGCTGGCGGGAACAGCGGGCATGAGTGCTTGCAAACCGGCCTTTGGAGGCACCCGGGGAGGTCTTCCAAGGGCCCGGAGAGAGCACCACCCCAAAATGCTTTTCTCCCGGGCTTGGGAGCATTGTGCATGGCTGGCGGGAACAGCAGGAAGGAGTCCTTGCAAACCGGCCTTTGGAGGCAGCCGGGGAGGTCTTCCAAGGGCCCGGAGAGAGCACCACCCCGAAGCGCTTTTCTCCCGTGATTGGGAGCATTGTGTGCGGCTGGCGGGACAGCGGGAGGGAGTTCTTGCAAACCGGCCTTTGGAGGCAGCCGGGGAGGTCTTCCAAGGGCCGGGAGAGAGCACCACCCTGAAGCGGTTTTCTCCTGTGCTTGGAGCATTTGCACGGATGGCGGGAACAGCGAGTGGAAGTGCTTGCAAACCGGCCTTTGGGGGCAGCCCGGGAGGTCTTTCTTGGGCCCAGAGAGAACACCACCCCGAAACGCTTTTCTCCCGGGCTTGGGAACATTGTGCGCGGGTGGCGGGAACAGAAGGCAGAAGTGCTTGCAAACCGGCCTTTGGAGGCAGCCGGGGAGGTTTCCAGCGGGAGAGGGCCACTTCTGCTCAGAGGCCCCACAGGCCAGGGGCAGAAGCCAGCAGGGCTCCTGCCCCTGGCCAGCCTTGCCCAGACCTTCCTGGCCTCCGGGGGTACTGCCCCACCAAGGGGCAGGCTGCGGGGACTGGGTCCAGACATGCCCGGGCGCCTCCCCAGGCTCATCCCCGCTGGTGCCTTTCCCCTGGGCCTAGGCCTCGGTTGAGGCTTCCTTGGAGAGGAGGTTGCTGGCAGGGGCTGTCTCCACACTGCAAGGTGCTGGAGCTCAGAGGGCCTCGTCAGAGGGAAGGGACCAGCAAGGCACTGGATGCGCAAGACCTCTTTGGCCCAGCAGCCTCAGGGCAGCAAGGAGAGCAAGAGGCCCAACTTGCCCCTAGGTCGGCTCTGCCCCTTCCCACACAGGCCGCCAGCCCAGCAGCTGCCTGACAGACTCTGGCTCCCCCGAGCTCTCTGCCGGTGCAGGGGGCAGGAACAGACGTGTGCATGTGGTTCTGCCTTGGCCTGGGAGTGTGTTCCCCCTGCCTGTCCCCCAGGCTCAGGGGCAAGGGCCCGGAGAGAGCACCACCCCGAAGCGCTTTTCTACCGGGCTTGGGAGCATTGTGCATGCCTGGCGTGAACAGCGGGCGGGACTGTTTGCAAACCGGCCTTTTGAGGCAGCCGGGAGGTCTTCCAGTGGGAGAGGACCGGCTGTGCTCAGACACCCCACAGGCCAGGGGCAGGACCCAGCAGGGCCCCTGCCCCTGGCCAGCCTTGCCCAGACCTTCCTGTCCTCTGGGGGTACTGCCCCACCAAGGGGCAGGCTGCGGGGTCTCGGTCCAGACATACCCGTGCGCCTCCCCAGTCTCATCCCCGCTGGTGCCTTTCCCCTGGGCCTAGGCCTCGGTTGAGGCCTCCTTGGAGAGGAGGTTGCTGGCAGGGGCTCTCTCCACACTGCAAGGTGCTGGAGCTCAGAGGGCCTCGTCAGAGGGAAGGGACCAGCAAGGGGCTGGATGCCCAAGACCTCTTTGGCCCAGCAGCCTCAGGGCAGCAGGGAGAGCAAGAGGCCCAACTTGCCCCTAGGTCGGCTCTGCCCCTTCCCACACAAGCGGCCAGACCAGCAGCTGCCTGACAGACTCTGGCTCACCCGAGCTCTCTGCCGGTGCAAGGGGCAGGAACAGACGTGTGCATGTGGTTCTGCTTGGCCTGGGAGTGTGGACCCCATTCCAGGCCCCCAGGCTCAGGGGCAAGGGCCCGGAGAGAGCACCACCCCGAAGCACTTTTCTCCCGGGCTTGGGAGCATTGTGCATGCCTGACGGGAACAGCGGGAGCGAGTGTTGGCAAACCGGCCTTTGAAGACAGTCGGGGAGGTCTTCCATCGGGAGAGGGCCGGTCGTGCTCAGAGGCCCCACAGGCCAGGGGCAGGACCCACCAGGGCCCCTGCCCCTGGCCAGCATTGCCCAGACCTTCCTGGCCTTCGGGGGTACTGCCCCACCAAGTGGCGGCTGCGGGGACTGGGTCCAGACATTCCCGGGCGCCTCCCAAGGTTCATCCCCGCTGGTGCCTTTCCCCTGGGCCTAGGCCTCGGTTGAGGCCTCCTTGGAGAGGAGGTTGCTGGCAGGGTCTGTCTCCACACTGCGAGGTGCTGGAGCTCAGAGGGCCTCGTCAGAGGGAAGGGACCAGCAAGGGGCTGGATGCCCAAGACCTCTTTGGCCGAGCAGCCTCAGGGCAGCAGGGAGAGCAAGAGGCCCAACTTGCCCCTAGGTCGGCTCTGCCCCTTCCCACACAGGCAGCCAGCCCAGCAGCTGCCTGACAGACTCTGGCTCCCCCGAGCTCTCTGCCGGTGCAGAGGGCAGGAACAGACGTGTGCATGTGGTTCTGACTTGGCCTGGGAGTGTGGAAACCCTGCCTGGCCCCGAGGCTCAGGGGAAAGGGCACGGAGAGAGCACCACCCCGAAGCGCTTTTCTCCCGGGCTTGCGAGCATTGTGCGTGCCTGGCGGGATCAGCAGGCGGGAGTGCTTGCAAACCGGCCTTTGGAGGCAGCCGGGGAGGTCTTCCAGCGGGAGAGGGCCGGTTGTGCTCAGAGGCCCCACAGGCCAGGGGTAGGACCGAGCATGGCCCCTGCCCCTGACCAGCCTTGCCCAGACCTTCCTGGCCTCCGGGGGGAATGCCCCACCAAGTGGCGGCTGCGGGGACTGGGTCCAGACATGCCCGGGCGCCTCCCCAGGCTCATCCCCGCTGGTGCCTTTCCCCTGGACCTAGGCCTCGGTTGAGGCCTCCTTGGAGAGGAGGTGGCTGGCAGGGGCTGTCTCCACACTGCAAGGTGCTGGAGCTCAGAGGGCCTCGTCAGAGGGAAGGGACCAGCAAGGGGCTGGATGCCCAAGACCTCTTTGACCCAGCAGCCTCAGCGCAGCAGGGAGAGCAAGAGGCCCAACTTGCCCCTAGGTCGGCTCTGCCCCTTCCCACACAGGCAGCCAGCCCAGCAGCTGCCTGACAGACTCTGGCTCCCCCGAGCTCTCTGCCGGTGCAGGGGACAGGAACAGACGTGTGCATGTGGTTCTGACTTGGCCTGGGAGTGTGGAACCCCTGCGTGGCCCCCATCTCAGGGGAAAGGGCACGGAGATAGCACCACCCCGAAGCGCTTTTCTCCCGGGCTTGCGAGCATTGTGCGTGCCTGCCGGGATCAGCGGGCGGGCTTGCTTGCAAACCGGCCTTTGGAGGCAGCCGGGGAGGTCTTCCAGTGGGAGAGGGCCGGTTGTACTCAGAGGCCCCGTAGGCCAGGGGCAGGACCGAGCATGGCCCCTGCCCCTGGCCAGCCTTGCCCAGACCTTCCTGGCCTCCAGGGGTACTGCGCCACCAAGGGGCAGGCTGCTGGGACTGGGTCCAGACATGCCCGGGCGCCTCCCCTGGCTCATCCCCGCTGGTGCCTCTCCCCTGGGCCTAGGTCTCGGTTGAGGCCTCCTTGGAGAGGTGGTTGCTGGCAGGGGCTGTCTCCACACTGCAAGGTGCTGGAGCTCAGAGGGCCTCGTCAAAGGGAAGGGACCAGCAAGGGGCTGGATGCCCAAGTCCTCTTTGGCCAGCAGCCTCAGGGCAGCAGGGAGAACAAGAGGCCCAACTTGCCCCTAGGTCGGCTCTGCCCCTGCCCACAAGGCCGCCAAACAAGCAGCTGCATTACAGACTCTGGCTCCCCCGAGCTCTATGCCGGTGCAGTGGACAGGAACTGACGTGTGCATGTGGTTCTGCCTTGGCCTGGGAGTGTGTTCCCCCTGCCTGGCCCCCAGGCTCAGGGGCAAGGGCCCGGAGAGAGCACCACCCCGAAGCGCTTTTCTCCCGGGATTGGGAGCATTGTGCGCGCGTGGCGGGAACAGCGGGCGGGAGTGTTTGCAAACCGGCCTTTGGAGGCAGCCGGGGAGGTTTTTCCAGTGGGAGAGGGCCGGTTGTGCTCAGAGGCCCCACAGGCCATGGGTAGGACCCAGCATGGCCCCTGCCCCTGGCCAGCCTTGCTCAGAACTTCCTGGCCTCCGGGGGTACTGCCCCACCAAGGGGCAGGCTGCGGGAACTGGGTCCAGACATGCCCGGGCGCCTCCCCAAGCTCATCCCCGCTGGTGCCTTTCCCCTGGGCCTAGGCCTTGGTTGAGGCCTCCTTGGAGAGGAGGTTGCTGGCAGGGGCTCTCTCCACACTGCAAGGTGCTGGAGCTCAGAGGGCCTCGTCAGAGGGAAGGGACCAGCAAGGGGCTGGATGCCCAAAACTTCTTTGGCCCAGCAGCCTCAGGGCAGCAGGGAGAGCAAGAGGCCCAACTTGCCCCTAGGTTGGCTCTGCCCCTTCCCACACCGGCCGCAAGCCCAGCAGCTGCCTGACAGACTCTGGCTCCCCCGAGCTCTCTGCCGGTGCAGGGGGCAGGAACAGACGTGTGCATGTGGTTCTGCCTTGGTCTGGGAGTGTGTTCCCCCTGCCTTGCCCATAGTCTCAGGGGCAAGGGCCCAGAGAGAGCACCACCCCGAAGCGCTTTTCTCCCTGGCTTGGGAGCATTGTGCGCGCCTGGTGGGAACAGTGGGCGGGAGTGTTGGCAAACCGGCCTTTGGAGGCAGCCGGGGAGGTCTTCCAGCGGTAGAGGGCCGGATGTGCTCAGAGGCCCCACAGGCAAGGGGCAGGACCCAGCAGGTCCCCTGCCCCTGGCCAGCCTTGCCCAGACCTTCCTGGCCTCCGGGGGTACTGCCCCACCAAGGGGCAGGCTGCGGGGACTGGTCTAGACATGCCTGGGCGCCTCCCCAGGCTCATCCCCGCTGGTGCCTTTCCCCTGGGCCTAGGCCTCGGTTGAGGCCTCCTTGGAGAGGAGGTTGCTGGCAGGGGCTGTCTCCACACTGCAAGGTGCTGGAGCTCAGAGGGCCTCGTCAGAGGGAAGGGACCAGCAAGGGGCTGGATGCCCAAGACCTCTTTGGCCCAGCAGCCTCAGGGCAGCAGGGAGAGCAAGAGGCCCAACTTGGCCTAGGTCGGCTCTGCTCCTTCCCACACAGGCCGCCAGGCCAGCAGCTGCCTGACAGACTCTGGCTACCCCGAGCTCTCTGCCAGTGCAGGGGGCAGGAACAGACGTGTGCATGTGGTTCTGACTTGTCCTGGGAGTGTGGACCCCCTGCCTGGCCCCCAGGCTCAGGGGAAAGGGCACGGAGAGAGCACCACCCCGAAGCGCTTTTCTCCCGGGCTTGCGAGCATTGTGCGTGCCTGGCGGGAACAGCGGGCGGGAGTGCTTGCAAACCGGCCTTTGGAGGCAGCCGGGGAGGTCTTCCAGTGGGAGAGGGCCGGTTGTGCTCAGAGGCCCCACAGGCAAGGGGCAGGACCCAGCAGGGCCCCTGCCCCAGGCCAGCCTTGCCCAGACCTTTCTGGCCTCCGGGGGTACTGCCTCACCAAGGGGCAGGCTGCGGGGACTGGGTCCCAACATGCCCGGGCGCCTCCCCAGGCTCATCCCCGCTGGTGCCTTTCCCCTGGGCCTAGGCCTCGGGTGAGGTCTCCTTGGAGAGGAGGTTGCAGGCAGGGGCTGTCTCCACACTGCAAGGTGCTGGAGCTCAGAGGGCCTCGTCAGAGGGAAGGGACCAGCAAGGGGCTGGATGCCCAAGACCTCTTTGGCCCAGCAGCCTCAGGGCAGCAGGGAGAGCAAGAGGCCCAACTTGCCCCTAGGTCGGCTCTGCCCCTTCCCACACAGGCCGCCAGCCCAGCAGCTGCCTGAGAGACTCTGGCTCCCCCGAGCGCTCTGCCGGTGCAGGGGACAGGAACAGACGTGGGCATGTGGTTCTGCATTGGCCTGGGAGTGTGTTCCCCCTGTCGAGCCCCAGGCTCAGGGGCAAGGGCCCGGAGAGAGCACCACCCCGAAGCACTTTTCTCCCGGGCTTGGGAGCATTGTGCGCGCCTGGTGGGAACAGTGGGCGGGAGTGTTGGCAAACCGGCCTCTGGAGGCAGCCGGGGAGGTATTCCAGCGGGAGAGGGCCGGATGTGCTCAGAGGCCCCACAGGAAATGGGCAGGACCCAGCAGGTCCCCTGCCCCTGGCCAGCCTTGCCCAGACCTTCCTGGCCTCCGGGGGTACTGCCCCACCAAGGGGCAGGTTGCGGGGACTGGGTCCAGACATGTCCGTGCGCCTCCCCAGGCTCATCCCCGCTGGTGCCTTTCCCCTGGGCCTAGGCCTCTGTTGAGGCCTCCTTGGAGAGGAGGTTGCTGGCAGGGGCTGTCTCCACACTGCGAGGTGCTGGAACTCAGAGGGCCTCGTCAGAGGGAAGGGACCAGCAAGGGGCTGGATGCCAAAGACCTCTTTGGCCAAGCAGCCTCAGGGCAGCAGGAAGAGCAATAGGCCCAACTTGCCCCTAGGTCGGTCTGCCCCTTCCCACACAGGCAACCAACCCAGCAGCTGCCTGGCAGACTCTGGCTCCCCCGAGCTCTGTGCCGGTGCAGGGGACAGGAACAGACGTGTGCATGTGGTTCTGCCTTGGCCTAGGAGTGTGTTCCACCTGCATTGCCCCCAGGCTCAGGGGCAAGGGCTCGGAGAGAGCACCACCCCGAAGCGCTTTTCTCCCGGGCTTGGGAGCATTGTGCGTGCCTGGCGGGAACAGCGGGCACGAGTGTTGGCAAACCGGCCTTTGGAGGCAGCCGGGGAGGTCTTCAAGCGGGAGAGGGCTGGTCGTGCTCAGAGGCCCCACAGGCCAGGGGCAGGACCCAGCAGGGCCCCTGCCCCTGGCCAGCCTTGCCCAGACATTCCTGGCCTCCGGGGGTACTGCCCCACCAAGGGGCGGCTGCGGGGACGGGGTCCAGACATTCCCGGTCGCCTCCCCAGGCTCATCCCCGCTGGTGCCTTTCCCCTGGGCCTAGGCCTCGGTTGAGGCCTCCTTGGAGAGGAGGTGGCTGGCAGGGTCTGTCTCCACACTGCGAGGAGCTGGAGCTCAGAGGGCCTCGTCAGAGGGAAGGGACCAGCAAGGGGCTGGATGCCCAAGACCTCTTTGGCCCAGCAGCCTCAGGGCAGCAGGGAGAGCAAGAGGCCCAACTTGCCCCTAGGTCGGCTCTGCCCCTTCCCACACAGGCAGACAGCCCAGCAGCTGCCTGGCAGACTCTGGCTCCCGCGAGCTCTCTGCCGGTGCAGGGGGCAGGAACAGACGTGTGCATGTGGTTCTGATTTGGCCTGGGAGTGTGGAACCCCTGCCTGGCCCCCAGGCTCAGGGGCAAGGGCCTGGAGAGAGCACCACCCCGAAGCTCTTTTCTCCCGGGCTTGGGAGCATTGTGCGTCCCTGGCCGAAACAGCGGGCGGGAGTGCTTGCAAACCGGCCTTTGGAGGCAGCCGGGGAGGTCTTCCAGCGGGAGAGGGCCGGTTGTGCTCAGAGGCCCCACAGGCCAGGGGCAGGACCCAGCAGGGCCCCTGCCCCTGGCCAGCCTTGCCCAGACCTTCCTGGCCTACGGGGGTACTGCCCCACCAAGGGGCAGGCTGCGGGGACTGTGTCCAGACATGCCCGGGCGCCTCCCCAGTCTCATCCCCACTGGTGCCTTTCCCCTGGGCCTAGGCCTCGGTTAAGGCCACCTTGGAGAGGAGGTTGCTGGCAGGGGCTGTCTTCACACTGCAAGGTGCTGGAGCTCAGAGGGCCTCGTCAGAGGGAAGGGACCAGCAAGGGGCTGGATGCCCAAGACCTCTTTGGCCCAGCAGCCTCAGGACAAGAGGGAGAGCAAGAGGCCCAACTTGCCCCTAGGTCGGCTCTGCCCCTTCCTACACAGGCTGCCAGCCCAGCAGCTGCCTGACAGATTCTGGCTCCCCCGAGCTCTCTGCCAGTGCAGGGGGGCAGGAACAGACGTGTGCATGTGGTTCTGCCTTGGCCTGGGAGTGTGTTCCCCCTGCATTGCCCACAGGCTCAGGCGCAAGGGTCCGGTGAGAGCACCAGCCCGAAGAGCTTTTCTCCCGGGCTTGGGAGCATTGAGCGTGCCTGGCGGGAACAGCGGGCGGGAGTGTTGGCAAATCGGCCTTTGGAGTCAGCCGGGGAGGTCTTCCAGCGGGAGAGGGCCGGTTGTGCTCAGAGGCCCCACAGGCCATGGGCAGGACCCAGCAGGGCCCCTGCCCCTGGCCAGCCTTGCCCAGATCTTCCTGGCCTCCGGGGGTACTGCCCCACCAAGGGGCAGGCTGCGGGGACTGGGTCCAGACATGCCCGGGCGCCTCCCTTGGCTCATCCCCCCTGGTGCCTTTCCCCTGGGCCTAGGCCTCGGTTGAGGCCTCCTTGGAGAGGAGGTTGCTGGCAGCGGCTGTCTCCACACTGCAAGGTGCTGGAGCTCAGAGGGCCTCGTCAGAGGGAAGGGACCAGCAAGGGGCTGGATTCCCAAGACCTCTTTGGCCCAGCAGCTTCAGGGCAGCAGGGAGAGCAAGAGGCCCAACTTGCCCGTTGGTCGGCTCTGCCCCTTCCCACACAGGCGGCCAGCCCAGCAGCTGCCTGACAGACTCTGGCTCCCCCGAGCTCTCTGCCGGTGCAGGGAGGAGGAACAGAGGTGTGCATGTGGTTCTGCCTTGGCCTGGGAGTGTGGACCCCCTGCCTGGCCCCCAGGCTCAGGGGCAAGGGCCCAGAGAGAGCACCACCCCAAAGCACTTTTTTGCCGGGCTTGGGAGCATTGTGCGCGCCTGGTGGGAACAGTGGGCGGGAGTGCTTGCAAACCGGCCTTTGGAAGCAGCCGGGGAGGTCTTCCAGTGGGAGAGGGCCGGTTGTGCTCAGAGGCCCCACAGGCCATGGGCAGGACCCAGCATGGCCCCTGCCCCTGGCCAGCCTTGCCCAGAACTTCCTGCCTCCGAAGTTACAGCCCCACCAAGGGGCAGGCTGCGGGGACTGGGTCCAGACATGCCCGGGCGCCTCCCCAGGCTCATCCCCGCTGGTGCCTTTCCCCTGGGCCTAGGCCTTGGTTGAGGCCTCCTTGGAGAGGAGGTTGCTGGCAGGGGCTCTCTCCACACTGCAAGGTGCTGGAGCTCAGAGGGCCTCGTCAGAGGGAAGGGACCAGCAAGGGGCTGGATGCCCAAGACCTCTTTGGCCCAGCAGCCTCAGGGCAGCAGGGAGAGCAAGAGGCCCAACTTGCCCCTAGGTCGGCTCTGCCCCTTCCCACACAAGCGGCCAGACCAGCAGCTGCCTGACAGACTCTGGCTCACCCGAGCTCTCTGCCGGTGCAAGGGGCAGGAACAGACGTGTGCATGTGGTTCTGCTTGGCCTGGGAGTGTGGACCCCATTCCAGGCCCCCAGGCTCAGGGGCAAGGGCCCGGAGAGAGCACCACCCCGAAGCACTTTTCTCCCGGGCTTGGGAGCATTGTGCATGCCTGACGGGAACAGCGGGAGCGAGTGTTGGCAAACCGGCCTTTGAAGACAGTCGGGGAGGTCTTCCATCGGGAGAGGGCCGGTCGTGCTCAGAGGCCCCACAGGCCAGGGGCAGGACCCACCAGGGCCCCTGCCCCTGGCCAGCATTGCCCAGACCTTCCTGGCCTTCGGGGGTACTGCCCCACCAAGTGGCGGCTGCGGGGACTGGGTCCAGACATTCCCGGGCGCCTCCCAAGGTTCATCCCCGCTGGTGCCTTTCCCCTGGGCCTAGGCCTCGGTTGAGGCCTCCTTGGAGAGGAGGTTGCTGGCAGGGTCTGTCTCCACACTGCGAGGTGCTGGAGCTCAGAGGGCCTCGTCAGAGGGAAGGGACCAGCAAGGGGCTGGATGCCCAAGACCTCTTTGGCCGAGCAGCCTCAGGGCAGCAGGGAGAGCAAGAGGCCCAACTTGCCCCTAGGTCGGCTCTGCCCCTTCCCACACAGGCAGCCAGCCCAGCAGCTGCCTGACAGACTCTGGCTCCCCCGAGCTCTCTGCCGGTGCAGAGGGCAGGAACAGACGTGTGCATGTGGTTCTGACTTGGCCTGGGAGTGTGGAAACCCTGCCTGGCCCCGAGGCTCAGGGGAAAGGGCACGGAGAGAGCACCACCCCGAAGCGCTTTTCTCCCGGGCTTGCGAGCATTGTGCGTGCCTGGCGGGATCAGCAGGCGGGAGTGCTTGCAAACCGGCCTTTGGAGGCAGCCGGGGAGGTCTTCCAGCGGGAGAGGGCCGGTTGTGCTCAGAGGCCCCACAGGCCAGGGGTAGGACCGAGCATGGCCCCTGCCCCTGACCAGCCTTGCCCAGACCTTCCTGGCCTCCGGGGGGAATGCCCCACCAAGTGGCGGCTGCGGGGACTGGGTCCAGACATGCCCGGGCGCCTCCCCAGGCTCATCCCCGCTGGTGCCTTTCCCCTGGACCTAGGCCTCGGTTGAGGCCTCCTTGGAGAGGAGGTGGCTGGCAGGGGCTGTCTCCACACTGCAAGGTGCTGGAGCTCAGAGGGCCTCGTCAGAGGGAAGGGACCAGCAAGGGGCTGGATGCCCAAGACCTCTTTGACCCAGCAGCCTCAGCGCAGCAGGGAGAGCAAGAGGCCCAACTTGCCCCTAGGTCGGCTCTGCCCCTTCCCACACAGGCAGCCAGCCCAGCAGCTGCCTGACAGACTCTGGCTCCCCCGAGCTCTCTGCCGGTGCAGGGGACAGGAACAGACGTGTGCATGTGGTTCTGACTTGGCCTGGGAGTGTGGAACCCCTGCGTGGCCCCCATCTCAGGGGAAAGGGCACGGAGATAGCACCACCCCGAAGCGCTTTTCTCCCGGGCTTGCGAGCATTGTGCGTGCCTGCCGGGATCAGCGGGCGGGCTTGCTTGCAAACCGGCCTTTGGAGGCAGCCGGGGAGGTCTTCCAGTGGGAGAGGGCCGGTTGTACTCAGAGGCCCCGTAGGCCAGGGGCAGGACCGAGCATGGCCCCTGCCCCTGGCCAGCCTTGCCCAGACCTTCCTGGCCTCCAGGGGTACTGCGCCACCAAGGGGCAGGCTGCTGGGACTGGGTCCAGACATGCCCGGGCGCCTCCCCTGGCTCATCCCCGCTGGTGCCTCTCCCCTGGGCCTAGGTCTCGGTTGAGGCCTCCTTGGAGAGGTGGTTGCTGGCAGGGGCTGTCTCCACACTGCAAGGTGCTGGAGCTCAGAGGGCCTCGTCAAAGGGAAGGGACCAGCAAGGGGCTGGATGCCCAAGTCCTCTTTGGCCAGCAGCCTCAGGGCAGCAGGGAGAACAAGAGGCCCAACTTGCCCCTAGGTCGGCTCTGCCCCTGCCCACAAGGCCGCCAAACAAGCAGCTGCATTACAGACTCTGGCTCCCCCGAGCTCTATGCCGGTGCAGTGGACAGGAACTGACGTGTGCATGTGGTTCTGCCTTGGCCTGGGAGTGTGTTCCCCCTGCCTGGCCCCCAGGCTCAGGGGCAAGGGCCCGGAGAGAGCACCACCCCGAAGCGCTTTTCTCCCGGGATTGGGAGCATTGTGCGCGCGTGGCGGGAACAGCGGGCGGGAGTGTTTGCAAACCGGCCTTTGGAGGCAGCCGGGGAGGTTTTTCCAGTGGGAGAGGGCCGGTTGTGCTCAGAGGCCCCACAGGCCATGGGTAGGACCCAGCATGGCCCCTGCCCCTGGCCAGCCTTGCTCAGAACTTCCTGGCCTCCGGGGGTACTGCCCCACCAAGGGGCAGGCTGCGGGAACTGGGTCCAGACATGCCCGGGCGCCTCCCCAGGCTCATCCCCGCTGGTGCCTTTCCCCTGGGCCTAGGCCTCGGGTGAGGTCTCCTTGGAGAGGAGGTTGCAGGCAGGGGCTGTCTCCACACTGCAAGGTGCTGGAGCTCAGAGGGCCTCGTCAGAGGGAAGGGACCAGCAAGGGGCTGGATGCCCAAGACCTCTTTGGCCCAGCAGCCTCAGGGCAGCAGGGAGAGCAAGAGGCCCAACTTGCCCATAGGTCGGCTCTGCCCCTTCCCACACAGGCCGCCAGCCCAGCAGCTGCCTGAGAGACTCTGGCTCCCCCGAGCGCTCTGCCGGTGCAGGGGACAGGAACAGACGTGGGCATGTGGTTCTGCATTGGCCTGGGAGTGTGTTCCCCCTGTCGAGCCCCAGGCTCAGGGGCAAGGGCCCGGAGAGAGCACCACCCCGAAGCACTTTTCTCCCGGGCTTGGGAGCATTGTGCGCGCCTGGTGGGAACAGTGGGCGGGAGTGTTGGCAAACCGGCCTTTGGAGGCAGCCGGGGAGGTATTCCAGCGGGAGAGGGCCGGATGTGCTCAGAGGCCCCACAGGAAATGGGCAGGACCCAGCAGGTCCCCTGCCCCTGGCCAGCCTTGCCCAGACCTTCCTGGCCTCCGGGGGTACTGCCCCACCAAGGGGCAGGTTGCGGGGACTGGGTCCAGACATGTCCGTGCGCCTCCCCAGGCTCATCCCCGCTGGTGCCTTTCCCCTGGGCCTAGGCCTCTGTTGAGGCCTCCTTGGAGAGGAGGTTGCTGGCAGGGGCTGTCTCCACACTGCGAGGTGCTGGAACTCAGAGGGCCTCGTCAGAGGGAAGGGACCAGCAAGGGGCTGGATGCCAAAGACCTCTTTGGCCAAGCAGCCTCAGGGCAGCAGGAAGAGCAATAGGCCCAACTTGCCCCTAGGTCGGTCTGCCCCTTCCCACACAGGCAACCAACCCAGCAGCTGCCTGGCAGACTCTGGCTCCCCCGAGCTCTGTGCCGGTGCAGGGGACAGGAACAGACGTGTGCATGTGGTTCTGCCTTGGCCTAGGAGTGTGTTCCACCTGCATTGCCCCCAGGCTCAGGGGCAAGGGCTCGGAGAGAGCACCACCCCGAAGCGCTTTTCTCCCGGGCTTGGGAGCATTGTGCGTGCCTGGCGGGAACAGCGGGCACGAGTGTTGGCAAACCGGCCTTTGGAGGCAGCCGGGGCGGTCTTCAAGCGGGAGAGGGCTGGTCGTGCTCAGAGGCCCCACAGGCCAGGGGCAGGACCCAGCAGGGCCCCTGCCCCTGGCCAGCCTTGCCCAGACATTCCTGGCCTCCGGGGGTACTGCCCCACCAAGGGGCGGCTGCGGGGACGGGGTCCAGACATTCCCGGTCGCCTCCCCAGGCTCATCCCCGCTGGTGCCTTTCCCCTGGGCCTAGGCCTCGGTTGAGGCCTCCTTGGAGAGGAGGTGGCTGGCAGGGTCTGTCTCCACACTGCGAGGAGCTGGAGCTCAGAGGGCCTCGTCAGAGGGAAGGGACCAGCAAGGGGCTGGATGCCCAAGACCTCTTTGGCCCAGCAGCCTCAGGGCAGCAGGGAGAGCAAGAGGCCCAACTTGCCCCTAGGTCGGCTCTGCCCCTTCCCACACAGGCAGACAGCCCAGCAGCTGCCTGGCAGACTCTGGCTCCCGCGAGCTCTCTGCCGGTGCAGGGGGCAGGAACAGACGTGTGCATGTGGTTCTGATTTGGCCTGGGAGTGTGGAACCCCTGCCTGGCCCCCAGGCTCAGGGGCAAGGGCCTGGAGAGAGCACCACCCCGAAGCTCTTTTCTCCCGGGCTTGGGAGCATTGTGCGTCCCTGGCCGAAACAGCGGGCGGGAGTGCTTGCAAACCGGCCTTTGGAGGCAGCCGGGGAGGTCTTCCAGCGGGAGAGGGCCGGTTGTGCTCAGAGGCCCCACAGGCCAGGGGCAGGACCCAGCAGGGCCCCTGCCCCTGGCCAGCCTTGCCCAGACCTTCCTGGCCTACGGGGGTACTGCCCCACCAAGGGGCAGGCTGCGGGGTCTGTGTCCAGACATGCCCGGGCGCCTCCCCAGTCTCATCCCCACTGGTGCCTTTCCCCTGGGCCTAGGCCTCGGTTAAGGCCACCTTGGAGAGGAGGTTGCTGGCAGGGGCTGTCTTCACACTGCAAGGTGCTGGAGCTCAGAGGGCCTCGTCAGAGGGAAGGGACCAGCAAGGGGCTGGATGCCCAAGACCTCTTTGGCCCAGCAGCCTCAGGACAAGAGGGAGAGCAAGAGGCCCAACTTGCCCCTAGGTCGGCTCTGCCCCTTCCTACACAGGCTGCCAGCCCAGCAGCTGCCTGACAGATTCTGGCTCCCCCGAGCTCTCTGCCAGTGCAGGGGGGCAGGAACAGACGTGTGCATGTGGTTCTGCCTTGGCCTGGGAGTGTGTTCCCCCTGCATTGCCCACAGGCTCAGGCGCAAGGGTCCGGTGAGAGCACCAGCCCGAAGAGCTTTTCTCCCGGGCTTGGGAGCATTGAGCGTGCCTGGCGGGAACAGCGGGCGGGAGTGTTGGCAAATCGGCCTTTGGAGTCAGCCGGGGAGGTCTTCCAGCGGGAGAGGGCCGGTTGTGCTCAGAGGCCCCACAGGCCATGGGCAGGACCCAGCAGGGCCCCTGCCCCTGGCCAGCCTTGCCCAGATCTTCCTGGCCTCCGGGGGTACTGCCCCACCAAGGGGCAGGCTGCGGGGACTGGGTCCAGACATGCCCGGGCGCCTCCCTTGGCTCATCCCCCCTGGTGCCTTTCCCCTGGGCCTAGGCCTCGGTTGAGGCCTCCTTGGAGAGGAGGTTGCTGGCAGCGGCTGTCTCCACACTGCAAGGTGCTGGAGCTCAGAGGGCCTCGTCAGAGGGAAGGGACCAGCAAGGGGCTGGATTCCCAAGACCTATTTGGCCCAGCAGCTTCAGGGCAGCAGGGAGAGCAAGAGGCCCAACTTGCCCGTTGGTCGGCTCTGCCCCTTCCCACACAGGCGGCCAGCCCAGCAGCTGCCTGACAGACTCTGGCTCCCCCGAGCTCTCTTCCGGTGCAGGGAGGAGGAACAGAGGTGTGCATGTGGTTCTGCCTTGGCCTGGGAGTGTGGACCCCCTGCCTGGCCCCCAGGCTCAGGGGCAAGGGCCCGGAGAGAGCACCACCCCAAAGCACTTTTTTGCCGGGCTTGGGAGCATTGTGCGCGCCTGGTGGGAACAGTGGGCGGGAGTGCTTGCAAACCGGCCTTTGGAAGCAGCCGGGGAGGTCTTCCAGTGGGAGAGGGCCGGTTGTGCTCAGAGGCCCCACAGGCCATGGGCAGGACCCAGCATGGCCCCTGCCCCTGGCCAGCCTTGCCCAGAACTTCCTGCCTCCGAAGTTACAGCCCCACCAAGGGGCAGGCTGCGGGGACTGGGTCCAGACATGCCCGGGCGCCTCCCCAGGCTCATCCCCGCTGGTGCCTTTCCCCTGGGCCTAGGCCTTGGTTGAGGCCTCCTTGGAGAGGAGGTTGCTGGCAGGGGCTCTCTCCACACTGCAAGGTGCTGGAGCTCAGAGGGCCTCGTCAGAGGGAAGGGACCAGCAAGGGGCTGGATGCCCAAAACCTCTTTGGCCCAGCAGCCTCAGGGCAGCAGGGAGAGCAAGAGGCCCAACTTGCCCCTAGGTTGGCTCTGCCCCTTCCCACACCGGCCGCAAGCCCAGCAGCTGCCTGAGAGACTCTGGCTCCCCCGAGCTCTCTGCCGGTGCAGGGGGCAGGAACAGACGTGTGCATGTGGTTCTGCCTTGGTCTGGGAGTGTGTTCCCCCTGCCTTGCCCATAGTCTCAGGGGCAAGGGCCCAGAGAGAGCACCACCCCGAAGCGCTTTTCTCCCGGGCTTGGGAGCATTGTGCGCGCCTGGTGGGAACAGTGGGCGGGAGTGTTGGCAAACCGGCCTTTGGAGGCAGCCGGGGAGGTCTTCCAGCGGGAGAGGGCCGGATGTGCTCAGAGGCCCCACAGGCAAGGGGCAGGACCCAGCAGGTCCCCTGCCCCTGGCCAGCCTTGCCCAGACCTTCCTGGCCTCCGGGGGTACTGCCCCACCAAGGGGCAGGCTGCGGGGACAGGGTCTAGACATGCCCGGGCGCCTCCCCAGGCTCATCCCCGCTGGTGCCTTTCCCCTGGGCCTAGGCCTCTGTTGAGGCCTCCTTGGAGAGGAGGTTGCTGGCAGGGGCTGTCTCCACACTGCGAGGTGCTCGAACTCAGAGGGCCTCGTCAGAGGGAAGGGACCAGCAAGGGGCTGGATGCCCAAGACCTCTTTGGCCCAGCAGCCTCAGGGCAGCAGGGAGAGCAAGAGGCCCAACTTGCCCCTAGGTCGGCTCTGCCCCTTCCCACACAGGCAACCAACCCAGCAGCTGCCTGGCAGACTCTGGCTCCCCCGAGCTCTCTGCCGGTGCAGGGGACAGGAACAGACGTGTGCATGTGGTTCTGCCTTGGCCTAGGAGTGTGTTCCCCCTGCATTGCCCCCAGGCTCAGGGGCAAGGGCCCGGAGAGAGCACAACCCCGAAGCGCTTTTCTCCCGGGCTTGGGAGCATTGTGCGTGCCTGGCGGGAACAGCGGGCGCGAGTGTTGGCAAACCGGCCTTTGGAGGCAGCCGGGGAGGTCTTCAAGCGGGAGAGGGCCGGTCATGCTCAGAGGCCCCACAGGCCAGGGGTAGGACCCAGCAGGGCCCCTGCCCCGGGCCAGCCTTGCCCAGACCTTCCTGGCCTCCGGGGGTACTGCCCCACCAAGGGGCGGCAGCGGGGACGGGGTCCAGACATGCCCGGGCGCCTCCCCAGTCTCATCCCCGCTGGTGCCTTTCCCCTGGGCCTAGGCCTCGGTTGAGGCCTCCTTGGAGAGGAGGTTGCTGGCAGGGGCTGTCTCCACACTGCAAGGTGCTGGAGCTCAGAGGGCCTCGTCAGAGGGAAGGGACCAGCAAGGGGCTGGATGCCCAAGACCTCTTTGGCCCAGCAACCTCAGGGCAGCAGGGAGAGCAAGAGGCCCAACTTGCCCCTAGGTCGGCTCTGCCCCTTCCCACACAAGCGGCCAGCCCAGCAGCTGCCTGACAGACTCTGGCTCCCCCGAGCTCTCTGCCGGTGCAGGGGGCAGGAACAGACGTGTGCATGTGGTTCTGACTTGGCCTGGGAGTGTGGAACCCCTGCCTGGCCCCCAGGCTCAGGGGAAAGGGCACGGAGATAGCACCACCCCGAAGCGCTTTTCTCCCGGGCTTGGGAGCATTGTGCGTGCCTAGTGGGAACAGTGTGCGGGAGTGCTTGCAAACCGTCCTTGGGAGGCAGCCGGGGAGGTCTTCCAGTGGGAGATGGCCGGTTGTGCTCAGAGGCCCCGTAGGACAGGGGCAGGACCCAGAAGGGCCCCTGCCCCTGGCCAGCCTTGCCCAGACCTTCCTGGCCTCCGGGGGTACTGCCCCACCAAGGGGCAGGCTGCGGGGCCTGGGTCCAGACATGCCCGGGCGCCTCCCCAGTCTCATCCCCGCTGGTGCCTTTCCCATGGGCCTAGGCCTCGGTTAATGCCTCCTTGGAGAGGAGGTTGCTGGCAGGGGCTGTCTCCACACGGCAAGGGCTGGAGCTCAGAGGGCCTCGTCCGAGGGAAGGGACCAGCAAGGGGCTGGTTGCCCAAGACCTCTTTGGCCCAGCAGCCTCAGGGCAGCAGGGAGAGCAAGAGGCCCAACTTGCCCATAGGTCGGCTCTGCCCCTTCCCACACAGGCCGCCAGCCCAGCAGCTGCCTGAGAGACTCTGGCTCCCCCGAGCGCTCTGCCGGTGCAGGGGACAGGAACAGACGTGGGCATGTGGTTCTGCATTGGCCTGGGAGTGTGTTCCCCCTGTCGATCCCCAGGCTCAGGGGCAAGGGCCCGGAGAGAGTACCACCCCGAAGCGCTTTTCTCCCGGGCTTGGGAGCATTGTGCGTTCCTGGCGGGAACAGCGGGCGGGAGTGTTGGCAAACCGGCCTTTGGAGGCAGCCGGGGAAGTCTTCCAGCGGGAGAGGGCCGGTTGTGCTCAGAGGCCCCACAGGCCAGGGGCAGTACACAGCAGGGCCCCTGTCCCTGGCCAGCCTTGCCCAGACCTTCCTGGCCTCCGGGGGTACTGCCCCACCAAGGGGCAGGCTGCGGGGCCTGGGTCCAGACATGCCCGGGCGCCTCCGCAGTCTCATCCCCGCTGGTGCCTTTCCCCTGGGCCTAGGCCTCAGTTGAGGCCTCCTTGGAGAGGAGGTTGCTGGCAGGGGCTGTCTCCACACTGCAAGGTGCTGGAGCTCAGAGGGCCTCGTCAGAGGGAAGGGACCAGCAAGGGGCTGGATGCCCAAGACCTCTTTGGCCCAGCAGCCTCAGGGCAGCAGGGAGAGGAAGAGGCCCAACTTGCCCCTAGGTCGGCTCTGCCCCTTCCCACACAGGGGACCAGCCCAGCAGTTGCCTGACAGACTCTGGCTCCCCCGAGCTCTCTGCCGGTGCAGGGGGCAGGAACAGACGTGTGCATGTGGTTCTGCCTTGGCCTGGGAGTGTGTTCCCCCTGCATTGCCCCCAGGCTCAGGGGCAAGGGCCCGGTGAGAGCACCACCCCGAAGCGCTTTTCTCCCGGGCTTGGGAGCATTGTGCGTGCCTGGCAGGAACAGCGGGCGGGAGTGTTGGCAAACCGGCCTTTGGAGGCAGCCGGGGAGGTCTTCCAGCGGGAGAGTGCCGGTTGTGCTCAGAGGCCCCACAGGCCAGGGGCAGGACCCAGCACGGCCCCTGTCCCTGGCCAGCCTTGCACAGATCTTCCTGGACTCCGGGAGTACTGCCCCACAAAGGGGCAGGCTGCGGGGACTAGGTCCAGACATGCCCGGGCGCCTCCCCTGGCTCATCCCCGCTGGTGCCTTTCCCCTGGGCCTAGGCCTCGGTTGAGGCCTCCTTGGAAACGAGGTTGCTGGCAGGGGCTGTCTCCACACTGCAAGGTGCTGTAGCTCAGAGGGCCTCGTCAGAGGGAAGGGACCAGCAAGGGGCTGGATGCCCAAGACCTCTTTGGCCCAGCAACCTCAGGGCAGCAGGGAGAGCAAGAGGCCCAACTTGCCCCTAGGTCGGCTCTGCCCCTTCCCACACAAGCGGCCAGCCCAGCAGCTGCCTGACAGACTCTGGCTCCCCCGAGCTCTCTGCCGGTGCAGGGGGCAGGAACAGACGTGGGCATGTGGTTCTGCATTGGCCTGGGAGTGTGTTCCCCCTGTCGAGCCCCAGGCTCAGGGGCAAGGGCCCGGAGAGAGCACCACCCCGAAGCACTTTTCTCCCGGGCTTGGGAGCATTGTGCGCGCCTGGTGGGAACAGTGGGCGGGAGTGTTGGCAAACCGGCCTTTGGAGGCAGCCGGGGAGGTATTCCAGCGGGAGAGGGCCGGATGTGCTCAGAGGCCCCACAGGAAATGGGCAGGACCCAGCAGGTCCCCTGCCCCTGGCCAGCCTTGCCCAGACCTTCCTGGCCTCCGGGGGTACTGCCCCACCAAGGGGCAGGTTGCGGGGACTGGGTCCAGACATGTCCGTGCGCCTCCCCAGGCTCATCCCCGCTGGTGCCTTTCCCCTGGGCCTAGGCCTCTGTTGAGGCCTCCTTGGAGAGGAGGTTGCTGGCAGGGGCTGTCTCCACACTGCGAGGTGCTGGAACTCAGAGGGCCTCGTCAGAGGGAAGGGACCAGCAAGGGGCTGGATGCCAAAGACCTCTTTGGCCAAGCAGCCTCAGGGCAGCAGGAAGAGCAATAGGCCCAACTTGCCCCTAGGTCGGTCTACCCCTTCCTACACAGGCAACCAACCCAGCAGCTGCCTGGCAGACTCTGGCTCCCCCGAGCTCTGTGCCGGTGCAGGGGACAGGAACAGACGTGTGCATGTGGTTCTGCCTTGGCCTAGGAGTGTGTTCCACCTGCATTGCCCCCAGGCTCAGGGGCAAGGGCTCGGAGAGAGCACCACCCCGAAGCGCTTTTCTCCCGGGCTTGGGAGCATTGTGCGTGCCTGGCGGGAACAGCGGGCACGAGTGTTGGCAAACCGGCCTTTGGAGGCAGCCGGGGAGGTCTTCAAGCGGGAGAGGGCTGGTCGTGCTCAGAGGCCCCACAGGCCAGGGGCAGGACCCAGCAGGGCCCCTGCCCCTGGCCAGCCTTGCCCAGACATTCCTGGCCTCCGGGGGTACTGCCCCACCAAGGGGCGGCTGCGGGGACGGGGTCCAGACATTCCCGGTCGCCTCCCCAGGCTCATCCCCGCTGGTGCCTTTCCCCTGGGCCTAGGCCTCGGTTGAGGCCTCCTTGGAGAGGAGGTGGCTGGCAGGGTCTGTCTCCACACTGCAAGGTGCTGGAGCTCAGAGGGCCTCGTCAGAGGGAAGGGACCAGCAAGGGGCTGGATGCCCAAGACCTCTTTGGCCCAGCAGCCTCAGGGCAGCAGGGAGAGCAAGAGGCCCAACTTGCCCCTAGGTCGGCTCTGCCCCTTCCCACACAGGCAGACAGCCCAGCAGCTGCCTGGCAGACTCTGGCTCCCGCGAGCTCTCTGCCGGTGCAGGGGGCAGGAACAGACGTGTGCATGTGGTTCTGATTTGGCCTGGGAGTGTGGAACCCCTGCCTGGCCCCCAGGCTCAGGGGAAAGGGCACGGAGATAGCACCACCCCGAAGCGCTTTTCTCCCGGGCTTGGGAGCATTGTGCGCGCCTAGTGGGAACAGTGTGCGGGAGTGCTTGCAAACCGTCCTTTGGAGGCAGCGGGGGAGGTCTTCCAGTGGGAGATGGCCGGTTGTGCTCAGAGGCCCCGTAGGCCAGGGGCAGGACCCAGAAGGGCCCCTGCCCCTGGCCAGCCTTGCCCAGACCTTCCTGGCCTCCGGGGGTACTGCCCCACTAAGGGGCAGGCTGCGGGGCCTGGGTCCAGACATGCCCGTGCGCCTCCCCAGTCTCATCCCTGCTGGTGCCTTTCCCCTGGGCCTAGGCCTCGGTTGAGGCCTCCTTGGAGAGGAGGTTGCTGGCAGGGGCTGTCTCCACACGGCAAGGGCTGGAGCTCAGAGGGCCTCGTCCGAGGGAAGGGACCAGCAAGGGCCTGGATGCCCAAGACCTCTTTGGCCCAGCAGCCTCAGGGCAGCAGGGAGAGCAAGAGGCCCAACTTGCCCATAGGTCGGCTCTGCCCCTTCCCACCCAGGCCGCCAGCCCAGCAGCTGCCTGAGAGACTCTGGCTCCCCCGAGCGCTCTGCCGGTGAAGGGGACAGGAACAGACGTGGGCATGTGGTTCTGCATTGGCCTGGGAGTGTGTTCCCCCTGTCGATCCCCAGGCTCAGGGGCAATGGCCCGGAGAGAGTACCACCCCGAAGCGCTTTTCTCCCGGGCTTGGGAGCATTGTGCGTTCCTGGCGGGAACAGCGGGCGGGAGTGTTGGCAAACCGGCCTTTGGAGGCAGCCGGGGAAGTCTTCCAGCGGGAGAGGGCCGGTTGTGCTCAGAGGCCCCACAGGCCAGGGGCAGTACACAGCAGGGCCCCTGTCCCTGGCCAGCCTTGCCCAGACCTTCCTGGCCTCCGGGGGTACTGCCCCACCAAGGGGCAGGCTGCCGGGCCTGGGTCCAGACATGCTCGGGCGCCTCCCCTGGCTCATCCCCGCTGGTGCCTTTCCCCTGGGCCTAGGCCTCGGTTGAGGCCTCCTTGGAGAGGAGGTTGCTGGCAGGGGCTGTCTCCACACTGCAAGGTGCTGGAGCTCAGAGGGCCTCGTCAGAGGGAAGGGACCAGTAAGGGGCTGGATGCCCAAGACGTCTTTGGCCCAGCAGCCTCAGGGCAGCAGGGAGAGCAAGAGGCCCAACTTGCCCCTAGGGCGGCTCTGCCCCTTCCCACACAGGCAGCCAACCCAGCAGCTGCCTGACAGACTCTGGCTCCCCCGAGCTCTCTGCCGGTGCATGGGTCAGGAACAGACGTGTGCATGTGGTTCAGCCTTGGTCTGGGAGTGTGGACCCACTGCCTGGACCCCAGGCTCAGGGGCAAGGGCCCGGAGAGAGCAACTCCCCGAAGCGCTTTTCTCCCGGGCTTGGGAGCATTGTGCGTGCCTGGCGGGAACAGCGGGCGGGAGTGTTGGCAAACCGGCCTTTGGAGGCAGCCGGGGAGGTCTTCCAGTGGGAGAGGGCCGGTTGTGCTCAGAGGCCCCACAGGCCAGGGGCAGGACCCAGCAGGGCCCCTGCCCCTGGCCAGCCTTGCCCAGAACTTCCTGGCCTCCGGGGGTACTGCCCCACCAAGGGGCAGGCTGCGGGGACTGGGTCCAGACATGCCCGTGCGCCTCCACTGGCTCATCCCCGCTGGTGCCTTTCCCCTGGGCCTAGGCCTCGGTTGAGGCCTCCTTGGAGAGGAGGTTGCTGGCAGGGGCTGTCTCCACACTGCAAGGTGCTGGAGCTCAGAGGGCCTCGTCAGAGGGAAGGGACCAGCAAGGGGCTGGATGCCCAAGACCTCTTTGGCCCAGCAGCCTCAGGGCAGCAGGGAGAGCAAGAGGCCCAACTTGCCCCTAGGTCGGCTCTGCCCCTTCCCACACAGGCGGCCAGCCCAGCAGCTGCCTGACAGACTCTGGCTCCCCCGAGCTCTCTGCCGGTGCATGGGTCAGGAACAGACGTGTGCATGTGGTTCAGCCTTGGTCTGGGAGTGTGGACCCACTGCCTGGACCCCAGGCTCAGGGGCAAGGGCCCGGAGAGAGCAACTCCCCGAAGCGCTTTTCTCCCGGGCTTGGGAGCATTGTGCGTGCCTCGCGGGAACAGTGGGCGGAAGTGCTTGCAAACCGGCCTTTGGAGGCAACCGGGGAGGTCTTCCAGTGGGAGAGGGACGGTTGTGCTCAGAGGCCCCACAGGCCAAGGGCAGGACCCAGCAGGGCCCCTGTCCCTGGCCAGCCTTTCCCAGACCTTCCTGGCCTCCGGGGGTACTGCCCCACCAAGGGGCAGGCTGCGGGGACAGGGTCCAGACATGCCCGGGCGCCTCCCCTGGCTCATCCCCGCTGGTGCCTTTCCCCTGGGCCTAGGCCTCGGTTGAGGCCTCCTTGGAGAGGAGATTTCTGGCAGGTGCTGTCTCCAAACTGCAAGGTACTGGAGCTCAGAGGGCCTCGTCAGAGGGAAGGGACCAGTAAGGGGCTGGATGCCCAAGACCTCTTTGGCCCAGCAGCCTCCGGGCAGCAGGGAGAGCAAGAGGCCCAACTTGCCCCTAGGTCGGCTCTGCCCCTTCCCACACAGGCGGCCATCCCAGCACCTGCCTGAGAGACTCTGGGCCCCCGAGCTCTCTGCCGGTGCAGGGGGCAGGAACAGACGTGTGCATGTGGTTCTGCCTTGGTCTGGGGGTGTGTTCCCCCTGCTTTGCCCACAGGCTCAGGGGCAAGGGCCCAGAGAGAGCACCACCCCGAAGCGCTTTTCTCCCGGGATTGGGAGCATTGTACGCGGCTGGCGGGAACAGCGGGCATGAGTGCTTGCAAACCGGCCTTTTGAGGCAGCCGGGGTGGTTTTCCAAGGGCCCGGAGAGAGCACCACCCCAAAATGCTTTTCTCCCGGGCTTGGGAGCATTGTGCGCAACTGGCGGGAACAGCGGGAATGAGTACTTGCAAACTCGCCTTTGGAGGTAGCCGGGGAGGTCTTCCAAGGGCCCGGAGAGAGCACCATCCCGAAGCACTTTTCTCCCGGGATTGGGAGCATTGTGCGTGGCTGGCGGGAACAGCAGGAAGGAGTCCTTGCAAACCGGCCTTTGGAGGCAGCCGGGGAGGTCTTCCAAAAGCCCGGAGAGAGCACCACCCCGAAGCGCTTTTCTCCCGGGCTTGGGAGCATTGTGCGTGCCTGGCAGGAACAGCGGGCGGGAGTGTTGGCAAACCGGCCTTTGGAGGCAGCCGGGGAGGTCTTCCAGCGGGAGAGGGCCGGTTGTGCTCAGAGGCCCCACAGGCCAGGGGCAGGACCCAGCAGGGCCCCTGTCCCTGGCCAGCCTTGCACAGATCTTCCTGGACTCCGGGAGTACTGCCCCACTAAGGGGCAGGCTGCGGGGACTAGGTCCAGACATGCCCGGGCGCCTCCCCTGGCTCATCCCCGCTGGTGCCTTTCCCCTGGGCCTAGGCCTCGGTTGAGGCCTCCTTGGAAACGAGGTTGCTGACAGGGGCTGTCTCCACACTGCAAGGTGCTGGAGCTCATAGGGCCTCGTCAGAGGGAAGGGACAAGCAAGGGGCTGGATGCCCAAGACCTCTTTGGCCCAGCAGCCTCAGGGCAGCAGGGAGAGCAAGAGGCCCAACTTGCCCTTAGGTCGGCTCTGCCCCTTCCCACACAGGCGGCCAGCCCAGCAGCTGCCTGACAGACTCTGGCTCCCCCTGAGCTCTCTGCCGGTGCAGGGGGCAGGAACAGACGTGTGCATGTGGTTCTGCCTTGGCCTGGGAGTGTGGACCCCCTGCCTGGCCCCCAGGCTCAGGGGCAAGGGCCCGGAGAGAGCACCACCCCGAAGTGCTTTTCTCCCAGGCTTGGGAGCATTGTGCGCGCTTGTTGGGAACAGTTGGCGGGAGTGCTTGCAAACCGGCCTTTGAAGGCAGCCGGGGAGGTCTTCCAGTGGGAGAGGGCCGGTTGTGCTCAGAGGCCCTACAGGCCAGGGGCAGGACCCAACAGGGCCCCTGCCCCTGGCCAGCCTTGCCCAGACCTTCCTGGCCTCCGGGGGTACTGCCCCACCAAGGGGTAGGCTGCGGGGTTTGGGTCCAGACGTGCCCGGGCGCCTCCCCAGTCTCATCCCAAATGGTGCCTTTCCCATGGGCCTAGGCCTCGGTTGAGGCCTCCTTGGAGAGGAGGTTGCTGGCAGGGGCTGTCTCCACACTGCAAGGTGCTGGAGCTCAGAGGGCCTCGTCAGAGGGAAGGGACCAGTAAGGGGCTGGATGCCCAAGACGTCTTTGGCCCAGCAGCCTCAGGGCAGCAGGGAGAGCAAGAGGCCCAACTTGCCCCTAGGGCGGCTCTGCCCCTTCCCACACAGGCGGCCAACCCAGCAGCTGCCTGACAGACGCTGGCTCCCCGAAGCTCTCTGCCGGTGCAGGGGACAGGAACATACGTGGGCATGTGGTTCTGCCTTGGCCTGGGAGTGTGTTCCCCCTGCATTGCCCCCAGGCTCAGGGGCAAAGGCCCGGAGAGAGCACCACCCCGAAGCGCTTTTCTCCCGGGCTTGGGAGCATTGTGCGAGCCTGGCGTGAACAGCGGGCGGGAGTGCTTGCAAACCGGCCTTTGGAGGCAGACGGGGAGGTCTTCCAGCTGGAGAGTGCCGGTTGTGCTCAGACGCCCCACAGGCCAGGGGCAGGACCCAGCAGTGTCCCTGCCCCTGGCAGCCTTGCCCAGACCTTCCTGGCCTCCGGGGGTACTACCCCACCAAGGGGCAGGCTGCGGGGACTGGGTCCAGACATGCCCGGGCGCCTCCCCAGGCTCATCCCCGCTGGTGCCTTTCCCCTGGGCCTAGGCCTCGGTTGAGGCCTCCTTGGAGAGGAGGTTGCTGGCAGGGGCTGTCTCCACACTGCAAGGTGCTGGAGCTCAGAGGGCCTCGTCAGCGGGAAGGGACCAGCAAGGGGCTGGATGCCCAAGACCTCTTTGGCCCAGCAGCCTCAGGTCAGCAGGGAGAGGAAGAGGCCCAACTTGCCCCTAGGTCTGCTCTGCCCCTTCCCACACAGGCAGCCAACCCAGCAGCTGCCTGACAGACTCTGGCTCCCCCGAGCTCTCTGCCCGTTCATGGGTCAGGAACAGACGTGTGCATGTGGTTCAGCCTTGGTCTGGGAGTGTGGACCCACTGCCTGGACCCCAGGCTCAGGGGCAAGGGCCCGGAGAGAGCAACTCCCCGAAGCACTTTTCTCCCGGGCTTGGGAGCATTGTGCGTGCCTGGCGGGAACAGCGGGCGGGAGTGTTGGCAAACCGGCCTTTGGAGGCAGCCGGGGAGGTCTTCCAGTGGGAGAGGTCCGGTTGTGCTCAGAGGACCCACAGGCCAGGGGCAGGACCCAGCAGGGCCCCTGCCCCTGGCCAGCCTTGCCCAGAACTTCCTGGCCTCCGGGGGTACTGCCCCACCAAGGGGCAGGCTGCGGGGACTGGGTCCAGACATGCCCGTGCGCCTCCACTGGCTCATCCCCGCTGGTGCCTTTCCCCTGGGCCTAGGCCTCGGTTGAGGCCTCCTTGGAGAGGAGGTTGCTGGCAGGGGCTGTCTCCACACTGCAAGGTGCTGGAGCTCAGAGGGCCTCGTCAGAGGGAAGGGACCAGCAAGGGTCTGGATGCCCAAGACCTCTTTGGCCCAGCAGCCTCAGGGCAGCAGGGAGAGCAAGAGGCCCAACTTGCCCCTAGGTCGGCTCTGCCCCTTCCCACACAGGCGGCCAGCCCAGCAGCTGCCTGACAGACTCTGGCTCCCCCGAGCTCTCTGCCGGTGCATGGGTCAGGAACAGACGTGTGCATGTGGTTCAGCCTTGGTCTGGGAGTGTGGACCCACTGCCTGGACCCCAGGCTCAGGGGCAAGGGCCCGGAGAGAGCAACTCCCCGAAGCGCTTTTCTCCCGGGCTTGGGAGCATTGTGCGTGCCTGGCGGGAACAGTGGGCGGAAGTGCTTGCAAACCGGCCTTTGGAGGCAACCGGGGAGGTCTTCCAGTGGGAGAGGGACGGTTGTGCTCAGAGGCCCCACAGGCCAGGGGCAGGACCCAGCAGGGCCCCTGTCCCTGGCCAGCCTTTCCCAGACCTTCCTGGCCTCCGGGGGTACTGCCCCACCAAGGGGCAGTCTGCGGGGACAGGGTCCAGACATGCCCGGGCGCCTCCCCTGGCTCATCCCCGCTGGTGCCTTTCCCCTGGGCCTAGGCCTCGGTTGAGGCCTCCTTGGAGAGGAGATTTCTGGCAGGTGCTGTCTCCAAACTGCAAGGTACTGGAGCTCAGAGGGCCTCGTCAGAGGGAAGGGACCAGTAAGGGGCTGGATGCCCAAGACGTCTTTGGCCCAGCATCCTCAGGGCAGTAGGGAGAGCAAGAGGCCCAACTTGCCCCTAGGTTGGCTCTGCCCCTTCCCACACAGGCGGCCAGCCCAGCACCTGCCTGAGAGACTCTGGGCCCCCGAGCTCTCTGCCGGTGGAGGGGGCAGGAACAGACGTGTGCATGTGGTTCTGCCTTGGTCTGGGGGTGTGTTCCCCCTGCTTTGCCCACAGGCTCAGGGGCAAGGGCCCAGAGAGAGCACCACCCCGAAGCGCTTTTCTCCCGGGATTGGGAGCATTGTACGCGGCTGGCGGGAACAGCGGGCATGAGTGCTTGCAAACCGGCCTTTTGAGGCAGCCGGGGTGGTTTTCCAAGGGCCCGGAGAGAGCACCACCCCAAAATGCTTTTCTCCCGGGCTTGGGAGCATTGTGCGCAACTGGCGGGAACAGCTGGAATGAGTACTTGCAAACTCGCCTTTGGAGGTAGCCGGGGAGGTCTTCCAAGGGCCCGGAGAGAGCACCATCCCGAAGCACTTTTCTCCCGGGATTGGGAGCATTGTGCGTGGCTGGCGGGAACAGCAGGAAGGAGTCCTTGCAAACCGGCCTTTGGAGGCAGCCGGGGAGGTCTTCCAAAAGCCCGGAGAGAGCACCACCCCGAAGCGCTTTTCTCCCGGGCTTGGGTGCATTGTGCGCGTGTGGCGGGAACAGCAGGCATGAGTGCTTGCAAACTGGCCTTTGGGGGCAGCCGGGGAGGTCCTCCATGGTCCCGGAGAGAACACCACTCCGAAGCGCTTTTCTCACGGTCTTGGGAGCATTGTGTGCGGCTGGCGGGAACAGCGGGCATGAGTGCTTGCAAACTGTCCTTTGGAGGCAGCCGGGGAGGTCTTCCAAGGGCCCGGACTGATCACCACCCCAAAATGCTTTTCTCCCGGGCTTGGGAGCATTGTGCGCGGCTGGTGGGAACAACGGGCATGAGTGCTTGCAAACCGGCCTTTGGAGGCAGCCGGGGACGTCTTCCAAGGGCCGGGAGAGAGCACCACCCCGAAGCACTTTTCTCCCGGGCTTGGGAGCATTGTGCGTGGCTGGCGGGAACAGCAGGAAGGAGTCCTTGCAAACCGACCTTTGGAGGCAGCCGGGGAGGTCTTCCAAGGGCCTGTAGGGAGCACCACCCCGAAGCGCTTTTCTCCAGGGCCTGGGAGCATTGTGCGCGGGTGGCGGGAACAGCAGGCAGGAGTGCTTGAAAACCGGCCTTTGGAGGCAGCCGGGGAGGTCTTCCAGGGCCGGGTGTGAGCACCACCCCAAAAAGCTTTTCTCCCGGGCTTCGGAGCATTGTGCGCGGCTGGTGGGAACAGCGGGCATGAGTGCTTGCAAACTGGCAATTGGAGGCAGACGGGGAGGTCTTCCAAGGGCCCGGAGAGAGCACCACCCCGAAGCGCTTTTCTCCCGTGATTGGGAGCATTGTGCGTGGCTGGCGGGAACAGCAGGAAGGAGTCCTTGCAAACCGGCCTTTGGAGGCAGCCGGGGAGGTCTTCCAAAAGCCCGGAGAGAGCACCACCCCGAAGCGCTTTTCTCCCGGGCTTGGGTGCATTGTGCGCGTGTGGCGGGAACAGCAGGCATGAGTGCTTGCAAACTGGCCTTTGGGGGCAGCCGGGGAGGTCCTCCATGGTCCCGGAGAGAACACCACCCCGAAGCGCTTTTCTCACGGTCTTGGGAGCATTGTGCGCGGCTGGCGGGAACAGCGGGCATGAGTGCTTGCAAACTGTCCTTTGGAGGCAGCCGGGGAGGTCTTCCAAGGGCCCGGACTGATCACCACCCCAAAATGCTTTTCTCCCGGGCTTGGCAGCATTGTGCGCGGCTGTCGGGAACAACGGACATGAGTGCTTGCAAACCGGCCTTTGGAGGCAACCGGGGAGGTCTTCCAAGGGCCCGGAGAGAGCACCACCCCAAAATGCTTTTCTCCCGGGCTTGGGAGCATTGTGCGTGGCTGGCGGAAGCAGCGGGAATGAGTACTTACAAACCGGCCTTTGGAGGCAGCCGGGGATGTCTTCCAGGGCCCGGAGTGAGCAACACCCCAAAATGCTTTTCTCCCGGGCTTGGGAGCATTGTGCGCGGCTGGTGGGAACAACGGGCATGAGTGCTTGCAAACCGGCCTTTGGAGGCAGCCGGGGACGTCTTCCAAGGGCCGGGAGAGAGCACCACCCCGAAGCACTTTTCTCCCGGGCTTGGGAGCATTGTGCGTGGCTGGCGGGAACAGCAGGAAGGAGTCCTTGCAAACCGACCTTTGGAGGCAGCCGGGGAGGTCTTCCAAGGGCCTGTAGGGAGCACCACCCCGAAGCGCTTTTCTCCAGGGCCTGGGAGCATTGTGCGCGGGTGGCGGGAACAGCAGGCAGGAGTGCTTGAAAACCGGCCTTTGGAGGCAGCCGGGGAGGTCTTCCAGGGCCGGGTGTGAGCACCACCCCAAAAAGCTTTTCTCCCGGGCTTCGGAGCATTGTGCGCGGCTGGTGGGAACAGCGGGCATGAGTGCTTGCAAACTGGCAATTGGAGGCAGACGGGGAGGTCTTCCAAGGGCCCGGAGAGAGCACCACCCCGAAGCGCTTTTCTCCCGTGATTGGGAGCATTGTGCGTGGCTGGCGGGAACAGCAGGAAGGAGTCCTTGCAAACCGGCCTTTGGAGGCAGCCGGGGAGGTCTTCCAAAAGCCCGGAGAGAGCACCACCCCGAAGCGCTTTTCTCCCGGGCTTGGGTGCATTGTGCGCGTGTGGCGGGAACAGCAGGCATGAGTGCTTGCAAACTGGCCTTTGGGGGCAGCCGGGGAGGTCCTCCATGGTCCCGGAGAGAACACCACCCCGAAGCGCTTTTCTCACGGTCTTGGGAGCATTGTGCGCGGCTGGCGGGAACAGCGGGCATGAGTGCTTGCAAACTGTCCTTTGGAGGCAGCCGGGGAGGTCTTCCAAGGGCCCGGACTGATCACCACCCCAAAATGCTTTTCTCCCGGGCTTGGCAGCATTGTGCGCGGCTGTCGGGAACAACGGACATGAGTGCTTGCAAACCGGCCTTTGGAGGCAACCGGGGAGGTCTTCCAAGGGCCCGGAGAGAGCACCACCCCAAAATGCTTTTCTCCCGGGCTTGGGAGCATTGTGCGTGGCTGGCGGAAGCAGCGGGAATGAGTACTTACAAACCGGCCTTTGGAGGCAGCCGGGGAGGTCTTCCAGGGCCCGGTGTGAGCACCACCCCAAAATGCTTTTCTCCCGGGCTTGGGAACATTGTGCGTGGCTGGTGGGAACAGCGGGCGGGAGTGCTTGCAAACCAGCCTTTGGAGGGAGCCGGGGAGGTCTTCCAAGGGCCAGGAGAGAGCACCACCCAGAAGCGCTTTTCTCCCGGGCTTGGAACATTTGCGTGAATGGCGGGAACAGTGAGTGGGAGTGCTTCCAAACCGGCCTTTGGGGGCACCCCGGGAGGTCTTCCATGGGCAAGGAGAGAACAGCACCCCGAAGCGCTTTTCTCCGGGGTTTTGGAGGATTGTGCGTGGCTGGCGGGAACAGCGAGTGGGAGTGCTTGCAAACCGGCCTTTGGGGGCAGCCAGGGAGGTCCTCCATGGGCACGGAGAGAACACCACCCCG